>NC_143577.1:100616706-101216706 GCF_048544385.1 Mastigoproctus giganteus
TCCTACTGTCTCTTTCAAAACAGTTCGATCAAGTGCCGCCACCAACCAACATCCACTTACTGTTCAACTTCAAATTCACAGAACCAACTTTTCATCTTCCTCGTTTATTCATTCAACTGCCGTTTTCTTGATCAATCTTCGTTCATACGTATTTCCTGAAAATTACAGTCTATAGAAGTTGAAATCTAATGTGAAGAAATATCTTCCTCGTCTTCTCAACCTCCAATCCAAGCATGGTACTAAGTACAATAGGTTCTTATACCTCTCATGTTTGGGGTTTTCATTAAAAAAAAAAAAAATCGTTTAAGGCTCATTATTTAAAACGCATTATGGCTGATATAATTGACAAGCCCAACCACGAACAGATGAGTGTGCATGGTGTGAAGTTCCACATAACTGTATTCAAAGTTTATGGCATGAGTTATGTCCAGATCTTAGGAAATCCTTCAAAGGCTCTGATACCGATGAAAATTATGTCACAAATTAATGACAAATGCGTGAAACTCGCTAAAAAGATGGGGTTCACTGAAGTGATTTAATTTTTCATTGATTTAATTGATTCACATCATTATGAATTGTCAAATGAAGATCTATTTGCACTGGAGCAGCATTGCATTCAAGAGGAGGAGGTTGCAGTGAGCAAAGGTTAAAGAAGAACGGAGCCTAACGGTGAAAAGTATTTTGAAATCATTTAATGTTAGATGTGAAGGTCTAAATCTTTTAGATGGACACCCTACCTAAAGTGCAACGTAAAGTTACACTAGAACTTGGTTACTACTATGAGTTGTTGCCTGAGAAGAGGCAACGTACAAAGCAACTAATTCTGGATTCCTTTTTCAAGCACTCAGGGAACAGCCAAGTAAACCGTTCACCTCCCAGGTTAGCGTAACACTCCCACCCCACCTATCTGGCTGACTCCAAGAGAACATAATCTGACCATGATGATTCCTCTCCCTCGCAATTTTTGTTTGTGTTGTTTTGTATATGTTGGTTTTAGTGAACACACTTTTTTTTTATTGTACAAATAAATAATAATAAATAAGTAAATCAATAAAGATGAATGAATCTCTTTGGTTTCTCATTATTTTCTTCAGAGTGTCCAGTCTTCCAACCAAAGAAACTGAATGGAAGGAAATTCACTCTCATAGGCCTATTATCGCATTTTTTTGGTGATTATTTACATTATGCATGAATTTCAATTGCTCAAAACGTTTTGGAATGTAAACCTCACATAAATTAAGAAGGTACTGTAAAAAGCTTAAATTGTTTGTATAGTAATGTTAGGAGTTTAGTCAATGAAGTTGATGAATTTGAGCTACTGTTAAAATCTACAGATACTCAGTTAATATTTATTAACTAAAACTTCATGTTATCCTGAGATGGACATTCCATATTTTTGATTTCATTTAATTCCTTCTTTGTCTGTCATAACATATTTTTTAACAAATTTTTATTCCTCTATTTCTTTTTGACAAAAGAAGCAGTAAACCTATTGATTTAAAACTGTGGTTAATGAATATGGCTGTAATAAACACCTGAGAATAGTTTGACATAAATTATTCAGTTTGTTATAAAAAAATATGAAAACTTTTTTTCTGCAGATTTTTTATTTTCAATACGTAACATACAGTACAGCCCACATTTAATACCATCTCTCAGTTTAGAAAGCAATAAATTTCAATAAGATAATTTAAAGTTTATTAAAAACTAATCATTAAAGATTTATTTTCAAAGGAAAAAATATATGGCATACCAACTCCTGCTGCCAGTAGAGTCAAGAAATATGAGCCAAAACCCTGCAGTGCCCTGTCAGTAAATTAGTAATATCCACCTTCCTTGTCAACCACAATTATAAAAGGCCACAGAGGGATGTGTTCAGTAAATAATGAAATTATCAGAAGCATGCCACAACATACCTTGCTTTGTACATAAGGTTAAAAAAGGGGTTAGCACAGTTCATATAATGTTGGGGTGATTTGGGTGCTGATATCAATCGTCTGCTGCAAATCTGTTGTCTGTGAAGTATTTTTCTTGAGCATGCTGTAAATATTTCTTAGGATGGATATCTCCACATTGAAACAATTATTGTCCAAGAATGAGAATGTTTCATCAGAAAAGTGAATGGAGCTCTTATGGCTCAGGCTGTTGACTTGTTTTCTTCTGCTGCTTTGCTTGTAGCATCTTTGATGTAGCTGTCTACTTCTGCCTGTTCTACTATATAGGTATGGGTGTCATTTGGTAAAAATCTTTATTCATATATTGCCAAGTTATGGAAAGAATAGGCTGTGTAAGGAGCTATGATGCCTTTCTGTGATTACGTTCTATTAGTTAAAACTAAGATTAATTATTAGTAATAATTAGTTCCACTGCCTTTGTACACTTTACAAAGGAGGTGGAACTGAACAGCCCATACTGACAGAGAACACAGACCAGAACTTGGGGTTCATTCTCTTGCTTCATAATGATATTGCTATATTTAGTATTATAAACATGACAGTAGAAATGATCTCTCTCTCTCTCTCTCTCTCTCTCTCTCTCTCTCTCTCTCTCTCTCTCTCTCTCTCTCTCTCTCTCTTGACACAAGGAGTTAAGAGTGGTCTGCCTGGTAGAATCTTGTAAAGTTTAATAAAAGAACTGATTTAGCTGTGGCTTTTCATTTTAATTTTTCAGTCAAGTTATTTGTATTATTTATATGATAATTATTCCTTCTTGCAGAGTGAAGAAGAAAAACATCAATTAATGACAAGTGAAGATTACCAAGGTTAGTTTGAGTATTGCTTTAAAATATATATATATATATATTTTAGGTCCTTTCTGACTATCAGTTGCCTTTGTCCATAATTAATTCCTTTTCTCTCCCATTAATCTTTACTATATATAATTACAATAGTATTTGGATGTAAGATAAAGGATTAGAAAGTGTTGAAAGTACAGTAATGAACAATGAAACTATACAATAGAGGCCTAAGGCCAAAATGCCGCCTCCGTAGCCTGGTGGGCAGGAGCAGCAATGCGTAGCGCACACTTCTTGATTAGACCGGAGTTCGAGCCCGTGACCACCAAATACGGAGGATGTGGAAAGGTCAGGGAATGACCATTGCATATCCCTGGAGCAATATGGCCTTAGTTGCCAATGCTCCTAAAAACCAAATAACAACCCTAAGGCCAAATTAATAGAATAAGCTTGTATTATGCATATGGAATTAGCCTTTATGCCAATAAGGAAGATAAGATTGTAGAATAAATGCCCTCAGTATAAAAGTATACCCGGCCATGAAGCCAAAAGACTTAGATAGCCTGATCTAGTTTATTTTGTTATCCCCTATAAATAAACAAATAATTAATAATAAAATAAATGCAAGTGAAATAAAATAAAATGATGATAATAATGAGGATATTACTGATATTAGGATACATTTAATGGTATGTTTATGAGGACTAGCACCATTCAATACATCCAATCAATAATTGGCAATGGCTATCTGTTTCTGTTTGTTATCTCTAGTTTAGCTAGGTCCAAATGATTTAAATTATCCTAATGTTAAAAATTATATTAAAATTTAGGCAGAAAACTAGCAGAATAACAGATAGCTTTGAAACAAATAATAATACAGAAAATGAAAACCGACAGTAAATTTTATTTGCGTTGTGATGTATTTGATATATACCTGTGAAAAAGAAAAGGCTTAAGCTGACATAAGGGGGAAAGGAAGTAAGAGTAAGGAAAGCAATAGCACCTCATTTTCCCTCAAAATACTCTAATAGATCTTGAGGTATAAAATTTAGAGTTCGAAAGCAGAAAGTAAAAAGCAAAGAAAATAGCTTCTAATGAAGCTACTTCAGATATATTAGGAGCCTAACTGCCCATACCTTTTGTAAGGGATCCTGGTGTTACAGTAAGAATAAGATATTAGGCAAAACTGGATTATAATAAAGAAACAAAGCAATATCAGTTGTAGAATTTTAAAGGTAGAAATTTAAAGAAATAATGAATTACCAGTTGCACTATATTAAAGAATTACCATTTTAAGAATATTATAATAAAAATTATTCAACCTTTCTGAAATAATAATAAAATTGTAAATCAACATACCTGAAATAGTAAAACAAAAGGAATAAATAGGATGTGTAGCTTACCACCTTATCCCAGTAGAAACAAGGCCAAAATATTAACAATCCACCCAAACGCACCTCTAATAATAATCTATGTATTATCCTACCTTACCATAGTAATTTTTACAATCAGTTCCACCGCATATTCAAAGGTACCGACATCACCCTCACATTCTCAACTTATAATAAACTTGGCTCATTATTTAATTCATACAAAGATACACAAAAATATCATATCAGCGATATGAACAATATTATTTACCTAATAAAATGTCAACCTAACTGCAATGCATGTTACATTGGTAGCATAACTTCCAAATATGGTTCTACTAAAACATCAAACACACGTGTGTACTACCACTACAATAGTTTTAAGACAGGCCAAACCAACACAGAACTAGCATCACATGTTCAATCTCACAATCACACCCCCTTAGTAGACTCATCCATTCCCATTATCAAATTAAAATCCAGTTTTAAAATCTTCCAATATGAAGCCCTAGTCATAGAATGGTTCTGCCGCTATTCCAATCTCCAAGTATTAAATACCAAACTACCTTACAACATTGCACCGGCTTGGATTCTCATGCACCTGAGATTTCCACACATAACCAGGAGCATCATGGGAACTTAGCTTTCTTAAATGCACGCGTTCACTCTCAACCCATCATTGCCAACTGAAGACATGGATAACGAAAGTCACTTGTTATGGCTATTGGCCTCCAGTATTAACCATTTATTTTCAACTTTAATATTGACAACCAAGGACAAAGACGTGCACTTCTACTTCCTTGCGCATATTTTAACTTCTGTTTTTAAAGCCCAACTTACTTACTCCTAATTTAAATTAAAATTATCATCCACCCTATTCAAACATCAATTGCAGATTATAAAAAAAGGTGAGTACCATATTAAATTAAGCTATGGTATCATATTAAGTCAATTAAATAAATACTTAATGGACTGAAAATTATAAAACAAAGAGATAGTAGCACCCCCTCAGTTCAAGTAACTTCAATACAAACTGAAAATTTTAGAAAATAGTGCACTCTATATTTCTGGACTTTATTGAAATAAAACCCTATGAAAGATAAGTAGTTGGTTCTCAAAATTAGGATGAAAGTTCAATATACAAATTGAAATGAAATGCCTATAAACCAAATTAAAATTGAAATGAAATGCCTATAAACTAAAATTAATTACTGCTCTTAGAACAAATATAGGTACAACTTTTTCAAACAGCATAAGCCATATGTAACATGCTGTAAGGGAAGTGCCTACTATATACATATGTACAAATCCTCAAAATGGCAATTGAGAGATTAGATAGAACTGTAATAGAGAGAACTTTGTGAACCAAAAGAAGCTTGTTTGTTTATTGTTTATTTGGTTTTTTTAGGAGCATTAGCAACTAAGGCCATATTGCTCCGGGATATGCGGTGGTCATTCCCTGACCTTTCCGCATCCTTCGTATTTGGTGGTGATGGGCTCGAACCCCGGTCTAATCAAGAAGCGTGTGCTACACACTGCTGCTCCTTCCCACCTGGACCAAAAGAAGCAAAATATAGCGAACAGTGAGAACCAATGAACTGAAATATTTATTTAGTACATTAGCTATACAGTACCGTGGATTTATATTATTGTGCCATTTGTTAACTGCAGTAATAATAGCTTTGTTAAGATATTTAGAGACTTTTCTGCAGCAGCATGTTCGAGAGGTAACCAGAGAGGATAATACTCTTGATCTGGTTATCAGCAGTGATCATTCGTGTATTAAGAATTTCCAGAAAAAGGAACCATTAGGTAGCAGTGGTCACAGTGTACTGATGTGGGATTTACTTAAAGATATAATTACCATCAGGGGTAAAGGAAAGGGTTTTTGCTTCCGTAAAGATGAGTACAGTGGTCTCAGATAGTTTTTAAATTCTGTACGGTGAGATCAACTGATGATGTTACCAACAGCAAATTCTAAGTGGGAAGCATTCAAGAAATTAATCATGGAAGCTACTAAAATTTTCATGCCTAATAAGAAATTGTTCAAGGTTTAGGCCTAAATGGTTATGAAATGAACTAATGAGACTCATGGCAGAGAAGAAAAATGCATGGGATGCATATAAATTATCAGGCGACACAGAAGCCTATGGCAGATATAAGCTAGTCCGTAATCAAGTCACAAAGGAGGTTATGCAGGCGAAGGCAGATTACGAGAAATCTTTGGCAAAGGATGCTAAGAAAAACAGCAAGGATTTCTTTACTTATATAAACTCTAAAAGGAAGGGGATGAATCTGATTGGTCCACTTGATATCAATGGTTTGATTTCTGCTCAGGTAGCTAACAAACTAAATGAATATTTTGCATCAACATTCACACATGAATGTAGTTATTAAGGTTTGAAAATGCCAGAAGGTTATCAAATTGTACAAGGATGCTTAAGGCACCTGAGGTGGATGGGATCTATCCAGTTATATTAAAGGAAGCAGCAAAGGAAGTAAGAAACCCTTAGCCATAATTATGAGAGCATCCTTAGACCCAGGGGAGGTCCCCACGGACTGGAAATGTGCAAATGTATCCCAAATTCACAAAGGGGGATCGAAGGATGACATGAGTAATTACAGACCAGTTCTGTTCTGGGTAAAATTATGGAGTCACTGGTTAAAGATGCAGTGCAGGAGCGTCTAGACAAGACAATTGGCGCCTCCGTAGCCAGGTGGGAAGAAGCAGCAGTGCATAGCACACGCTTCTTGATTAGACCGGGGTTCGAGCCCGTCACCACCAAATACGGAGGATGCTGAATGTCCACCGCATATCCCGGAGCAATATGGCCTTAGTTGCTAATGCTCCTAAAAACCAAATATCAAACAAACAAGACGATTGCAGAATAATTCAGACACAGCATGGTTAAGGGAATGTCTTGTCTGACAAATTTGATTGGATATTATGATGTGGTTACAAAGGAACTGGATGCAAAAAATAATTTTGATATCATATGCTTGGATTTCAGGAAAGCTTTTGACACTGTTGTGCATGGAAGACTACTGTACAAATTGGAGCAGAACGGTATTAAGGGTAAGTTGCTACAATGGATATAAGGATGGTTGAGTGGGAGAAGACAGAGGGTGGTAATCAGTGGATGCTGCTCTTCATGGGGTTCGGTGTTGGGTCCCCTGTTGTTTTGTATATTTATAAATTATATTGATGAAGGTATATCAGGCTTAGTGTTGTAGTTTGCAGATGATACAAAGGGTTGGCAGGGTTGTTCATGATGGTAATGGCAGTGTGCTATTGCAACAGGATCTAGATAATTTGGGCAGATGGGCTGAGAAGTGGCAACCGAAGTTTAACATTGACAAATGCAAAGTACTGCATATGGGTAGAAGTAACCCCAGAGAAACGTACCAACTGTGTGGTACTACACTTAAGGTGGTAGAAAATGAAACAGACATGGGAGTAATTGTGCAGTCAGATATGAAGTTATCTGAGCAATGCAGACAGGCTGCAAGTCATGGTGTTTTGATATACAGGAATTTTGCTAGCAGGCAAAAGGAGGTTAATGTACCTCTATACAAGTCAGTGGTCAGGCCATGCCTTGAGTACTGTGTATAGGTCTGGAGGACTCATTTTAGGAAGGATGTAGATTTGCTTGAGAGTGTACAGAGTAGGGCAACAAGATTGGTGAGGGGAATGAAGGGATTCTCTTACCGAGAGAGGCTTAAGTTTTGCGGTTGGAGACATTGCAGCGGCTGGAGATTAGGCACCTGTGAGGCAATCTGATTGAGGTGTATAAGGCATTGAATGGGTTGAGCATGCTGAATTCTGACTGGATCCTTCCACTTTTTCAGTTCAGATTACGAATCTAAAAGGACATAAATTCAAATTGAGGAAAGATAGATGTGCAGAAATTTGCCTTTAGCCAGCAGGTGGTTAATTGCTGGAACAAACTTCCATCTGTCTTTGTGGAAGTTGATAGGTTAAATTAATTTAAGGAGGAACTGGACAAAAATTTAGAGGGAATTGTTTTGTAAATTTTTTTTTTTTTTTTTTTTTTGGCTGGTGCTACATAAGCTCATACACTTGCTTTCTTGCATCACATGCCACTACTACTACTACAAGCAGCCTTCATTTCATGTTCTGAAATGCTGCTATATCGGGTATATTTAGTGATGTAATCTTTTCCAATACATTTTTTTTTAAGCAGTTTTCAATTGCTGTTGGGCTTTATCCTATGCTAATCCAATATGGTATGCAACATCTTTCAGTGTTATAATGTTTTCATAAATTATAGAACGTTCACAATACCAGCAAGTAGCTCACCACAATAGATTTTGAAGGCAAGCCCTGATCCATGGACTGAATTAGTAGCTTGGCAGAAATATGACTCTGAGCTTGCCATCTTTCCATTTCAATACATCAGCCGAAGGATGAGCTGGGCAGTTATCCAACAGTGAAAGAGCCTTCATGCTTTTTGGAAAGCATGTGGCATCTCACCAATGGTAAAAACCAACTTTCACATTATAAAGCAAATATATGACTCGTCATCCAAACATCTGAGGTATTTTTATAAATATCAGTTGAAATTTCATGTTGACATGCTTAAAACACAGAGGACTTCGACTTTTACCAACTTGTGTTTACACAGTCGGTTTAACTTGTGATTTCCAGTTGTGTTTGCACATATTAATTCTCTCTCTCTCTCTCTCTCTCTCTCTCTTTGTTAGTTTTCATGCCCACTTAGTTCTGTGCCTTTTTAATATCCAGTTACTTCTCAGGGAGAAGTTTATAGTACAGCATTATTTTGTCACAGTTATACAACTTTCCATATGTGAATTCACCATATAGAATCACATTATGCAGAAATTCAGAAAACTCTTCTGCTGCTGTAATGTCACCAAATGCAGATTTGCCTACAATACTAATCTGGTATATCCCACGATGAGCCTTCCATCTCCAAAACCACCCTTCAGTAGCTTTAAATATGTCATCATCTCCACCAAGTAGCTTATGAAATTTAAGTGCCTATTATTTAAAAATCACCCCATTTATTGGTACGCCATTACTTTGTTCTTGTAGAAACCACTTGTATAAGCATTGGTCAGAATCACTGTTTTCACAAAGTCTTTCTTTGAAGGCCTACTTCATCTTCTGCAGAGTGCGGATGAACTCAGTTTTTCTTCCTCGCTCATCCAACCATCAATCATTCCTTCTGGAATTCCACTTCTTTTTCTTCCAGTCACATAGTTCCCCGAGGAGCTGTTGTGGGCTTCAACTGCATTGATGTGCTATATGAGTGGCATCGCAAAATGTCACACCCAAAAGTTCACTGATCCCATCCTTCCATCTAGTTGCAAGTTTTCCTTTAACGGCAGTTTTTGGAGTTGGATTTGTTATAGTCTCTCTGGCATCGGATAATGTGGTGGTATGCCATTGCCTACCACATTATATTTCGCGAGTGTGGAATTTCACACTTGAAAAATATACTGCATTTTGTTATGCCACTCTTAACACTTTCGATAATCTTTATAACTTTTCTTCAACTGTATAATTTTTTTCTTTTGGTTCCATTACTTCAGTCGTACTGATTTACTAAATTTGTCATGTATTTATTTCTGATGCCTAGAATTTACCTTGTTTTGAGGAAACTAAATCAAAACCAAACTGTCCAGCCTAGTGGAGATATGAACATACCTGTGGTGTATCAGAAACCACAGTATGAAGAGGCACATTATATTGAGATTGCACTGTATGTGCAATCTCAGTGTATAAGCACATAATGATATAAGAAAGAAGAAGGCTTGTATTTGAGTAGATAAGTAGCCAGATATGTGAATTACAAGTTAAAAAAATGCAAAGAATTCTGCATGAGAAAAATAAAAATACAATGAAATCAATAAATTATATACATAAAAGGCCAGTTAAAAAAGAATTTATGAAGGTCTAGTACCATTCAACATTTGTAAACAACCATAATTAACTATAGCCATCTGGTACTAATTATTATCTACCAGTTGTGTTTAGGTGTAATATTGGTCCAGTGGCTGCTGGGTATAAAAGTAAATTATACTATATTTATAATGATTTAGCAGCTTACTGCAGAATAACATCTAGCCCAACAGATAGTAGAACCTTTGTTGTATGTTCTACTATAGTAGAACAGATAGTTCTACAGTCTGAATAGTAGAACTATATGTTCTACCATAGTAGAACAGATAGTAGAACACAACAGATAGCAGAATAACATCTAGCCCAACAAATATATGCAGGTATATTTGTATATACCTGTATATATTTGTATATACAGGTATATACAAATTAGGTCATCTATATTATATATGGAAGATCTGATTTGATAAGTGGGAGAAGTTGAAGGAGGCGTTGTTGGTGATTGCTAAAATTACATTAATAAGTGATGGATACGCCCTTCTCCCCGAAGTACACTAATAGATTGTGGGTTATAAAAATTAGACAAAAAACAAACGGCATGGAAGGAAAGTGCTACAGTATCTGGAACATATCAGGAGTGCATCTGCTCCTCACAAAGTATGTGGCTTCAGTAAAGAAGAGTAAACAGAATAGAATAAAGAAACCCTGGATAATATAGGTATGTAAAATGGGTAATAAAATAGATATAATAGTGAAAACTTAAGAATTAACACTAAAAAATTTTATAGTGTTTTCAATTATTCAAATAATTGAAAAATAATTCAAATACTTGATTCAAATTCATGGTATCTGTTCTTCAGTATTTGAATTATTTAATTGAAAATAATTCAAATACTGAAGAATAGCTACCATGAAATGCTATTGTATAGAGCGTTACTAGTCACGCTCTATTGTATAGAGCGTGACTAGTAACCTCAACGTGCACTTAAAATGCACTATTGATACAAATTGCAAATTGCACTATTATTATTATTATCAGTCAAGGGGGAAAATTATTAACCTTTAGGTAAGTGCAGCAAGTAGCAGTTGCTGAATCCTTAATTGCATGATATTACTATTGCCAAATGAAAAAACTAAAACCGACCCAAATATGATGAGGATAGTGAAAACTAATATAAGCTGGGTTTATTGCAAAACCTAGCTAATCAGGAAACATGAAGATAAAATAAATACAAAATTTATTTCATAACTGGTTAGTAACAAAGAATTATGCCTAGCTGCAATTAAAATTGTAACTGAAAGTCTGTGACTGAAATTCTATGCATGCATGATGGAGAAAGAATAAATTATAGCTGTCTTCAGAATGGAAGAAATAGGTGTTTCTTATTTCCAACTTGAATCCTCTCTTAATCCAATTTGACTAAAATAGCAGCTTTATAATCACTCTATATAAAGCTGCTGCTGTTGTATTTTATGACAGCAATAAAATTAAAATTAATAAATCAAACTCAAAGAAAAATCAACTGAAAATTCACTAATAGCTTCCTAGGTAGAAGATCAAAGCAAAAGTGAGCCCCAGTCCAACTGAAAAGCAAGAGAATACCCGAGTAAAAGAAGGATAGTGCATTTGTTGCATTCTAACAGTTTTGACTTTGTGAGCATTGAAATCACAACTTAGGCAAAAAAAATACCTAAGTAAAAAGTGCATAATAATATCCAGACTCTTAGTGAAATGATCAAAACTTAAGATTGCCTAAATGAAATAAGTCCCCGCTACTGCTATCAGCTTACTGTAAAATGTTTGTGCGTACGTTGACAAGGTTCTCTGATTCATTCGCAAATCGCAAATTCAAGTTCAAAACTCTGATATTGATGAACTGTTTTCTTTTCTGAAACTAGTAGGATACTTCAGTCATCTGTTGTAATCAAGAAACAGCCATATGACAAAAGTCGTCATTGCAACAAGAATACTCTCAATCAAACAACAACAAAAGAATTATGCTCCGAAGTTCAATAAACTTTGAAAGCTGACTAATAAAACATGAGTATGTAAAATATACGATATCTCAGAATATATGGGGATGGCTATATGTCAGTATTGCAAAGGTGCAGTACATCATTAATTTGATATCAGATTATTTGAAATGCAACGTATTTTGAAGTAGCTACCTTTTCCAACCATTAACATAGGATTTTAATTATATTTTAGTATGGATTATTCAAAATACATTTAAAATGAAATTCAAAGTCTGGATTGGTCCCAAACCAAACATGTGAATGGCTTGTCTGATTCAAAGAGACAGCTGAAACTAACTGGAAAGCATTGTTATAATGAAGTTAAATTGAGCTATAATGAGCAATTTGCTAATTTACTGCATATTGTATCATTATACTGTATGTGGCACCTTTCACCTTCATGGGTAGAATTGCTTCAGTTGGTAGAATTGCTGTCCTCACACTGGATGGAAAAGACCCGAGTTTGAGTCCTGTCGATGACGTCAGGAATTTTTATATGCATTTTTCACAATGTGGCTAAGTTAATCAGACTCAGGCAAAGGAAGCATGGTTTTCAACTCCTGGAAACTTGTTTTTTCATCCAGCAAACAGAAAATCGACCAAAGAACACATTGGATTTATAGACAGTATACACAGAGCAATGTGGCCTTAGTCACTGATGTTCCTAAAACACTACTACTACAAGTGCATATGGCACCTTTCCGTTTTATATATCTATTCTTCCCCAAGAATCATGTAAAATCACAATGAATTCATGTAACTTGTGTTATTGGGTGCAAAAAATATACTGATCGCTAATGATACAAAATATGCAGGTGCCATGCATCTTTGAGTCATGTAAGTGCTCAATTTGAGACAGAAAATGAATGTGCATCAGAGGAAAAAATACTTCCATATTGAATGATTAAAAAAAAAAAAAAACTATTCTTCTCCCATAAGTGGAGTATCCCTCTGTACCATTGTTAAAAAATTTTGATCGCCACTCTTATACATGCAAAAGTCAAGTGTGCTTCATTCCTCCCATTTTATGAGGAGCAGTATGAAAGTAATACCTCCTATTTTTTTTTTTCTCAAAATTTAATTTCTACAACTCTGCCTTTTACATCAATTAATCCCCATTCATTAAAAAAAAACACACTGTTATTTTTCCACAAAGTCATCATTTTCTATGCACTTCCACCATCTAGAACAATTGTCTAGAAGAAAGGGCCAAGGATTGAGTCCTTCGGGCAACCATTCTTCACAGGGCATATCAATTCCTGGAACCTTGTATGAACTGAGACACTTCTGTCTTTAAGGTAGCTGTTTATTACCTTATAGAGGTTTTGTGGGACGTTTTTCTGGCAATCTCCTAAGAACACTATGCCACCATAGTGAATCAAATGCCCCAGCAAACTCTGTTGCCAACATGTACTTTTCCTCTATATGTTTTACTGTTGTTAGTAGGTGGTACATGGCATCTTCCTGCACAGAGTTGCCCTGCTTAAAACCATACTGATTATTTGAGTGAAACCTTGCTTCTGTATAATACACAAATATCCTATTGTGAATTGGTCTTTCATATATTTTCCCTAGTACCAGAAACAGAGCTATTGGTCTGTATGATTTTGGATCAGTGGGATGTTTCTCTGAGTTCTTCAGGATTAAACTTAGTACTGCTTTTCCCCAAATTTTAGGGAATGTTCCCTCTGTCATGCAGTGCTGTTAGTTTATCTTGTGTTATTTTGGCTAATTTTTTTGATAATTTCAACCTCTAGGAGATCAAAATGAAGGCTTTTGTTGTTTTTGGTTAGAGCTATTTCTAATTCTTCTGTTGTAAAAAGAGGCTCTGCATTGACATGTTCATATTCAGTATTTTATTTTATAATGTCAATCTGAGTATGGGAATAATTCCCAGCCTCGGTCTGGATAATAGTGTCTAAGATGTTGTTCACAGACTCTGTCCAACACAGGGTCGGGGTTTCATCTGGATTAATTGTAGTTTCAATAACATCTCTTGGCAATTTGTGGTCACTATTCTGTAGACAACTCCCGAAGAGTCATTCTTTCCAGAAGTTTCCACCAACTGCCTTCAGGATTCTTTTCTCTAACAAGAGAAGTATATTGGTTCCTGAGAGAGAGAGCGATTCTGTAAGAATCACTCAGTGCACCAACCTCATTTTGTGGCCATGATGTTCTGGCTCTTTGAAAATGTCTTCTTGCCTGGTGCTCCCTCCTCCTGAGTATAGTCAGTTCAGGGCACCACCTCTTGGGCTCACTTGCCTCGGTTTTTTCTTTTGGATAGATAGGTTTGATGTTTTTTGATAATAGGACCAAAAGAAAACAGCACTAAAGCAGTAGTGTTATAACAGGAGTTTACTGTGCGCACACCCAACACACACATCTCACTTGAAAATTGTACATTATGTATTCATACTTGCAAAAGGGTTAAAACATGATCATAATCACCATGCAGTCTCTCTCTTAATAAAATATTTTGTTTACACTTGGTTTTTTTTTGCATCATAATGAATTTTTTTTTTGTGATATATATTTACTTATTTCGATGTTTTATTTCCCCTCCCTTAGAAAAGATGGAAGAGTCGTGTTTTCTTTATCTGACTGTTGATCTCCCACCGCCTCCTCTATTTAAAGATGAGTTAAGGGAAAACATCATACCTCAAGTTCCTTTGTTTAATATCTTGGCAAAATTCAATGGTACATCTGAAAAAGAGTATAAGACTTATAAAGATTCTACCATGAAGCGTTTTGAAATAACAAAGCTCCCTCCTTATTTAATCCTATATATAAAGGTAACGTGTTCATCTTTAGTATCCAAGCTAAGTTTTAAATATTTCAGGATTCATTTACATAGTTCCTATTTTATTAAAAATTCATATTTGATTATTTTATTCACTTCATTTAATTTTTCATTAGTGCACTATATGCATTTCTTTTCTATTATCCCTTAGAATAATTTTGCTTTAAACCAATCTTAATGGGTGGAAATCACTTCCATGACATTTATTTAAAAAGTTTGCTGTAACACTTCAATACAGCAATCCATCGCTAACCATTCCTGGAAAGTACTATGTTTGGCAAGATGAAGTTCCCTTAGAAAGTAGCAGATCAATACCGACTGAAAAGTTTTGTGAGGTCACATTAAATAATATATCTCTATTTGCCACAGGTTTCCAGCCATCCACTGGTCTTTGGCACTGGCCAAGGATCTACATATTTGTCTAGGGGAAGTTTACCTTGTAACTATTGCAGCCCTTAACAGAATTGGTTTATTATTTAAGAATTTTGTAGTGGTTTTAGATAAGTACAACATGTTTCAAAATAATTCAGTGTTAAAATATATTATAGTAATCTTCTGATTTGTGAACTATAAATTTTCACAAATTCAGTTTATGAATTCAAATGTCAATCCATCAAAATTTTTGCTCAATTTTAACTCCATAAAACAGTAGCTTTTTAAAATAAAATGAATAAATTATATGTGCATAAGTATGCACACAATGAAAAATTAAAGTTTAATTTAAATAACTAGCATTGGATTGATGCAGATTTTATTGATTTCAATTTTATTATGAGTTTATCAGTTAGTTCATTGATTGATTTCTTTAATTTAAAATGTCACAATTTCCTGACTTGTTGCCTTCCAGCGATATGGGGCTCAATGATTAGCCCATTTTTATCTTTTTTGTTTCATAGTATAGTCACTTTGTTGTGTTCATTTTTCCTTTACCTTTAGTAGAATATTCCATGTAATTTGACCTTGAAGCCATCAAAGAGCACTGTTAAATTTGTTTTAAGTGAATTTTCTTCTAAAAAAATTCCCCAACTCCATTTCTTTATTTGTATTACAGTACTGGTTTTCTTTGTATTTGTTTCCTACCTGGCTTTCAATTTGTGTTACATACACAGTAAAATTCGATTACAATGAATACTATTTTAACAAATAAATTTACAACACTGGCTGATTATCCTTATTATTAGTGCTGTGTACATCCCTTATAAAGAAATGGTTTTGATAAAAAAAAAAAAAAAATTCAGTATAGTGAATTTTTTTAAAAGCTAAAACTATGCCGAAGTACTTTTACTTTTACAGGTGCTGTTGTTCTGAATTGACATCCATTCAGTGTCAAATTCAATACCCACGGTGCCAAATTTTCCTCTTCCTCGTTTATTCATTTTACTTCAGATTTTTGAAACATGTATTTCCTGAAAACTGCAATCTATAGAAATTCAAGTGTAATGAATTCCAATTGCAAGTAAACAATTATTTTCTGTCTTCTCAACCTAGAATCCATATATGGTACTAAGTACTATAGGTTTTAACACTTTTTATATTTGGGGGTTTCATTAAAAAAAAATATATATATATGGTTGCACATGGAGGCATCTATTAAATATTGAAAAAGAATGACATGAAGTTAGATTTTACCAACCTTAAAAAATATTTTACAGCTTAATAAAGAGTATAAACAATCCACACAATGTAATATAACTTACTGGAAAAGCATACTTAATCAATGTGTCTTTGACAGTTACCCCTAACGGTACTTTATTTGCAAACCAAAGGTATGCTGTGGGAAAGCACACACACCCTTGTGCATTATTGCAAACCTCTACTTGTATGCTCCCAGTGGGCCTACCTCATTTTTTTCTTTGTGTACATTTATGCATTTTGAATTATCCTAACTTCATGAAGGATTCAGCAATCTCTATGTTTTGAACTTGGATATTAGCATTATCACATCATCTATAGAAATTGTTCTCTTAAAACTAAAAGAAACATTCATTTTCTGTAATTTCCATGTTGTTGGTTTCATCCGGCCATCTAATATCTCCAGTTTTGTGCATACTGATATTAGCTGTGTGCAGTATTTAACAGTGCACCTCTGTAGTGTAGTCATACTTCCTCTGGAATCTTGAATTTAATAGCTCTCTGTAAAAAAAAAAAAAAAAAAAAGGGGGGCAAGCATATTTCAAGTTAGATATCTATCATTTCAATAAGTCCATAAATATATAATTAAAAAACTCCTACTTTATATCTATACACTGTGGTCAGATCACAAATTAGAGCTGTATAATGTATTCTATGTAAATATCAAGACAGCATAGGCATATAATTCTATATATTAGTCTAGACACAAGTGAACATGTATGGTGTATTGTTCTGTATATTTTGTATTATCTCTATTATTTAGGCGGATTAAGTTTTTATATTAGTATGTGTAGTCATCACATTATTTATAATTTTTATATGTATATTTTCTCTGGAGTTAAATTCATTCCTTTTCATTCTATTTCGATTCATCTCCAAAAGTTTGCACATAACAGGCTCTTTAACCTTTGTTCAAGGTCCTGTGAATTGTACTGGGAAAGCGATCCCAGACTTACCTGAGCAGCTATCACCAATCCTGTTTCTCACTTTTTGCTATGCTATACTCTTCCCTTTTTATTTCCTTGCAATTAATTTTACTTAGGGAATTATATATCCCTACTAAACTACTATATTTCACTTCTGTCAGGTCTGTTTTTAACTCACTAGTCAAATTTCTCATCTATTATTGGGTTTTACTATGAATGACCTTTGACCTGGCAACAGTGATATAGCATCTTACAGGTGCCAATTTCAATTTTAATTTATGTAAATTTTTTTTTTCACCAGTCAGTTCTCATCTATTATTGGGTTTCACAATGAATGACCTTTGACCTGGCAACAATGATATAGTGCTTTACAGTTGCCAATTTCAATTTTGTTTTTTTTTTTGTTTTTTTTAATTCTGCTTTGACATTAGCAATATGTTATCTCTTCTGAATGATTTGAATTATTTATTTTCATTTCTTAATAAAAAAAAATTAAATATTAAATAATTCTATGTATTTTGTTATTTTCAAAAAAATTAATTCTGCTGAAAATTTTAAAAACACAGTTATATGTAGACCCAAAATATACACCTGAATCTATTAGTTCTGTCTGTTTTCCAGTTGAAAGGACCATTAAGCATGTTAAATTTAAATGGACACGTGCATATATTTATGCTTATTATGTGTACAATACTTAAAAAAATATTTTTTAAAAATGTTTGTTTATTAGATAGTTTTATTCATTTCAGTTTTAAAATTTTTTCCATATCTTTTCAAATTTGGCAGACTTATAGTGTGCCAAATTTGAAATACCTGTTGCATTTCCCAGTCTTTATTTATGCAAAAGCAGTAAGAGATCTTTCAGCAAGTGTGGGAAACTAGTGTTTTAATACAATAACCTTGGACTTCAGAAAAACACAGCTTTCAAAAACTGAAGTTAAAATTTTAAATTAAAAAAAAAAAATTTCTGTAATTTAAAACTTCCTTGTTATGTTATGTTATGTTGGTGTTTATCAAGTCCCACATTCCTCTTCAAGAAAATAGTTGTGAAACAGTAGTGTGGCACCTGATAGGTGCTAGTATTTATTTTTTTTTGCAAAAACAAAAAAATTTAGTCACTCCTGCAGTAAAACTATATTTAGGAAGCTAGAAAATTTCAGATTTTTAATCATTAATTAAAAGGTAACACGGGAGTGTTATTTTTGATAGATCCCTGCACTACTACTACATTGTTAATTAATTCTTACAGGCACAATGTCACACTTGCCATGTTCAATGTAGAGATTGCCTATTTCCGTATATTTTTCACAAGATTCACCACATCCAAAATTTTCAATAGAGGTCATCGCCTGCTGTCTTTTTGAATCTGTCTTCATTTGCTCATGGAAGGTGCTGCGCTAGACTAGTGCTGTCCAGTAGAGAACTTTTGGTAAGTCACCTGGTACCCATGAAATGTGGCAAACACCTTATCTAAGAATGTACATTTTAAAGAAATTCTGGGATATAAACATCAAAAATTAATCAGTCTGAAATAAAATTAAGTATTAAGTATTTAACGTCCCTTCTTTTCCTGCCTATACTTTCTATTATTGAAATTAATAAAATGCTAACTCCTTAAAAGTAGTCTGCCTATAAATTTGCACAAGCAGTAATTAATTACACAGAAAAGCATTTTTAATAAATAGAGCTGAAGTTCATTTCTCCAAAGTGTACCATTTTTCCATGGAAGAAAGATACGTGGAGATCAGTTACACCCTAAGGTGTTATGGGAAATTATGGTCCCTCTCTTAAAAATTTTGTGTATTACATTCGATACATCTGTTTACTACTCAACACAATATTGCCCTCTGCTGTCTGATGATGAAACCAGTCAATTCCAAAACCATTCACAGCAGTGCCTTCAGTTTTTAATGGATATCAAATTCTCCTAATAAGTGATGTTATTTGATTATTATGTTATAAATTACTTTAGAACCAACTACAACTGTCCATTACATGAGCAGCTGTAGTCATTTTTAAACAACACATCTGAGCACTATCACTGTCCTGGAGAGAATTTTATGTCAGATGGTGCAGTGACTGCCAGATCTTTTTTTTTTTTTTTTTTCTTATTCCATTGCTTTGAATTTGATACCACCCAAATGGTATGTTATTCTGGAATTACCGCTATCCAAATAGTATCACTGTTAAACCTTAGTTGCCGTTTTACAGCCCATTTGCTTATTTTAGGTAGATCCTTTTGAAATGGCATACCCTGATTACGGTCATGCCCACATTTGCATCATCAGCAAACCTAGACACCAAACTTGAGACAACTATATCAGTGTCATTAAAAACAGTAAGTGGCCCAACATGAATCCCTCTGAAATTCTACTTGTCACATTGGTTCATGAAGAGAATGTCCATTTGTAACCTCCTTTGTCTCCTGCCACTTAACTATCCTTTATCCATACTAGTAATATCCACCAATGCCATTACTCCATATACAACAATGGAATATATGCTACCAGTATTAAAGGCATTATTGAAATCTAAGTTGATATCAGAATTATTTTTTGCATTCTCTTTTGATAATGTCAGCTAATTAGATTAGTGAGGCATAATCTCCCTTTAAAAATTCTTTGATTTTATTTCTTTGTGAGTTTTCCCCTATCAAAGTGATCTTGCATTATATCTTTAACTAATAATTCTAATATTTTTCTGCCACAGAGTTAAACTAACAGGTATATAGTTAGTTACTTACTTCACCCCTTGGCTGACCGGGCTAGCCGAGTGGGTAAAGTACCTGCCCGGCAACCCAAAGGTCGCGGGTTCGATTCCCGCCTCGGGCTTGGATCAAAGTACTGCAAAAACCTTGGGAGGTGCAATATGGCCACAGAAGCCGATGCGCCAACAACTACCAAATCAAAAAAAAAAAAAAAAAACTTCACCCTTTGTACCTCCCTTGTGAATAGAGGATGCAATTGTGCATCCTCTATTCACATTGGAGATGTACCTGTACATCTCCAATGTACAGGTACTTCCTCTCTAAGGAGATACAGTCAGTCCTCATATAGCACGATAGTTGTGTTCCTAGAAACCCTCGTGCAATATAAACAACAGGGAAAAATAGGGTTAGGTGCCGACCACCCAAGTTTGAACACACATTTGTAACCAAAACATTATAATCGTAAGAAAATACTTACATATTTTATTACGACTATTATGTAATAAAATATTGCTAATGCTTTTGCTTCTATCGTAAGCAAACTTGTTTTTTGTTTGATTTCTATCCAAACAGATGACAGCCATTCCATCTCTTCCAATTCTTTGTCTTGATCTAATGGATTTTAATTACACTTTAGTTGTTCCTGCAATGAAAGTTGTTTTTATTTTCTCTGCATTCTTTCTAATTCTCGGCGTTGCCTCATTTAGGCCTGTAGCACGGGCAATATCACGTGGTCTACCCTGTAAGGCTTACGGCATACTGGCCGTAAGCCTTACAGGCGAAATCCCGGAGGCTGGTGTGATTTTAGCCGTAAACGCTAGTGCGAGGCCACTACAAATTTTCCTGGGTAAGAATTTTTGACCCAGTCTACCTCTGTTTATCGATATTGCTTTTCGTTTTCTCTCTGATTCTGTAGTGTCTTCACCAGGACGCTTCCTCTTCACACCTTTTAAGAATTTTACTCATTTTTAAGGAACAAAGCATAATTACAAAATGAGGAGACACACTTGATACACATAAACAAAAAAAAAAAAAAAAAGAGACGCACTATTAACACCTCACTAGCTTAAATTTTACTAAAGCACATTTCTGGGGGGGGGTTACTACCATAAAACAATAAAAACAATTTCCAGTTGCATTTCTGCTAGTAGAATCTGTTATAAACTGGTAGTAAACCCGATCTAATTGCATTTGCGATAATACCGATAGCTGGAATTGTGTGGGTGTTTATGTTATTATGGTGAAATTTGTTTCTCCTTCACTGATATAAAAAATATAAACACATTTTCAGAATCTTCTCTTCATTCCTATCATGTTGCGTTCATTTGGGGGTGATTAAGCGTTCAGTTGCCATTTCTTGTAAACACAAAGGCAAATCGTGCATAAGCGAATTCGCTTTGTGTTATATACGATATCATTCCCCTATTTATATATTATGTATGATCCAATTCGTGTAGTGTAAACACGTGTTATACGAGGACTGACTGTACTCCGATTATTATGTTTAATGGTTTATATTTATTAGCATTAGCATTAGTAGAAGGATATGATGCAAAAAAGTAGGCTTATACAGCATCAACCAAAAAAAAAAAAACTTTCCATTTGTTCCAAAGTTTGTCCAGTTCTTCTGTGAATTTATTTAAGCCTGATAGATGTTTGTTCCAGAAATCAACCACCTGCTGGCTAAAGGCAAATTTCAGCACATCTGTTCTACAACAGTGTTTCCTCAATATGAATTTATATCCCCTCAGGTGTGTAATCTCAGCAAGAAGAAGAAGAATAGTTCATCCTCACCAATCTCATTGCCCTTCTCTGTACTCATTCCAGTAGCTCTACATCCTTCTTAAAATGTAGGAGACCGGCAGAATTACTTAACAAGTACAGGTCACTGTTGAAAAAAAGCCGTGAATTAGGGTTGAATTTGAAAGTGTCTGCAATTTTTCCAAGACACGATAGGAGGGAGTATATGATGAGGGCCTTGTCGATCAATTCGGCCCTGAAAAGATTGTACAAGTCTCAAGGGGTAGAATTTTTTTCAGCCTGGACTGTACTTGTTAATGGGAGAGACTGTTTCTACACGGATAGGATACACTTAAATAGAAAGGGTGCAAGAATATTTGCAGATGCTATCGAGGCAGTGTTAGGTGGGTTGGAAAACTGCTAGCTTGGGGGGATACAAGGACTAATAAATTAACAGTAGCAACTCGCAGAGGTGAAAGTGATTCTTGCACTGCTTCCATTGGAATGAGCAGCAGTCTGGAAAAAAAGATGCAGGGTATTTCAGAGCCTGTTGGGAGTCATTGCGGTACAAGTAAACACATGGGTTGTGTTAGGGTAGCTAAGAATAGGAACAGGTGTATGTATACTTGCATGTACACCAATGCTAAGAGTTTGGTAAATAAATTTGATGAATTTGAGGTATTGCTCAGAACATCAAAGGCAGATATTGTTGGGATATCAGAGATGTGATGTCACACAGATATAAGGAATGCAGAACTGGAATTTGGGGAGTACAATGTGTACAGGAAGGATAGACAAGATAGGAAGGGAGGAGGGGTTATACTATTAGTTAAGAAACACAAAATCCAAGGAAGTAAAGCCAGTCGACATCGCTGGACAGTGCAGTGTCGAGTCAGTTTGGTGTGACATAAGCATTGGGAGATCAAAATTGAGAGTAGGGGTGTGCTATAGGCCTAATGACCCTGATGAGTATAATAAGAAACTGTACAGGGAAATAGAGTTGGCCAGTAAATCAGTTAGTCTTATGGGGGATTTTAATTTCCCAGATATTGACTGGAATTTCTGGGTTAGTCACTCACACACTAGCAAGGCTTTTGTGGATTTATTGGATGATTGTTTTCTACATCAGCATGTTCGGGAGGCAACTAGAGGGAGTAATACTCTTGATCTGATTATCAGTAGTGATTCTTCATGCATGAAGAATCTGCAAATAAAGGAACAACTAGGTGACAGTGATCACAGTGTGCTGAAATGGGATTTACTCAAAGAGGTAACAGGGGTAAAGGGAAGGGTTTTTGCTTCAATAAAGGTGACTACGATGGACTGAGACAGTATTTAAATTCTATATGGCGGGACCAACTGATAATGTTACCAACAGCAAATTCAAAATGTGAGGCTTTCAAAGAATTAAGCTTGGAAGCTACTAGGCTTTACATACCAACTAAGAAATGTTGTTCAAGGTTTAGGCCTAAATGGATGTCAGATGAACTAATGAGACATATAGCAGAGAAGAAAAATGCATGGGTACATATAAATTAATGGGTGACATGGAAGCCTATGATAGATATAAGCTGGTCTGTAACCAAGTCACAAAGGAGATTAGACAGGCAAAAGCAGATTATGAGAAATCCTTGGCCAAGGATGCAGAGAAAAACAGAAAAGAGTTCTTTACCTATGTAAACTCTAGAAGGAAAGGGATGAATCAGATTGGTCCACTGGATATTGATGGTTCAACTGTTGATGATCCTGCTCAGGTGGCTAACAAACTAAATGAGTATTTTGCATCTACATTCCCACACGAGGAGTTATTCAGGGAGTGGAATGCCAGAGGTGAACTGAACTCTGGTAGTGAGCTAGATGATTTTGTAATAACTGAGAGTAAAATGGAGAAGAAATTGTTGAAGATAAACATAAAAAAGGCACCCGGGGTGGACGGGATCTATCCGGTTATATCAAAGGAGGCAGCAAAGGAAGTAAGCAAACCCTTAGTCATAATTATGACAGCTTCTTTGGAACTCAGGGGAGGTACCCATGGACTGGAGATTTGCAAATGTGACCCCAATTCACAAAGGAGGATCAAAGGGCAACAGAAGTCATTATAGACCTGTTAGTTTAACTTCTGTTCCAGGAAAAGTAATGGGAGTACTGCTGGATCATCTAGACAAGACTTCAGTTATAGCTCGGACAGAGCATGGTTTTGTTAAGGGAAAGTCTTGCCTGACCAATTTGATTGGATACTATGATGTGGTCACAAAGGAACTGGATGCAGGGAATAACTTTGATATCATATATTTGGATCTTAGAAAGGCTTTTGATACTGTTGTACATGGAAGACTGCTGCACAAATTGGAGCAGTGTGGTATTGGAGGCAAATTGCTGCTATGGATATAGGGATGGTTGAGTGGCAGAAGACAGAGTGGTAATCAATGGACACTGCTCATCGCGGATTAATGTTATTGGTGGAGTCCCTCAAGGTTCAGTATTGGGTCCATTGTTGTTTTTTGAATTTATAAATGGTATATCCAGCTTAATGTCCAAGTTTGCAAATGATATGAAGGTTGGCAGGGTTGTTAAGGACACTATTGACAGTACGCTGCTGCAACAGGATCTAGAAAAGTTGAGCAGATGGGCCGAGAGGTGGCAAATGAAGTTTAGCATTGACAAATGTAAAGTACTAATATGAGAAGCAGCAACCCCAGTGACGTATCAGCTCTGTGGTACTACACTGACAGTGGTAGAAAACGAAAAGGACCTGGGGGTAATTGTGTAGGCAGATATGAAGTTTTCTGAGCAGTACAGACGGTCTGCAAGAGTAGCTTATAGTGTGTTATCAATGATATACTGGAATTTTTCTAGCAGGGATAAGGAGGTGATTATCGCCTTATATAAGGGAATGGTCAGATCACACCTTGAGTACTATATACAGGTCTGGAGGCCTCATTTTAAGAAGGATGTATTGCTGTTGGAACTAGTACAGAGAAGGGCAACAAGATTAGTGAATGGAACAATGGGTTGCTCTTATGAAGAAAGGCTTAAATTTTGCAAATTACACTGTCTGTAGACTAGGCACCTGCGAGGTGATCTGAATGAGGCAGGCAGATATGAATTTTTCTGAGCAGTGCAGACGGTCTGCAAGAGTAGCTCATAAAGCCTTGAATGGTTTGAACATGCTGAATGTCGATGGAATTCTTCCTCTTGCTCAGAAGAATCATTTGAAAGGGCATAAATTCAAACTAAGAAAAGACAGATGTAGGATAGATGTGCAGATGTTTGCCTTTAGCCAGCAGGTGGTATCTCGTCTAATAACTCTGCTAATGGACAAGTTATTAGCCGAGATAAGTATATGACTCCAGCTTTTCAATTACTGCTCCTTCAACTTTACAACTTTATCTGCTAATTTGCAGCTGGAATGACAAATGACAGACTTGCACTTTTCATGTGTTTGCTGCTTTTTTTGGTAGCACATATACAAAGGGTACTAGGAAAGTTTTGCAATATGACGCAACAATGAATCACAGGAAGCTGCTTGTTGCTGCATGTTGAGACATGTTCATACGTGCATAGTAGCCGCCGCGCCAAGTCGATGGGCTCAGTTATTCATTAGTAGTGAGAGTGTAAAGTGCTTGCGATGGCATCGTGGTCACAAAATGAGATAAGGACAGTTTTGCGGTATAATTTCGTGCGTGGTTTAACCATAGACCAGTGCTTAGAAGAAATGACTCTTGCACTAGATGATGATTGTCCACATCGTACAACGATATTCAGGTGGTATAGAGAATTCCAAAGGGGAAATTTCACTCTGGAGGATTCTGAGAGGCCGGGAAGGCCACGAACGTCAGTTACGGAGGAAAACGTTACTGCTGTGAGGAAAATGCTTGACGAAAACAGGCGAGTGACCTACCAACAGATAGAGGATACTTTGGGCCTAAATGCACCAGCAATTCGTTCGATTCTGCAAGATCATTTGCACGTGAAGAAACTTTGTTCTCTCTGGGTGCCGCATCAACTGACTGAAGAGCAGATGACACGACGTGTGACTTGGTGCCGGGAGATGTTAAAAAAGTTTGATAAGGGACAATCTCGGTATGTGAACATCGTGACAGGTGACGAGACTTGGCTGTACTATTACGATCTGCCGACCAAGGCTCAAAACAAAGTTTGGGTCTTTGATGATGACGACACACCCGTAATTGTCAGAAAATCCCGATCTGTAAAGAAGAAAATGATAGCTGTATTTTTCAAATCGAGTGGAATTGTGGAACGTGTCATTTTGGACACGCAGAAGACAGTCACAGCTAAGCGGTATACTGAACAATGCCTGCCTAAAGTCATTGGATCTATGAAGAACCTGCGGCCAAAGTCAAGAATGGACACCTGGTACCTCCATCACGATAATGCTCCAGCTTACCGCGCCAAAGCCTGCACCGAATATTTGACCACGACAGGACTGAAACTTCTCGAGCACCCTCCCTACAGTCCAGACCTTGCTCCCTGCGACTTTGCACTGTTCCCGCATGTGAAAATGAAGCTAAAAGGGAGGCGGTTTTCCAGTGATGAGGACCTTCTACGGGCTTGGGACAACGAGTGTGCTTTACTCCCTAGTGAAACTTGGCAGAACTGGTTTAAAGATTGGTTTCGGAGGATGGAGAGGTGTATTGAATGTAGAGGAAATTACTTTGAAAAAATTAAATAAACAAAGCTGTATTGCAAAACTTTCCTAGTACCCTTTGTATATATAATTTTATTGTCACAAAGGAGGTTAGGCAGGCAAAGGCAGATTATAAGAAATCTTTGGCAAAGGATGCAAAGAAAAACAGCAAAGAGTTCTTTACTTATGGAAACTCTAGAAGGAAGGGGATGAATCAGATTGGACCACTTGATATCAATGGTTCAACTGCTGATGATCCTGCTCAGGTAGCTAACAAACTAAATGAATATTTTGCATCGACATTCACACATGAGGAGTTGTTCAGCGAGGGGAATGCCAGAAGTGTATTCAACTTTGGCAGTAAGCTAGAGAATCTTGTAATAACTGAGAGTAAAGTGGAGGAGAAATTGTTGAAGATAAACACAAGAAAGACACCTGGGGTGGATGAGATCTATCCAGTTATATTAAAGGACGCAGCAAAGGAAGTAAGCAAACCCTTAGCCATAATTATGAGAGCTTCCTTGGACTCGGGGGGAGATACCATGGAGTGGAGATGTGCAGATGTGACCCAAATTCTCAAAGGATTATCAAAGGGCGTCACAAGTAATTATAGACCTGTTAGTTTAACTCCTGTTCCAGAGAAATTGATGGAGGCACTGGTTAAAGAAGCACTGCAGGATCATCTAGACAAAACTTCAGTTATAGCTTGGACAGAGCATGTGTTTATTAAGGGAAAGTCTTGTCTGACCAATTTGATTGGATACTATGATGTGGTCACAGAGAAACTGGATGCGAAGAATAATTTTGATATTAGCATTAATAGAGGCACATGATGGAAGAAAGCAAGCTTATGCAGCATCAGCAAAAAAAACCTCTCCCATTTCCCCCTCCGTTCGTACCAAATATCTGTCCAGCCCAGCCTTAAATTTATTTAGGCTATCAACTTCCACAACAAAGGATGGAAGTCTGTTCCACCAACCAACTGCCCGCTGGCTAAAGGCAAACTTCCGAACGTGTATCCTACATCTGTCTTTCCTCATATTGAATTTATGCCCTCTCAGGTGATTATTCTGAGCAAGATTAAGAATCCCATCAGCATTGAGCATGTTCAAACCATTAAAGGCCTTTATACACCTCCATCAGATCACCTCGCAACTGCCTAGCCTCCAGATGCTTTAATTTGCAAAACTTAAGCTCTTTCTTCATAAGGGTTCATTTGTTCATTAACCACAAGAATACCGGACAATCCTAATCATACAGCCAACACGCTTGATCTTTTTCTCACAAACAATCCTTCTAAGTACATGGTCGAAGTGAGAGGTCCTTTAGGCACTTCAGATCACAACTTGGTGACTGTCTCTTCTCCAATGGAGCCTTTATCTCGTGGCTATTCCCAACCTCGTGTTGTTTGGCATTACAAGAATGCAAAATGGAATGACCTGCGAGATTTCTTTTCCTTGGTTGGATTACTGTTTCAAAGCTTCTGATGTCAACGTTTGCTCAGATCGTGTCAGTGAAATTATTCTTGCAGGAATGGAATCCATTATTTCACACTCCACTTTAAAATCTTATCCTTTATCCAAACCTTGGTTTTCCAATAAATGTGGTAAGACTCTTCAAGAGAAGAACATTGCATATCGTAATTGGCTTGTGTTTCTAATTCTTTAGTTTCATTTTCTGCCTACACCAAAGCTCGCAACAGTTGTAAAGCAGTTATTAATCAGTCCAAACTAGATTTTGAACAGCCTAAGAGTAGAAAACTTGCTTCTTGCCCTAATGGTAGCCGAGCATTCTGGTCTCTTGCCAAAGCTATTGGCCGCAACTTTTGCTTATCTCTGCTCTCACCTCTGTTCAAACCAGATGGTTCTGTTGTCACTTCAGCCATGGATAAAGCTGACCTGCTAGCATCCCATTTTTCTTCCAAATCATGTATTAATGATCTTGGTAATACACCTCCCACCATTCCCAACACACGCCATTCAATGCCTGCTGTGGCCTTCCGTCAAAAGGATGTCAGAAGGATTTTGATGAATCTTGATTTTAAGAAAACTCCAGGTCCCAATGGTATTTCTCGATTTGTTCTCAAAACCTGTGCTTCTGAACTTACTCCTGTTCTTTGCCACTTTTTTTCACTTTCTTATTCCAAAGTTGTTTTTCCTTCTGCTTGTAAATTTGTTCATATCCAGCCAGTTCCTAAAAAGGGTGACAAATCCCCCCATCCAATTATCGTCCCATTGCAATTACTTCTACTCTTTCTAAAGTAATGGAGAAATCAATTAACAGCCAACTGTTAAACTATCTAGGAACCTTCCGTCTGATCAACGATCGCCAGTATGGATTCCGTAAGTGTCGATCCACTGGTGATATTCTGGCTTATGTTACCCATTTTTGGACTAATTCATTGGAAAGGATTCGGTGAAACACAAGTAGTTGCTCTTGACATCTCAAAGGTTTTCGATAGTGTTTGGCATAAAGGGCTTCTAAAGAAGTTTCCATCTTATGGTTTGCAAACTGTTTTTTGTAATTGGTTATCCAGTTTTCTCTCTGATCGCTCACTGAGAGTGATGGTAAATGGTTCTCTGTCTTCTAACTTCTCCACTAATGCTGGTTTCCTCCAAGGTTCAGTTCTTTCCCCCACTGTTTTTCTCTTGTATATTAATGACCTTCTTAACATTGCATTCTATTAATGACATTCTGTTAATGTCAAATTAATGACATTGCATTCTACTTTCCTTTTTGAGAGACCTTGCCCTGCACAATCAGCTTCAACTTCTCAAAAATCTGCTACCAATTCCTTAAATGCTGATCTTCGGGTAATTCTCTAGTGGGGCAAAGACAACTTAGTTGATTTCAACCATTGTAAAACTCAGTCTTGTCTTATGTCTCGCAAAAAGGATTCTTCTGCTTGTATGCTTATCTTTAGTGACACTCCGATTTCTAGGCAAAATGATATATCTCTTTTGGTGATTACCCTGACTTCTAATCTCTCTTGGCACAAGCACATTATAAATATTGCTTTCTCTGCATCTAAAAACCTTGGTTTTCTCTTTCGCTCTCGGCGTGTATTACTTTTCTTCCAAACAGCTGCTCACTCTGTATAAATCGCTAAACCGCTCTGCCATGGAATATTGTTCCCTCATCTGGGGTGGTGCCGCCAAAACCTCGCTCAGGCTTCTTGATTCCATTCACAAGAGGGCAGTTAGGTTAATTAATGATTCATCTCTAACAGAGTCTCTCCACCCGCTGTCTCATAGACTTACTGTTTCTGCTGCATGCCTCTTTTACAGATACTTCCATGGGCACTGTTCTTCTGAATTGTCTTCTATAATTCCTGCTATCTCTTTCAAAACAGTTCAAAC
Source organism: Mastigoproctus giganteus (assembly GCF_048544385.1). Lineage (NCBI taxonomy): Eukaryota > Metazoa > Arthropoda > Arachnida > Uropygi > Thelyphonidae > Mastigoproctus > Mastigoproctus giganteus. The sequence continues at coordinate 100,646,526 of NC_143577.1, forward strand.
GCGTGACGCTACCAGCCAACATCCAATTTACTGTGCAACTTCAAACTCACAGAACCAACTTTTCATCTTCCTCATTTATTCATTCAACTGTCGTTTTCTGGAACAACCTTCCTTCCTTCATATGTATTTCTTGAAAATCACAGTCTACAGAAGTTTAAGTTCAATGTCAACAGATATCTTCTTTCGTCTTCTCAACCTCCAACCCAAGCACGGTACTAAGTACTATAGGTTCTAATACCTCTCGTGTTTGGGGTTTACATAAAAAATAAAAAAATAATAGGTTAACCCTTTGTTCTGTTCACTAATCTTGTTGCCCTTCTCTGTACTCGTTCCAACAGCTGTACATCTTTCTTAAAATGAGGCCTACAGACCTGTATACTGTACTCAAGGTGTGGCCTGACCATTGCCTTATACAAGCGGATAATCACCTCTTTATCCATGCCAGAAAAATTCTTGTATATCATTGACAATGAGCTACTCTTGCAGACCGTCTGCACTGCTCAGAAAACTTCATATCTCCCTGCACAATTAACCTCAGGTTCTTTTCGTTCTGTACCACTGTCAGTGTGGTACCACATAGTTGATACGTTAATGTTGGGTTATTGCTTTCCGTATGTAGTACTTTACATTTATAAATGTTAAACTTCATTTGACACCTCTCAGCCCATCTGCTCAAGTTTTCTAGTTCCTGTTGCAGCAGCGTACTGTCATTAGTGCCCTTAACAACCTTGCCAACCTTTGTATCATCTGCAAACTTGGACATTAAACTTGATATACCATCATTTATAAATACAGAAACAACAATGGACTCAACACTGAAACCTGCGGGACTCTATTAATAACATTATTCCATGATGAGCAGTGACCATTGATTACCACTCTCTGTCAGAGAGAGGCGCCTCCGTAGCCAGGTGGGAAGGAGCAGCAGCAGCAGTGCATAGCACAGGCTTCTTGATTAGACCGGGGTTCGAGACCGTCACCACAAAAAACGGAGGATGTGGAAAGGTCAGGGAATGACCACCGCATATCCCGGAGCAATATGGCCTTAGTTGCTAATGCTCTTAAAAAAAAAAAAAAAAAAAATCTGTCAGAGACCATTGATTACCATTCTCTGTCAGTGACCATTGATTACTACTCTCTGTCTTTCACCACTCAACCATCCCTTTATCCATGGCAGCAATTTGGCTCCAATGCCACACTGCTCCAATTTGTGCAGCAGTCTTCCATGTGCAACAGTATCAAAAGCCTTTCGAATATCCAAATATACGATATCAAAGTTATTCCCTGCATCCAGTTCCTTTGTGACAACATCATAGTATCCATTCAAATTGGTCAACAAGACTTTCCCTTAACAAAACCATACTGTGTCCAAGCTGTAACTGAAGTCTTGTCTAGATGATCCTGCAGTGCTTCTTTTACCAATGCCTCCATTAATTTTCCTTGAACATGAGTGAAACTAAAAGGTCTGTAATTACTTGTGTCGCCTTTTGTTCTCTGTTTTGAATTGGGTTTACATTTGCACATCTCCAGTCGATGGGTACCTCACCTGAGTCCAAAGAAGCTCTCATAATTATGGCTAAGGGTTTGCTTACTTCCTTTGCTGTCTCCTTTAATATAACTGGATAAATCCCATCCACCCCGGGTGCCTTTTTTATGTTTATCTTCAACAATTTCTCCTTCACTTTCCTCTCAGTTATTAAAAAATCATCTAGCTCACTGCCATAGTTCAATTCACTCTGGCATTATCCTCCCTAAATAATTATTCATGTGTGAATGTAGATGCAAAATACTTATTTAATTTGTTAGCCACCTGAGCACGATCATCTTTAGCAGTTGAACCATCAATATCCATTGGATCGATCTGATTCATCCCTCACCTTCTAGAGTTTACATAGGTAAAGACCTTTTTGCTGTTTTTCTTTGCATCCTTTGCCAAAGGTTTCTCATAATCTGCCTTTGCCTGCCTAATCTCCTTTGTGACTTGGTTCCAGACGAGCTTATATCTATCTTAAGCTTCCATGTGTCCCTTTAATTTATATGTATGCCCTGCCTTTTTCTTCTCTGCCATATGTCTCATTAGTTCATCTGACATCCATTTAGGCCTAAACTTGAACAATATTTCTTAGTTAGTATGTAAAGCTTAGTAGCTTCCAAGATTAATTTTTTGAATGCTTCCTATTTTGAATTTGCTGTTGGTAACATCATCAGTTGGTCCCACCATATAGAATTTAAATACTGTCTGAGACCATCATAGTCGCCTTTATGAAAGCAAAAACACCTCCCTTTACCGCTAATGGTAGTTACCTCTTTGAGTAAATCGCACTTCAGTACACTGTGATCACTGCGACCTATTGGTTCGGTGCCTCCGTAGCCAGGTGGGCAGGAGCAGCAGTGTGTAGCACACGCTTCTTGATTAGACCAAGATTCGAGCCCGTGCCCACCAAATACGGAGGATGCGGAAAGGTCAGGGGATGACCACTGCATATCCCCGTAGCAATATGGCCTTTGTTGCTAATGCTCCTAAAAACCAAATAACAAACAACAACAACTAGTGGTTCCTTTGTCTGCAAATTCTTAATGCATGAAGAATCAATACTGATCATCAGATGAAGAGTATTACTTCCTTTAGTTGCCTCCTGAACATGCTGCTGTAGAAAACAATCATCGAATAAATCCACAAAAGCCTTGCTATTGTTGTGAGTGACCAACCCACAAATTCCTGTCAATATCTGGGAAATTAAGATCCCCCATTATAAGACTCTCTGATTTACTGCCCCACTCTATCTCTCTCTCTGTACAGTTGTTTGGTAAACTCATCAGAGTCATTAGGCCTATAACACTCCTATTCTCAATTTTGAACTGTGCTTATGTCACAGCAAACTGACTCAACACTGCACTGTCCAGTGATGTCGATTGGCTTCATTTCCTTGGATTTTGTGTTTCTTAACTAATAGCATAACTCCTCTTCCCTTTCTATCTTGTCTCCCTAACTTTCTATCTTGTCTCCCTAAATTCCAAATATATGATATTTGGATCTTAGAAAATCTTTTGATACTGTTGCACCTGGAAGGCTACTGCACAGATTTGAGCAGTATGGTTTTGGAGGCAAATTGTTGTGGTGAATAAAGGGATCTGGGTTTTTTTTTTTTTTTTAGGAGCATTAGCAACTAAGGCCATATTGCTCTGGGAATATGTGGTGGTCATTCTCTGACCTTTCTGCATCCTCCGTATTCGGTGGTGATGGGCTCGAACCCCGGTCTAATCAAGAAATGTGTGCTATGCACTGCTGCTCCTTCCCACCTGGCTACGATAAAGAGATGGTTGAGTATGAGAAGACAGAAGGTGGTAATCAATGGACACTGCTCTTCGTGGACTAATGGTATTAATGGAGTTCTCCAGGGTTCGGTGTTGTTTTCTCTGTTTATTAATGATGTTGATGATGGTACAGGCTTAATGTTTAAGTTTGCAGACGATACGAAGGTCGGCGGGGTTGTTAATGACACTAATGACAGTACGCTGCTGCAACAAGATCTAGAAAAGTTGAGCAGATGAGCTGAGAGGTGGCAAATGAAGTTTAACATTGACAAATGTAAAGTACTGCGTATGGGAAGCAGTATCCCCAGAGTTACGTAGCAACTATGTGGTATTAGACTGGCAGTGGTAGAGAATGAAAAGGACCTTGGGGTAATTGTGCAGGTAGCTATGAAGTTTTCTGGGCAGTGCAGATGGTCTGCAAGGGTTGCTCATTTAGGCCCTCTCAGGTAATTATTCTAAGCAAGAGCAAGGATCTCATCAGCAATGAGCATGCCGAGACCATTCAAGGCCTTAAACCTCAATTAGATCGCCTTGCAGCTGCTTAGTCTCCAGACACTGTAATATGCAAAGCTTAAGCCTTTCTTCGTAAGAGCAACCCTTTGTTCCATTCACTACTCTTATTGCCATTCTCTGTATTCATTCCGGCAGCTCTACATCCTTGTTAAAATGAGGTCTCTACACCTGTATACAGTACTCAAGGTGTGGCCTGACCATTGCCTTATACAAGGGGATAATCACCTCTTTATCCCTGCTAGAATACTGGAATTATTCTAGCAGGGATAAAGAGGTGATTATCCCCTTGTATAAGGCAATGGTCAGGCCACACCTTGAGTACTGTATACAGGTGTAGAGACCTCATTTTAACAAGGATGTAGAGCTGCCGGAATGAATACAGAGAATGGCAATAAGAGTAGTGAATGGAACAAAGGGTTGCTCTTACGAAGAAAGGCTTAAGCTTTGCATATTACAGTGTCTGGAGACTAAGCAGCTGCAAGGCGATCTAATTGAGGTTTAAGGCCTTGAATGGTCTCGGCATGCTCATTGCTGATGAGATCCTTGCTCTTGCTTAGAATAATTACCTGAGAGGGCCTAAATTCAAATTTAGGAAAGACAGTTCTAGGATAGATGTCCGGAAGTTTTCCTTTTGCCATCGGGTGGTTGATTGCTGGAACAAACTTCTACCTGTTCTAGAAGTTGATAGCTTAAATATATTCAAGGCAGAACTAGAAATACACTTGGAGCGAGTGGATAGATGAAATGAGAAGGGTTTTTTTTTTTTTTTTTTGCTGATGTTGTTTAAGGTTGCTTTCTTGCATCATATGCCTTTACTGATGCTAACGCTACATTTTTTAACGTTAGTTGATCCCACTGAAAAGTGTCTAAGAAATGTCCTATCCCACTATAATTACCTTTGTAAAAACAAACTAGCTTCCCGTTATCCTGAACTGTAGGTCTTTCATTGAAAAAATTCTGTATGGATATACAAAGAACGATTTCACCTAAAGGTTCCTTAACTTGAAGATGGTTAATACATGATATGCTGATATATGATAACCTGATCAGTAATATTGTTTTCCCTTGTTGCATCAAAGTACAGAATCATGGTGTAAGGTGGCAAAGGCCTAGGGAAGCTTTCTGCAAAAATTTTGTTGTAGAAATGATAGATGTAAGGAGAATCATATATTTAAAGAGCCCTGATTTCCCTTGATACATTGTGAAAACACGTGGGAACCTCATGCATGACAGGTTCCAGGCCTGTAAAAGATTTGTTGGAAGTTTTGTGTTGAAAACATTAAGATTAGTATAGTGGCGACACCATTCTATAATGAGTGCTTCATATAGAAAGATTTTGTAATTGGATTTTAAAGTAATAATAGGAATGGCTGAATCGATTATAGGGTTTTGGTTATGGAGGTGAAAGTGTCGGGTGAGTTCAGTGCTGGCGTGATCAGTTTTGAAACTATTATAGTGGTAGTATGCGCGCGTGTTGGGAGTCTTTATTGTACCGTATTTTGCAAATGTGCTTCCAATAGAGCATGAGTTGCATCCTGGTTGACATTTAATTAGATAAACAATATTATTTAGTGTTACTTATAGGGTAATGGTGTGTTTTTTTTATAGGAGTTCAACATAGATCCTAATTTATTATACAAAGAAAATGTTAGTTATATCTGTGTGGGCAAATATTTGACAAAGTTGTTGAGCGAGTCTATAGTGGAAAGGGGGAATTACATGTGTATTTTGTTTGTTATCACTGTTTGTGTTGTGTGGATTATTAATTTTGTGTTCGGCAACAGAAATTACGTGATGAATTAGTTGTAAGGGATATAGTTTGTTTGTTGTTTGGTTTTTAGGAGCATTAGCAACTAAGGCCATATTGCTCCGGGATATGCGGTGGTCATTCCCTGACCTTTCCGCCTCCTCCATATTTGGTGGTGACAAGCTCGAACCCCGGTCTAATCAATAAGGGATATAGTGTAGCAGTAAACTTCTCTGTGAGTAGATCATCATGTGAAGAATAGTATTTTATGGCATTGTGGATCTGATTATAAAGGACAGATTTTTTAATACTAAGTGGGTGGTATGATCAGATATATAGGTATTTCCCTGTGTTTATTTCTTTTCTATAGATGTTATTTCCTAATTTTGTACCTGTTTTATATATTGTGAGGTTAAGGAAATTAATTTTATTGTCTTTTTCTATTTCAAGAGTGTATTTAAGCCAGTCATGAATAGTAAAGTAATAATATGAATGGCTGAATCGATTAGAGGGTTTTGGTTATGGAGGTGAACGTATTTCTTTATGATATTTTTTACATTAGTCTAATTCTTATACAGTACTTTAAGATATTCTATCAATCACCTAAACTTTTCCAAGATTTATTATACTCTTATTTGTGTGTAATTACTTGTGTTATTTCTGTTTATGGGGGGGGGGGGAAATAGTGTGGTTTATAGCTGAAACCATGTAAAATAATTAGGAAGTTCAAAATAAATATAATATGCATTGTTTCTTTAAAGCATTATTATATACAGACCATTTCCTAAATAAATTATTTTTTTATAATACTTCATATTTCAAAATACAGTATCATATTTCAAAATACCTTGCATACAATAATTTAAATGTACGCCTAATTACACTATCTTTCATACAAACTGGGTATTCTCATCTTTGAAATAATGTCTTTTATTTCATTCTTTTTTTGGTTAAGCTTTTGTCAAGTAAAATGTGTATGAGAAAAATAACAATACAGTAGCACGTCAATTGTCCAAACTATTTGATTAACCAAACCAACCTTGATTCCAATTAGTTTGGATAATTGACGTTCTACTGTATTGCTATTTTTCTCATACATGATTTACTTGACAAAAGTGTAACCAAAAAAAGAATGAAATAAAACACATTATTTCAAAGATGATTTAATAAAGATATTAAAATAAAATCGTTCATAACAAAAATATAACTTTTAGATTACAGAACAAATTTAATATAAAATGAGAAACTCCTTATATTATAAATATAAAATATCAGTGAGACTTCTGTTGCTTCACCATTGATGACAGATACTTTACATCAGGCTTATACTTTATAACTTTTAGAGCTATGCATGCAGCACTAGTTTCATCCGTGAGACTGTTCCTATGACTAGTCTTAACAAAGTTCATCACTGAGAACAATGACTCACAAGAATAAGTCGATGGGAAAATTGTTAGTAATGCTGTTGCCAGATTTTTTAAACAGACAAAAGTTTCAAGAATGGAATTCCAGGCTTTTAATAACTCATTTTCTGCAGTTTTCTTTGCTGATATTGCCGTTAATCATTCCCTTTCAATATTTTCTAAATCAGCTCTGAGGTCGATAAATTTTTGCCTCCAAATTGAGCTACTCTGAAAATCAATCAATCAATTGCATCTCAAAATCATCCAGGTCGATCCACTGAAACATTTTCAGTTCAGTCTGGCTAGTTTTTTCTCTTTCTGCAAACTTAATGAATTTTGCAGTTTATTCCAGTTCTCTGAACTTGACAAATCTTGAAGAAAACTGTTCAATAATTGACTCAATTTTTTTGGGACACTGAATTCTGTGTTCCCAAAAAATTTGTATGCATGCCCAAAGGGGCACGCATGCCATAGGTTCACCACCCCTGACGTAAACAGTTCAGTGGACTTCCACACAGTTTTTGATTTTTCACTTTCAAATACTCCAAAACAGGCATGAGTAATCAGCCTATTTAGCAGCCAGCACAAATGTAAAATTTGTTTCCATTAGTTTTAGAAAGGTTTTGCTTTGTTTTGTATGTACCTTCTTTTTTTTTATATAATGTCATGCTGTATTTTAACATAATGGAATGAATACAAAATTAAAAATTCTTAATTGTGCTTTCATTTTGTTTTCCCTAGAGATTTACTAAAAACACTTTCTTCATTGAAAAGAATCCAACTATTGTCAACTTCCCCATAAAGTAAGTTTCATCATTAATAAACGTTAATTCTCTGATAAAAAATAAAGAAATTTCTATGATAATAAATTATTAATTTACAAGTGGCATAGGAATCCTTACATGTGATCAGGTGATAGTACTTTGCAATCTTTCACAATCTAAACTGGAAGAAGTTTACAAGCATAAAAGTGTTATACACTCAGCTTTTTGTTGTACTTACTGCTATTACTTAAAAGTACAATAGTCTTTCTTTAAGGGACTATATGGTGGGAGGAAGGCTTGTCCACTAAAGACAAACACTCAGACGAAACGTACATATTTATTAAAGTTGCCAGAATGTTATGCTAGAAAGTACTCTTGAGAACCCATGCTGGAGGTTTTGACCTTGCTTGCCTTGCAGTCTCTAAAGTTGTGAATCTCGTGAAGGATGTAAGGTTGAAGGAACAGTCAGGCTTTAACTCGATAGTGTTAATAAGGCTGCATTTCAGAATCTGAAGACAAAACAATGAAGTGTTTATAAAATCCCTCAAAAGAAGACAGCGGTCTTCTATTGAGGGATTTGAAGAAGCATTTTCAATGAACAAGGGACGATATTCTGGAATGCAATCTTGAGGATTTAATTCTGATAACACAACCTCATGTTCAGTATTAGAGATACAATTAACAACAGACACAAGTAATCTGTTCTAATATTCCTTGCCAGAGACCTAATTTGCAATCTCCTATGGCTTAAAATCTCTCTCCACCATTCTGTTAAACTCATCTATTGCACCTCTTGTTCTCCCGACAGTAAGGTAATTTTCCTAGGTGATTTTAACGTTCAGAACTCCAGCTGACATCAGTTTTCTAGTTGCACAGAACCAACTGGTCATGATGCCAAGGATTTTTTGATATCTAATGTTCTCACACAGCCAACATTCTTGATATTTTTCTTGCAATTTCAGCGTGCATTAGTGGTCTGTCTAGATAACTCAAGTCACAACTTTGTGATGGTCCCTTCTCTAATGGATGCTTTCTCATTGCCACTCAGAGCCTCATGTTGTTTTGTGTTACAAGAATTTGAAATGGGATGATATGTGGAATATCTGTTCTTCTTTTCCTTGGTTGGATTACTGTTTTAAGTCTTGTGATTCCAAAGTTTGTTCAAATCCTATTAGGCTGACCTGGAAAGCCGGGTGGGTAAAGTGCCTGCCTGGCAACCCAAAGGGCGCGGGTTATAATCCCACCTCGGGCTTGGATCAGAGTAAATGCAAAAACTTTGGGAGGTGCATTATGGCCACAGAAGCCGATGCACCAACAACTAACAAAAAAAAAAAAAAAAAAAAAAAAAGTTCCTATTAGTGAAATTATTCTTATAGGGATGAAATCCTTTGTTCCAAATTCCACACAAAAATCTCATCTCTTATCTAAATCTTGGATCTCCAATAAATATGCTATGGCTGATATCAAAGAGAGTTTGACACCAATCAACTGCAATATTCTGGGGTTGCTGCTACCCACATGCAGAATAGATGTGCATTTGTCAATGTCAAACTTCAATTTCTCAGCCCATCTTCCTAACTTTTCTAGATCATGCTGCAGTGGCATTCCTGTCATTAACCACCCTGCCAACCATTGTATCTTCTGCAAACTTGAACATTAAGCCTGCTATGCCTTCATCAATATCATTGATAAATATAGAATACCACAATGGGTCCAACACTGAACCCTGGAGGACTCCACTAATAACATTAGTCCATAAAGAGCCTTATCCATTGATTACCACTGTCTTCTCCCACTCGACCAAACCTTTATTAAGGGAAGTTACTATAGCAGCAACTTCCCTTAATGCAACACTATGCCAATTTGTACAACACTCTTTTATGTATAACAGTATTAAAATCTTTCCTAATATCCAAGTATAGGTGGTAGATGACTTTCATCAACCGGTGAAACCCATGTTTAGTCTCTAGAGCAAAGTTTCCGGCATCCCCCTCCTCCCTTACTTCTCCTTCAACCCATGCACGGTACTAAGTACTATAGGTTTTGATACCTTTCGTGTTTGGGGTTTTTCATAAAAAAAAAAAAAAAGAAAAAAAGTATATGATTATATTTTGCATCCAGTTCCTTTCTGACCACAATGTAATATCCAATCAGATTGGCAGATAAGGTCTCCTCTTAACAATCCAATGCTTTGTCTGAAGTATAATTGCAGCCTTGATCCTGCATTACTTATTTTATCAGTGATTCAATTATTTTCCTTATAACAGAAGCTAAACTAACAGGTCTGTAATTACTCATGTCACCCTTAGAAGTAAAATTCATGTTACACATAAATTATCAGGCAACACAGTAGCCTGTGGTAGATATAAACTAGTGTGTAATCAAGTCACGAAATCAGATTGACACATCTCCAGTCCACAGTTCTCCCTTGAATTCAAGGATGCGCATAATTATGTGTACAGGTTTGCTTACTTCCTTTGCTGCCTCACTTAATATAATTGGCTAGATCCCCTCTACCAAAGGTACCTTTCTTATGTTTAACTTTGCCAATTCCTCTTCCACTTTCTTCTCACGTATTACAAAATAATTTAGCTCTCTGTTAGAGTTTGATAAACTTCTGGCATCCCCTTCCCTAAATATTCCTCATGTGAATGTAGATGCAAAATAGTCATTCAGTTAGCAGCTACCTGAGCAGGATCATCGACAGTCTAACCTTCAGTATCAAGTGGTCCAATTTAATTCATCCCTTTCCTTCTAGTATTTACATAAATGAAGAAGTTTTTGCTGTTTTCTTTTGCATCCATCACCAAAGATTTCTCATAATCTGATTTCGTGACTTGATTACAGACTATCTACCATAGGCTACTATGGTAGATAGTCTTGCCTGTTAATTTATATGCAAGCCATGCATGTTTCTTCTCTGGCACAAATCTCATCAGTTTATCTGACATCCTTAGCATATACCTTGAAGAGTATTTCTTACTTGGTATGAAAAGCCTAGTAGCTTCTATGATTAATTCCTTAAATACTTCTTATGTAGAATTTGCTGATGGTATCATCATCAGTTGGTCCCACTGGATAGAATTTAAAAACTGTCTGAGACTAGTTACTTCTAAAAGCAAAAATCCTTCCCTCCTCTGATGGTAGTTACATCTTTAAGTAAATCCCAAATTAATACATTGTGATCACTGCCATCTATTGGTTCTTTATAATCAGATTCTTAATGTATGAATAATCACAGCTGGTAATCAGATAAAGAATATTACACCCTCTTGTTGCCTCTCTAACATGCTGCTGTAGAAAAGAGTCCACTAAATCGACAAAAGTTTTGATTGTGAGTGACAACCCACAACTTCTAGTCAATATCTGGAAAGTTAAAATCCCCCATTATAAGACATTCTGATTTGCTGGCCCGCTCTGTTTCTCTGTACATTTGTTCATTGTACTCATCAGAGTCATTATGCCTATAACACACTCCTCTCATTTTCACTTTCCCAGTGGCTATGTCACACCAAACTGACTTTAACTTTTAGCTGGCAAACTCTTGTCATCTGGTCTGGAGGCCTTACCTTAGGCAGCATGTAGATTTGCTGGAACAGGGTGCAAAGAATGACAGCAAGATTAATAAGGGGAACAGAAGTGTAATCTTACTAAAATACTGCTTTGTGTCTGCAAATTGCAGCTTCTAGAGACGACACATATGAAGTGATCTGATTCTTAAGATTTTAAATGGATTGAGCAAGCTCAATGCTGATGGCATTCTTCCCCTTGTTCAGATTACACACTAGGGGACAGAAATTCAAACTAAGGTAGGATGGTTGCAGAATAGATGTTGGAATAAATTTCCATCTTTTGTCATTTTGGAAGTGGGTAGTTTGATAGTTTGAATAAATTCTCGGAAAAACTAGACATTCTTGACATGGATGGACAGGTGAGATGGGTAGGGTGGGGTGGTTTTTTTTTTTTTTTTGTGACAGGATGAATTTACTACTTAAATCTGTACAATATAGGAATGAGCAATTCGCTGCACTATGTTCAATCTGGAGAGAGAGAGAGAGAGAAACTGGACACCTGACCAATTACATTGAAACATTACAAAAAATATAGAGTTTGTCAATTCCAGTTGAGATTTTCAAAAGTTCAAAGATGCACCAGAGTATGCAAACTTCAGGGGACACAGTTCAGAGAATTAACAAGTAGAACATTACAAGCTAAAGGTTTTCTTTAGTTTGTAAGAATGTGTCTCTCTATAACTAGTCTAAATATTCTGTCATGCACAGGATAGGAGTATCATGCTTCCTCACCCTGCATTTGGCACATCTGGTAATGTTCTTAACTGATAATAATGTCCTTTACCTGCAAATTGAACATTAATAACTTGTTTACTGTAGCATTCTAGCAGTGTGTCCAAAACCTATGCAACAAAACTACTAGTAAAAAAAAATCTTTTAAAAAGAACACAGGACATGATGAGGTGGGGGGGGGAGATTATGCAATTGGGTAAGAAGCACATAGAATCTAATGCAATGCATTCAGTTCACATCAGTTGCCACTGTGATGTCAAATCAATTTGGTGTGACATAAGCACTGGCAAAACAAAAATGAGAGTAGGAGTATGTTAAGAGCCAAATGACTGTAATGAATATAATGAACAGCTATACAGACAAACAGAGTGGGTGAGAAAATCAAAATGTCTTATGCAGCACATAATGAATGGAATTTGTGTATTCCATCATTACTCGCATAGTAGCATAACTTTTCTGGATTTATTGGATGACTGTTTCCTAGCAGCATGTTAGAGAGGCAACAAGAGAAAACACTACTCTTCTTCATATTTTTATTAACAACTCTCATGCATTTAGAATCTACAGAAAAACAAACCACAAGGTGGCAATCATCATAATACATTGAGATTTACTTTAAGATTTAACTACTTTGAAGAGTAAAGGGAAGGAAAGGGATTATGTTTTCATAAATCTAACTGTGATAGTCTTGGACAGTTTTTAAATTTTTTTCAGTAGGGAAGCAGTCTGAGAAGTTACTAAGATTTTTATACCAACTAAGAGATTTTGTTCAAGTTTTAGATCTAAATGGATGCTACATAAAACTGATAAGACAAATGGTAGAGAGGAAAACTGCACAGTATGATTATAAATTATTGTTGGTGGGGGAACAAAAACCTAGAGTAAATACAAACTAGTCTGCAGCAGGAAGTAGCTATTGTTGGTGACTATTGTCAAAAATATATATTATGCATGAGGGATATGTGTCTACCACAGGCTAAAGTTAATGATGTAGTGCAGTTATATTTGTGAGGGCACAAAAGGTGATACTGTTACACATTGGTACTAATAATAATAAAAGTAGATTTGGTGATTTACTTAATAGCATTAACATTAGTAGAGGCATACGATGCAAGAAAGCAAGCAGCATCAGCCAAAAAAAAAAAAAAAAAAAAACACTCCCACTTCACCCCTCCGTTCGTTCCAAATACCTGTCCAGCTCAGCCTTAAATTTATTTAGGCTATCAACTTCCACAACAAATGATGGAAGTCTGTTCCACCAATCAACTACCTGCTGGCTAAAGGCAAACTTCTGCAGATCTAACCCACAACTGTCTTTCCTCAATTTGAATTTATGCCCTCTCAGTTGATTATTCTGAGCAAGAGGAAGAATCCCATCAGCACTGAGCATACTCATACCATTGAAGGCTTTATACACCTCAATCAGATCACCTTGCAAGTGCCTAGTCTCCACACACTGTAATCTGCAAAACTTAAGCCTTTCTTCGTAAGAGCAACACTTTGTTCCATTCACTAATCTTGTTGCCCTTCTCTGTACTTGTTCCAACAGCTCTACATCCTTCTTAAAATGAGGCCTCCAGACCTGTATACAGTATTCAAGGTGTGGCCTGACCATTGCCTTATACAAGGGGATAATCACCTCCTTATCCCGGCTAGAAAAATTCCTGAATATCATTGACAAGACATCATGAGCTACTCTTGCAGACAGCCCACACTGCTCAGAAAATTTCATATCTACCTGCGCAATTACCCCCAGGTCCTTTTCATTCTCAACCACTGTCAGTGTAGTACCACAGAGTTGATACATTACTCTGGGGTTACAGCTTCCTATATGTAGTACTTTACATTTTTCAATGTTAAACTTCATTTGCCACCTCTCACCCCATTTGCTCAACTTTTCTAGATCCTGTTGCAGCAGCGTACTGTCATTAGTGTCCTTACCAACCCTGCCAATCTTCATATTATCTGCAAACTTGGACATTAAACTTGATATACCATGATCAATATCATTTATAAATACAGAAAACAACAATGGACCCAACACTGAATCCTGAGGGACTCCACTAATAAAATTAGTCCACGATAAGCAGTGTCCATTGATTACCACTCTCTGTCTTCTCCCACTCAACCATCCCTTTATCCATAGCAGCAATTTCCCTCCAATGCCACACTGCTCCAATTTGTGCAGCAGTCTTCCATGTGCAACAGTATCAAAAGCCTTTCTAAGATCCAAATATATGATATCAAAGTTATTCCCTGCATCCAGTTCCTTTATGACCACATCATAGTATCCAATCAAATTGGTCAGACAAGACTTCCCCTTAACAAAACCATGCTGTGTTTGAGCTATAACTGAAGTCTTGTTTAGATGATGCTGTTGTTGTTGTTGTTTGGTTGGTTTTTAGGAGCATTACCAACTAAAGCCATATTGCTCCGGGATATGCGGTGGTCATTCCTTGACCTTTCCGCATCCTCCGTATTTGGTGGTGACGGGCTCGAACCCCAGTCTAATCAAGAAGTGTGTGCTGCACACTGCTGCTCCTTCCCACCTGGCTACGGAGGTGCCAGATGATCCTGTAGTGTGTCCATTAATTTCCCTGGAACAGAAGTTATGCTACCAGGTCTATAATTATTTGTGTCGCCCTCTCATCTTTCTTTTTGAATTGGGGTCACATTTGCACATCTCCAGTTCATGGGTACCTCCCCTGAGTCCAAGGAAGCTCTCATAATTATGGCTAAGGGTTTGCTTACTTCCTTTGCTGCCTCCTTTAATATAACTGGATAGATCCCATCCACCCCGGGTGCCTTTTTATGTTTATCTTCAATAATTTCTCCTCCATTTTACTCTCAGTTATTACAAAATCATCTAGCTCACTACCAGAGTTCAGTTCACCTCTGGCATTCCACTCCCTGAATAACCCCTCGTGTGGGAATGTAGATGCAAAATACTCATTTAGTTTGTTAGCCACCTGAGCAGGATCATCAACAGTTGAACCATCAATATCCAGTGGACCAATCTGATTCATCCCTTTCCTTCTAGAGTTTACATGGGTAAAGAACTCTTTGCTGTTTTTCTTTGCATCCTTTGCCAAAGATTTCTCATAATCTGCCTTTGCCTGCCTAATCTCCTTTATGACTTGGTTACAGATCAGCTTATATCTATCTTAAGCATCCATGTCACCCATTAATTTATATGTATTCGATGCATTTTTGTTTTCTACCACATCTCATTAGTTCATCTGACATCCATTTAGGCCTAAACCTTGAACGATATTTCTTAGTTGGTATGTAAAGCCTAGTAGCTTCCAAGCTTAATTCTTTGAAAGCCTCACATTTTGAATTTGCTGTTGGTAACATTATCAGTTGGTCCCACCGTATAGAATTTAAATACTGTCTCAGACCACCGTAGTCACCTTTACGAAAGCAAAAACCCTTCTCTTTATCCCTGATGGTAGTTACCTCTTTGAGTAAATCCCACTTCAACAAACTGTGATCACTGCCACCTAGTGGTTCCTTTATCTGCAAATTCTTAATGCATGCAGAATCACTCCTGATAATCAGATCAAGAGTATTACTCCCCGAACAAGCTGATGTAGAAAACAATCATCCAATAAATCCACAAAAGCCTTGTTAGTGTGTGAGTAACCAACCCACAAATTCTAGTCAATATCAGGGAAATTAAATTCGTCATTATAAGGCTCTCTGGTTTACTGGTCCACTCTATTTCCCTGTACAACTTTTTTATTATATTCATCAGAGTCATTAGTCCTATAACACACTCCTACTCTCAATTTTGATCTCCTGTGCTTATGTCACATAAAACTGACTCGACAATGCACTGTCCAGCGATGTCGACTGGCTGCACTTCCTTGGATTTTGTGTGTCTAGTAACTGATAGCATGTCGCTGTGTTGCATGATGATCAAGTGCAAGCTGTGGCATTGATGTCGGCAGCTGAGAGCTTGATGGGCCCCTGAATTTAGATCCTTCGAGGGCATCCACCCTTTGCTCTCATATAGACCCATAACATCTCTGAGTTATTACCTGATTTCTTCACACTCCTTACATCGTGCACACACAAAGACATTCCCTGTGGCAATGTCATGTCCCGTACCTGATTTCTCCACAAACATCAAACAAGCAGTGCATTTTAAAAGGCTGCGATTCAGAGAGAAACTGCCCATCCCCCCACCCCCAAGTTCTCCTCTGAGCCACAGCACTCCCATTAGCTTATGCCTTTTGCTTTGCTACTCTGGTCTGAGGCATGATTTCGATTCAATTTCAATAAAATTTCAATTTCAGTACAAAATTATAACCCTAAACTTATATCCCCATGCAATTATAACACTATACATCTATATATATTTTTTTCAGTATATAACTTCCATATCAAGTTATGTATTAATTAATAATGTTACATTTGTAAAATCTAATTCGTTATATGTACAGTCAGTCCTCGTATAGCACGATAGTTGTGTTCCTAGAAATCCTCGTGCAGTGCAAAATCTTGCAATATAAACAACAGGCCCTATGGGGAAAATAGGATTAGGTGCCAACCACCCAAGATTGAACACACATTGGTAACCAAAACGTTACCAAACACAATAAATAAAATACTTACGTATTTTATTTATTGTTTTTTTTATTATTTTATTTTATGTATTTTATTTAATTGTTATAAAATACTTAACGTATTTTATAATGGTTAAAATACGTAATAAAAAATAATATAATAAATAATAAAATAATAAAAAATATGTAAGTATTTTTTACAAATAAAATACGTATTTTATTACGACTATTACGTAATAAAATATTGCTAATAATAATTTTGCTTCTATCGTAAGCAAACTTGTTTTTTGTTTGATTTTCTATCCAAACAGATGACAGCCGTTCCATCTCTTCCAATTCTTTGTGTCTTAATCTAATGGATTTTAATTACACTTTGAGTTGTTCCTGCTATGAAAGTTGCTTTTATTTTCTCTGCATTCTTTGTAATTCTCGGCGTTGCCTCATTTAGGTCTGTAGCACTTTCAATATCACATGGGGTTTCATTTTGCTCAAAGCGTTTCACAATTTCATATTTTTTCTCTATCAACAGAGGCGGACTGGCCACAAGCCTTACCTGGGAAACCCCGGTGGGCCAGAGGCCGGTGTGATTTTGGCCATAAACCATAGTATGAGACCACTATATATTTTCCCGGGTAAGAATTTTTGACCCAGTCCGCCTCTATTTATTGATATTGCTTTTCTTTTTCTCCCTGAATCTGCAGTGTCTTCACCAGGACGTTTCCTTTTCACACCGTTTAAGTATTTTACTCATTTTTAGGGAATAAAGCACAATTACAAAACAAGGAGGCAAGCTTGATACACATAAACAAAGCTGCGCGCGTATAGCAACTGAATAAACAACACCGTAAAGGCAGAGATACACTATTAACACCTCACATTTTACTAAAGCACATTTCTAGGGGTTACTACCATAAAACAATAAAAACAATTTCCAGTTACGTTTCTGGTTAAAAAGGCCTATGCTCTCTGGATTCATACTGGTAAATAAAAATTACGGCTTTCTCAGAGCGAGCGAATTGTAACAGGTTTAATAAATATACATAGAAACATACAAAGCGTTCGGTTGGTTAGACAACCTTCTTCAGCTGAAACAAAAACATAAAATGACGGTTAGAATGGAGGTGTGTACTGCCAATCTGGTACATGAAGCGCGTGGCTAATTGTTTGAGCTTTGTATGTTTCTGTGTATATTTATTAAACCTGTTACAATTCGCTCTGAGAAAGCCGTAATTTTTATTTACCAGTTATGCTTCTGCTAGTGGAATCTGTTATAAACTGGTAGTAAACTCGATCTAATTGCATTTGCTATTATACCGATAGCTGGAATTGTGTTGGTTTTTACGTTATTATGGTGAAATGTGTTTCCCCTTCACTGATATAAAAAACATAAATACATTTTCAGAATCTTCTCTTCATTCCTATCGTGTTGCATTCAGTTGGGGTGATTCCGCGTTCTACTGCCATTTCTTGTAAACACAAAGGCGAATCGTGCATAAGAGAATTCGGTTCATGTTATATAAGATATCTTTCCCCTATTTATAAATCGTGTATGATCGAATTCGTGTAGTGTAAACACGTGTTATACTAGGACTGACTGTATTTAGTTAAAGAGTACAGTTTAATTGACATTGAAGTTTAACAAGTTTAATAAATTTTACTGATTAATTGATAATATTATATACTACACTATACTAAGCTAACGCTATCTAGTCTGGATATAACGTTGTGTCGTATAACAATGGCGGCAAGTTACAAACTAAGTATTAATTAACTTCCAAAATCTCACTATCTAAATTTAGAATAAACCAAGGATCTTGACTAGATCTATAAGCTACTTATAGAGAATAATTTAATATAACAATTAAGTCAATAAAGTGGCTAAATATAGCTAAAAATTTAGTGTTCGCCAGAGCTGCAAAACTTGTAAAACACGTGGATTGGATTGGATACTCTTACTGATACTAAGTAATAACCTACAAAATCTCTATCAAAGTTAAAAATTAAACTAAGTATCGTAGCTAGGAATATAAAGCTACTCTAGAAAATAAGTTAATAGACGTAGGGTTGAAGAAAGGTTTGAGAAAAAGTTGTTAGGATTGAAATTGAAATTATCTGCAATTTTGTCCTTACATGAGGACAGCCTTTCCAATCACTTCAACCCTGGAGAGACTATGCAGGCTCATGGGGATTGTATATTTTACAGAGAGGGATATACTTGAACAATAGAAGGCATGCTAGAATATTTGCTGATGCTATCAAGGCAATGTTAGATGGGTTGGAAAACTGTTAACCCCAGAGATTAATAGGTTAACGGCGGAGTCAGGTAGTGGTCATTCTTCATTGCTTCTATTGGAACATGCAACAGCCTGAGGAGAAAGGCATTGGGGATTTTGAGATGTGCTGGGGATCCTCATGGAGCTAACAAATATGTTAGAGTTACTAAGAGTAAAAACAGGTGCATGTACAATAATGCTAGGAGCATAACTACACCTAGTACTTAAAATTCGTACTAGTACTTCAAATTCACCAAAGAAATTTGATGAATTTGAAGTACTAGTTAAGTCATTAAGTATGGATATTGTGGGGATATCGGAGATATGGTGCCACTCAGATATAAAGGATTCAAATTTTGAATATGGGGAGTACAATGTGTACAGAGAGAACAGACAGGATGAGGGAGGGGGATTAAGCTCTTAGTTAAGAAGTACATGAACTCTGTGGCAGTGATCTGGAGGACATGGGTGACCAGTGTGGTGTTGAATCAGTTTGGCATGACATATCATCATCATCATCAGCCATTTTCAATCCACTGCAGGATGAAGGCCTCTCCAGCAACTTTCCAGTTCCTTCTGTTTTGAGCACTGGCCATCCATTTACTATCCAAAAACTCATGAATTTCATCTATCCATCTCCGCCTTTGTCTTCCCGGTTTTCTTCTAGCTCCTCTTGGGTACCATTCTGTTCTTTTCTTAGTCCATCTGTCATGTCTTCGAGCTATGTGTCCTGCCCAAGACCATTTTAGTTCTTTAGTTTTGATAAGAATGTCCTTTACTTGAGTTTGCTGCCTAATCCATGTGTTTCTCTTCTTTTCTAACAGTCTGATTCCCAATATAATTCGTTCCATTCTTCGCTGTGTAGTTCTTAGCTTCTCTTCCATTCTTTTGGTGAGTGCCCAAGTTTCACTTCCATAAGTCATGGTGGGGAGTATACATTGATTCATTATTTTACGTTTCAGATAAACTGGGATATTGCTCTTCAGTATGTGACTATATTTCCTGAATGCTATCCATCCAAAATTTATTCTTCTCTTGACTTCCAGCCATTTATCATTATTACAGCTAATAACTTGTCCCAGATAAGTATGTGACTCCACCTTTTCAATTACTGCTCCTTCAATCATTATTTCCCTTTCCGTGGCATACTTGTTCATCATTACTTTTGTTTTAGCCATATTCATCTTGAGTCCAAAATCCTTACTAACTGTGCATAACTGATTAAGATTTTCCTGTAATTCTTTGGGATTGTGGCTTATGACCACAATGTCATCTGCAAATCGTAAATGGTTTAGGTACTCTCCGTTCACATTGACTCCTTTCTGCGACCAGTCTAATCTTCTGAAAGCTTCCTCAAGGGCAGCAGTAAACAGCTTCGGAGATATTGTGTCTCCTTGTCGAACTCCTTTCTCGATTTTAAATTTGCTACTGTCTTTGTCTAGTCTAATAAAGGATGTAGCACTCTCATATATTTTCTTCAAAATCATAATATATGGAGTATCTATGCCTTGTCTTTCCAGTGCCCGAAACATTGCCCTATTCTGTATGGAGTCAAATGCCTTTTCATAATCCACAAATGCCAGGCATAACGATGTTTTATATTCATTTGCTTTCTCCATTAGCTGTGATATTATGTGAAGGTGATCCGTAGTTGAGAATCCTGTCCTAAAGCCAGCTTGCTCTTTCGGTTGATTCTCATCAAGTATTCTTTCTAATCTGTTAGTAATGACCCTTGTGAACAACTTGTAGATATGGGATAACAAACTAATTGGTCTATAATTTCCAATTTCTGATTTATCTCCTTTCTTATGCAGCAAAACTAGGATTGCATTATTCCACTGCTTAGGCATCACACCTTTTCTAATGCACTTTGTGAAGAGCCTTACCAGTTTTTATGTTATGTCTCTTCCTCCCAATTTTAACAACTCTACAGTAACTTCATCTTCCCCCGGGGCTTTCCGATTCTTCATTTTCTTCAATGCATGTTCTACCTCATCAGGAAGAATATTGGGTATGTCGTATGTGTTGCTACTTTGCAATCCATCTTCCCCACTGCTGGTATCATTCCCTCGCTCCTTGTATAATTCTCTATAGTAGTCTTCTGCTATTTGAATTATGCCTTCTCTGCTGTTTATAAGTACACCATCGCTATTCTTCAGTTTCAGTATCATTTGTCTTTCTGTATTACTGCTCATGGCTGCTGATTTAAATCCTTTGTTTTCCCTTAATGCTTGTTCTACTTTTCTTGTGTTAAATCTTCTTATGTCCTCTCTGAGTCTCTTTCTAATGGCTTTGCATAACTCAGTATACTCAATTTTCTCCCTGTCAGTGCTTTTCTTGCTCTTCATTTGTCGTCTTTGGTTCATCATGACAAGTGTTTCTTGACTGATTTTTTCTTCTTTGGATTTCTGTTTCCCTATAGGTTTCTTGGGCTTTATCACTTTCAGAAAGTTGTAATATTCCTTGTCGATATCTTGGTCCTGAGCAGTCTGCAGAAGCTCAAACTTGTTCTTAAGTTCCAGTACATACTGCTTTTTCTCCTCCTCTGTTATTTCAAAGACCTTTGTATTATTTACTCGAGTCAGTTTTTTCCTTTCCTTTCCTACATCTATATCAAGTGTACATCTTACCATTCTGTGATCACTTCCAACATTTACCTTATTCAGGACGGTAACATCATTCACAATATATCTTCTGTTAGTGAGGATGAAGTCGATTTCATTAGTTGTTAATCCATTTGGACTCTTCCATGTCCACTTTCTGTTCACCCTTTTCTTGAAAAAAGTGTTCATTACTGACAGTCCTTGAGATTCTGCAAATTCCACAAGTCTTTCACCTCTTTTATTTCTTTCACCAATTCCAAAATTTCCTATAGTTCCTCTTGCTGCGCTGTTTTGTCTTTTTCCAACCTTAGCATTGAAGTCTCCCATAATAATAGTGTAGTGGGTTTTCTGCTCATCTAGAAGACTCTCAATTTCAGTGTACATTTCTTCAACCTCTTCATCATCATGGCTCGATGTTGGTGCATAAATCATTATAATATTTAGCTTGTACCTCTTAGAAATCTCGAGTATTAGTCTTGACACCCTTGGTGATGTACTTTTGAATTCCAAAATGTTGTTTTTAAAATCTTTATGGATCAGAAACCCAACTCCACCTTCACTCCTTTCACTGTTTCCATTGGTGTACAGCAGATTTCCATTTGATAAACTTATAAGTGATTCATTTCTTCTTCTTGTTTCAGCCAAACCGATGATATTCCAATTCACATTTTCTAATTCCTTTTCCAGCTCTAATATCCTCTCTTCACCGATGAGTGATTGTACGTTATAACAGGTCAAGTTCAATTTCCGTGCATGGCAGCCTGGTCGTACCCAGAGATTCTTAGCACCCTCTGCTTCCACTCTGATCCTCTCGCTGCCGTAAGAGGGAGAGTGAAAGCTGCTGGGAACTGAGGGCCATTTGTATTGTTGTGCTCTCATTGCTGGAGGGTTTGGTCTTTTCCTCTTCACGCTGACCAGGTGTCTTGAAGAGAACCACTCTACACGTTCGTTGCCACCTAAGTGACGTAACAGGGCTTACCATCAAGAAGGTGTGCATGAGTGGATTTTAGGGAGGCAGGCCAACCAGACTTCTCCTAAATCTTCTGTAATAGAGAGATATTGGATCCATCAGTGTTTTAGGCTGAGTGTCTGATAACACACAGGATACCTGTTCCCCTCTAGGCATGACATAAGCAGTGGGTAAATAAAAATGAGAATAGGAGTGTATTTCTGATAAGTAGAATGAACTGTACAGAGAAATAGTGTAAGCCAGTAAATCATAAAGCCTTATAATGAGGGATTTTAGCTTTCTGGATATTGACTATATTTTATGGATTGGTCATTCACACAGCAGTAAGATTTTATAGATTTACTTTTGTAAATCTACAAAATCCCCAGTGATGCACTCATCCATAAATATGGATTTATAAGTTAATAAAATCAGGATGTAAAAAAATGAAAAAGGTTATGTTTTATTTTTGGAACAAATAAAAGGTTATGTTTTATTTTTGGACCTGAATAATGAGGTCAAACCAATCAATAACATAAAAACCTTAGTAAGTAGCTCAAAATCCAGTGCTTATTTCATGCCAAAACAGTTTGGCATGACATAATTTTTTGTTGAAGCTGTAGCATATCCAATTTCTTGCTGTTGTCAGCGAAGTTATTATATATTACCCACGTATTCACAATGCATGTGCCAAGAGCTATTTCAAAGAAAACGTTTTAGTACTATTGATACTTTTTCTAAGGGCGGTGTAATGAGATGGCATTTGTTCCAAGATATATTATGAAGTTTTATTCAGAGGCCACCAATGGTACATGATGGCTCCTATAAAATAATATTCATTGGAACTTTCATGTACCACTGCTGGTATACTCAAAAAATTGGGTCAAAGGTGAAAAAATAACCAAAAGTACAGTTTATAAACATTTATAATTCACAAAAATTCCACTTTCATAAAAAAACTCAATCAAAAATTTTTCAGCCACACACTAAGCATACTGTTTCCAGCATAATCCATATATCCCTTCATCAGTATTGTTAATATATAGAGAAAACAACAATGGGCCTTACAGGCTTTTAAAGAAAAGTGGAACAAGGCCCAGATAGAGACTGTGATGGGAGGAGGAAAGAAATTGCGTACAGAAACCTGGAGGTGGAGTGAAGAGGTTCAGACAAGACTGCAGCAATAATTCAGACACAGCATGGGTTTGTTAAAGGAAAGTCTTGTCTGACAAATTTGATAGAATATTATGATGTGGTTACAAAGGAACTGGATGCAAAAAATAATTTTGATATCATATATTTGGACTTCAGGAAAGCTTTTGATATAGTCTTCCACTGTTGCACATGGAAGACTATTGTACAAATTGGAGCAGAATGGTATTAAGGGTAAGTTGCTACAATGGATAAAAGGATGGTTAAGTGGGAGAAGACAGAGGGTGGTAATCAATGGGTGCTGCTCTTCATTGACTAATGTTATTAGTGGAGTCCCACAGGGTTCGGTGTTGGGTCCACTGTTGTTTTGTATATTTATCAATGATATTGATGAAGGTATATCAGGTTTAATGGCGAAGTTTGCAGATGATACAAAGGTTGGCAGGGTTGTTAATGGCTGCAATGGCAGTGTGCTACTGCAACAGGATCTAGATAATTTGGACAGATGGGCTAAGAAGTGGCAACTGAAGTTTAACCTTGACAAATGCAAAGTACTGCATATGGGTAGAAGTAACCCCAGAGAAACGTACCAACTGTGTGGTACTACACTTAAGGTGGTAGAAAATGAAAAAGACCTGGGAGTAATTGTGCAGTCAGATATGAAGTTTTCTGAACAATGCAGACAGGCTGCCAGGGCAGGTCATGGGGCAGGTCACCCCGTGACCTGCCCTGGCAATTTTGTCAATGATATATAGGAATTTTCCTAGCAGGGAAAAGTAGCTGATTGTCCCTCTGTATAAGGCAATGGTCAGGCCATGCCTTGAGTACTGCATACAGGTCTGGAGGCCTCATTTTAGGAAGGATGTAGATTTGCTTGAGCGTGTACAGAGAAGGGCTACAATATTGGTGAGGGGAATGAAGGGATACTCTTACCAAGAGAGTCTTAAGTTCTGCAAATTGCAGTGGCTGGAGACTAGGCACCTGCGCGGTGATCTGATTGAGGTGTATAAGGCCTTGATTGGTTTGAGCAAGCTGAATTCTGATGGGATCCTTCCACTTGTTCAGATTACGAACCTAAGGGGGCATAAATTCAAATTAAGAAAGGACAGATGTAGAATAGATGTGCCGAAATTTACCTTTAGCCAGCGGGTGGTTAATTGCTGGAACAAACTTCCACTTGTCATTGTGGAAGTTGATAGGTTAAATAAATTTAAGGAGGAACTGGACAGGCATTTGGAAGGAATGGTGTGATTTTTTTTTTTTTGGCTGATGCTACATAAGCTCCTACACTTGCTTTCTTGCATCACATGCCACTACTACTACTAGAAGCCATTGAAGGACAAGAAGACAGCTTTTAAAAAATGGCAGAGAGAGAGCTAAGGAAAAGAAAAGACAAGCTAAACAGACAGTAGCTAAGCCAAGGACAGCGCTGTGGAAGGATGGTATAATAGTATGAACACTAAGGAAGGGGAATTGATGATATTCAAGATTGCCAGAGCAGTTCAACAAACTGCAGGATATAAGAGCGACAAGAGCAGTAAAAGATCAGGCTGGTAAGGTTGTTAATGAAAACAGAAGATGTAAACAGGAGACGGAAAGAATTTTTTGAAGGGATCGTGAATAGTAAAACAGTTACTGGAATAGAACAGGAGCTAGACGGACATTGAGGATATAAAATAGGAAGACATTCTGCTAGCATTGCATAGTATGAAGTCAGGGAAAGCAGCAGGGCCTGACATGATACCCATTGGAATTTTCAAGGGGTTAGGACAGAGAGGAGTCCCATTTATGATGAGGCTAATGAATAAAATAATGAGAGAAACCAAGATACAAGAGAAGCCAAGGAGGGAGAGTCTTATAGTACCGATATATAAAAGAAAGGGAGACATACAAGACTGCAACAACTATAGACTTATCAAACTAACGAGCCAGACAATGAAGCAGTTAGAGAGGGTTGTCAAAAGAAGACAGTTAAACTAGAAGGCCAGATTACCAAACCAGCTTGATTTTATGAAAGGGAGAAGCACTACCAATGGAATATTTATAGCTAGGGTCCTTCAAGAGAAGTGTAGGGAGAAAGAACAAGCCCTCCACTTAGCCTTCATAGACCTAGAAAGGGCTTATGGCAGAGTACTTAGAAGTCTTCTGTGGAAGTGTCTGAGGAAGAGGTGTATTCTTGAGACCCATGTCAACCTTATCCAGGATATGTACCAGGATAGTAGAACTAGAGTATATGGTGCAGCTGCAGTTAGTGATGCATTCACTGTTGACATTGGCTTACACTAGGGCTCTGCCTTTAGTCCACTTCTATTCATCATCATCATCATCATGGAACACTAACCAGATACATTCAGAGTATTGCCTCTGACAGTTTACTCTGCAGATTACATCACGCCTAGTGGTGAATCGCGATAGAGAGAGTACAGGAGAAGGTTGAGAGATGGCTAACAGTTCTAGAGCGGGAAGGTCTAAAAGTCAACAGGAACAAGACAGAATACAAGGAGTGCTTTGGCAGCCGAGATGTCTCTCTCTCTCTCTCTCAGCATTGGCAATGTACAGCTTAATAGGATTAACAATTTCAAGTACCTTGGTTCAGTGCTAGACACAAATGGCAGCTGTGAACAGGATGTCCAAAGTTGAATAACATCTGGATGGGCCAAGTGGTGGGAAATGTCTGATGTTTTGAAAGATAAGAAGATGCCAACTAAACTGAAATCAAAAATTTACAAACAGGTGGTAAGGCCATTTACGTTATATGGCTTGGAGTGCTGGGCTGTCAGAAAAAAAGAAGAATGAGCTTTAATGTTAGCAGAAATGTGAATGCTAAGGTTGAGTTTGGGAATAACCCTGAGAGATAGAAGGCAGAATGAAGATGTGAGACAGGAGATGAAAACTGCACCCATTTACTTGAAGATTAGGGAGAACAGACTTAAATGGTGAGGCATGTCCAGCACTGCGAGTTTACCCACATTACCAAGCATGTGCTTAGCTGCCAAATTCCAGGTCGAAGAAGGAGAGGTAGGTCAAAGATGACAATTGAGAGCAGAGTGCAGCAAGGTATGCAGGAACTGGGGGCCCACTCCAGCAGACTGTGCCAACCGTACTAAGTGGAAGTGTTCCATTCATTTTGCTAAACATCCCCCCGGACAAGCAATGCAGATAAAGTAAAGTAAGTAACAATGGGCCCAGCACTGAACCCTGTGGAACTCCACTAATAACATTAATCCATGGAGATCAGTATCCATTGATAACCACTCTGTCTTCTCCCACTCAACCATCTCTTTATTCATAGCAGCAACCTTACACTGCTCCAATTTGGACAGCAGTCTTTTATGTGCAACAGTATCAAAAGCTTTCATGAAATTCAAGTACAGTAAACCCCCCGCTATTCGCGGGGGTTACATTCCTGAGAAATGCCGCGAATACTGAGTTATGGCTCCCATAGTAATAAAGGGGTTCCATTCCAAAGTATGAAATATATAAGAAAAACTAGTCTAAAATTTTGTCTATGTATGTATTATATGTACCTTCATAATATGACTATGGAAATAGACAGTACGTAGTGAAATGCAAGCATGTGGCATCGAAATGAAAATAAGAAACAATTTAATATTAAATGTAATATTTATTAGAAATTTCAAACAAATCTTTCAAACCAGTGCCTTTGCTGGCTAAAGAACTTAACGGAATTTTATTTTGATTTTGGTCTTCTATCTACAGATTTAAAGCCTTTTCCGTTTTTTCTAATTTAACATCACGAGTTACAGAGCAAATTTTTGAAGCAATTAGCGCGTTTTCACAGACACTACGGCGGATTTTTTTCTTCCGATTTCTAGATTGATCATACTGTTGGCTCATTGATTTTATAATGTTTTGCCACTGAGTAGACACTTTCACCATTAGAAATTTTGTCTAATAACTCAATTTTCGCTAATGTCATCACCTTCTTTCATCTTTTCACATTTCCCTCGTTATTCGTAGCCATATTTTTGTACGGGTTAGAAAGAACTTGTCCACAATAAAGTCACTTTCGTCCGTTAACACACTCGAAAAAGTCTGTTTTACACTGCAAAATGGTAGATTTATCACTTTTGTAAGCATATCAATTTATAAATTTATTCAATTTATAAGCATATAAATTAAAAGCAAACGACGAAACCTTCCATGACAAGCGCATAACACATACTGAACAAGAAATAGCGAGAAACATCCACGCCAGGATTTTGTCACCCCCCCCCCCCCACTAAGCTCTGTTTTGACCAGGAAAGATAATTTTAGCCACACCCATGTTTTAAAATTCACATTTTTTTAGGTTTCATTTTATATTAAATCAGCGACCGCGAAACCGCGAATAGCGGGGGTTTACTGTATATGATATGAAAATTATTTTTTGCATCCAC
Source organism: Mastigoproctus giganteus (assembly GCF_048544385.1). Lineage (NCBI taxonomy): Eukaryota > Metazoa > Arthropoda > Arachnida > Uropygi > Thelyphonidae > Mastigoproctus > Mastigoproctus giganteus. The sequence goes on from NC_143577.1 coordinate 100,674,520, forward strand.
TTCATTTGTCACTGCATCATAGTATCTAATCAGATTGGTCAGTCAAGATCTGCACCTTAATGAACCCATGCTTTGGCTGAAATATAACTGTATTCCTGTCTAGATGACCCTACATCACTTCTTTAACCATTGACTCCATTATTTTCTCTGGAACAGAAGCTAATGAAGTCTGATTACTAATATTACCCTTTGATCCTCTTTTTGAATTGAGGATACATTCTTCAGTCCACAAGGACTGGAGAATGTATCCAAAGAATCCAGAGATGCTCTCATAATTATGGCCAAGAATTTCCTTATCTCCTTTGCTGCCTCTCTTTATATATTGAAAAAATCTGTTCACCTAATGTCTTTTTTTATATATGTAACTTGAACAATTTCTTTTCCACTTTCCTCTCTGTTATTGCAGAATCATTTAGCTCCCCATTAGAGTTAGAAAAACTTCTGGCAGCCATTTCCCTACAGAAATTGTTTGAAGAATGGAAAAATTCTTTATGATGTCAGTTTTGACATCCTAGATTCTGAAAGCATGGATAATCGCATCAAGAATATTGCTCTCGCATTTTCTCTCTCTCTCTCTCTCTCTCTCTCTCTCTCTCTCTCTCTCTCTCGCCTCTTTAACATCCTGCTGTAGAAAACAGACATCCACTAAATCTACAAAAGTCTTGTTATTGCTTGAATGACCAATCCACAAATTTCATTTAATATCTGGAAAGTAAAATCCCCATTAATAAGACATTCTGATTTAGTGAATGTCTGTTTTCTACAGTGGCATGTTATAGAGGCAAACAAGAGAGAGAGAGAGAGAGAGAGAGAGAGCAATATTCTTAATGTGATTATCAGCAGTGATTGCTCATGCATTTGAACTGCACTTCAAATCCATCCAATCTATTTAATGTGCTCCTAGCACTGATATACATGCACCTGTTCATAGCCTCATGCATTTCCTTGTTCCAGGGTGATCCACAGCTGGCCTTGAAATCCACAGTACCCTGCTTTCGTGCTGTTGCATGTTCCAATAGAAGCAATGCAAGAATCACACTCACCTCTGCCTGTGGCTATTGTTAATCTATTAGTTTGTGCATCCCCCATGCTAGCAGTTTTCTGACCCACCGTACACTGCCTCAATAGCATCAGCATATATTCTTGCAGTCTTTCTATTTAAGAGTATCCCATCCCTGTAGAAGCAGTCCCACCTGTTAACAAGCACAAACCACACTGAGAACATTCTACCCCATGAGCCTTGCACAATCTCTCCAGTACTGAATTGTTTGACAAGGCTCTCATCATGTCTAGGTAGAATTGCAGACATTTAACCTTAACTTTTGACTTAGCATTAGCATTAGTAGAGGCACCTGATGCAAGAAAGCAAGCTTATGCAGCATCAGCCAAAAAAAAACCCATTTCCACTTCACCCCTCTGTTCGTTCGAAATACCTGTCCAGCTGAGCCTTAAACTTATTTAGGCTATCACCTTCCATGACAAGGGATGGAAGTCTGTTCCACCAACCAACCACCTGCTGGCTAAAGGCAAATTTCCGCACGTCTATCCTACATCTGTCTTTCCTCAATTTGAATTTATGCCCTCTCAAGTGATTATTCTGAGCAAGAGGAAGAATCCCATCAGCATTGAGCATGCTCAAACCATTCAAGGCTTTATACACCTCTATCAGATCACCTCGCTGGTGCCTAGTCTCCAGACACTGTAATTTGCAAAACTTAAGCCTTTCTTCGTAAGAGCACCCCTTTGTTCCAGTCACTAATCTTGTTGCCCTTCTCTGTACTCGTTCCAGCAGCTCTACATCCTTGAAATGAGGCCTCCAGACCTGTATACTGTACTCTAGGTGTGACCTGACCATTGCCTTATACAAAGGAATAATCACCTCCTTATCTCTGCTAGAAAAATTCCTATATATCATTGACAATACGCCATGAGCTACACTTGCAGCCCGTCTGCACTGCTCAGAGAACTTCATATCTGCCTGCACAACCACCCCCAGGTCCCTTTCATTCTCTACCACTGTCAGTGTAGTACCACAGAGTTGATACGTTGCTCTGGGGTTGCTGTTTCCCATATGTAGTACTTATGGTAGATATTAAAGTGTCAATGTTAAACTTCATTTGCCACCTCTCAGCCAATCTGTTCAACCTTTCCAGATCCTGTTGCAGCAGCATAGTGTCAGTAGTGTCCTTGACAACCCTGCCAACCTTCGTATCGTCAGCAAACTTGGACATTAAGCTTGATATACCATCATCAATATCATTTATAAATGCAGAAAACAATAATGGACCCAACACTGAACTCTGAGGGACTCCACTGATAAAATTAGTCCACGATGAGCAGTGTCCATTGATTACCACTCTCTGTCTTCTCCCCCTCAACCACCCCCTTTATCCATAACAGCAATTTGCCTCCAATGCCACACTGCTCCAATTTGTGCAGCAGTATCAAAAGCCTTTCTAAGATCCAAATATATGATATCAAAATTATTCTTTGCATCCAGTTTCTCTGTGACCACATCATAGTATCCAATCAAATTGGTCAGACAAGACTTTCCCTTAATAAACATATGCTGTGTCCAAGCTATAACTGAAGATTTGTCTAGATGATCCTGCAGTGCTTCTTTAACCAGTGCCTCCATCAATTTCTCTGGAACAGGAGTTAAACTAACAGGTCTATAATTACTTGTGACACCCTTTAATAATCCTTTGAGAATTGGGGTCACATCTGCACATCGCCACTCCATGGGTATCTCCCCCCGAGTCCAAGGAAGCTCTCATAATTATGGCTAAGGGTTTGCTTACTTCCTTTGCTGCCTCCTTTAATATAACTGGATAGATCCCGTCCACCCCAGATGTCTTTCTTGTGTTTATCTTCAACAATTTCTCCTCCACTTTACTCTCAGTTATTACAAGATTCTCTAGCTTACTGCCAGAGTTGAACACACCTCTGGCATTTCCCTCGATGAATAACTCCTCATGTGTGAATGTCGATGGAAAATATTCATTTAGTTTGTTAGCTACCTGGGCAGGATCATCAACAGTTGACCCATCGATATCAAGTGGACCAATCTGATTCATCCCCTTCCTTCTAGAGGTTACATAAGTAAAGAACTCTTTGCTGTTTTTCTTTGCATCCCTTGCCAAAGATTTCTCGTAATCTGCCTTCGCCTGCCTAACCTCCTTTGTAACTTGGTTACAGATCAAATTGTATCTATCATAGGCTTCTGTGTCACTTGTTAATTTGCCATATGTCTCATTAGTTCATATGACATCCATTTAGGTCTTAACCTTGAACAGTATTTCTTAGTTGGTATGTAAAGCCTAGTAGCTTCCAAGATAAGTTCTTTGAATGCTTCCCATTTTGAATTTGCTGTTGGTAAAATCATCAGTTGTTCCCGCCATATAGAATTTTAATACTGTCTCAGTCCATCGTAGTCACCTTTACAAAAGCAATAACCCTTCCCTTTACCCCTAATGGTAGTTACCTCTTTGAGTAAATCCCACTTCAGCACACTGTGATCACTTCCACCCAGTGGTTCATTTATCTGCAGATTCTTAATGCATGAAGAATCACTACTGATAATCAAATCAAGAGTATTACTCCCTCTAGTTGCCTCCCAAACAAGCCGATGTAGTAAACAATCATTCAATAAATCCACAAAAGCCTTGCTAGTGTGTGAGTGAGCAGTCCCCAAATTCCAGTCAGTATCTGGGAAATTAAAATCCCCCATTATATGACTCGCTGATTTACTGGCCCACTCTGTTTCCCTGTACAGTGTCTTATTATACTCATCAGAGTTATTAGGCCTATAGCACACTACTACTCTCAATTTTGATCTCCCAATGCTTATGTCACACCAAACAGATTTGACACTGCACTGTCCAGCAATGTCGACTGGCTTCACTTCCTTGGATTTTATGTGTTTCTTAACTGATAGCATAACCCCTCCTCCCTTCCTATCCTTTCTGTAGACGTTGTCCCCAAATTCCATTTCTGCATTCCTTGTATCTGTGTGACACCACGTCTCTGATATCCCAACAATATCTGCCTTTGATGTTTTGAGCAATACCTCAAATTCATCAAATTTATTTACTAAACTCCTAGCATTGGTGTACACGCAAGTATACATGCAACTGTTTCTATTCTTAGCTACCCTAACACAACCCATCTGTTTACTTGTACCACAATGACTGAAATATCCTGCATCTTGTTTTTCAGGCTTCTGTTCATTCCAATAGAAGCAATGCAAGAATATCTTACAAATCTGCCAGTGGCTACTGTTAATCTATTAGTCTTTGTCTCCCCCCAAGGTAGCAGTTTTCCGACCCACCTAGCACTGCCTCGATAGCATCCGCAAATATTCTTGCACCCTTTCTATTTAAGTGTATCCCATCCCTGTAGAAGCAGTCTCTCCTGTTAATAAGTACAGTCCAGGCTGAAAAAAATTCTACCCCTTGAACCTTGCGCAATCTTTTCAGGGCCGAATTGATCGACAAGGCTCTCATCATATACTCCCTCCTATAGTGTGTGACTTTTTTCTCAACATTGCCATGTACTTGTTAAAGTTGATGACTCTACGACTTCAACTTTTGCCCTTTGCAAAAGTTCTCTGGTGTCTTTTTTCCCGTTTCTCTGACAATACCTGCCTCCAGTGGGACTAGCTCATTCTGCATAGGAGGTTGGTGATGTGTTGCCTGAAGATCAATTGCAAGGTCTGGTGCTGAGGTGGGCAGCAGAAAGCTTGATGGATCCTCGGTTTCATTCCTTCGAGAGATCTACCACATTCAAGTTCTCGTAAATGCCCATTGAAATGCTTAGTTGATGCCTAATATCCTCACATTCTTTACATCGAACACACAAAAAGATATATTTTTTGTCTATATCATGTCCCTTTCCAGGTATATCTGCAAACATCAAACAAGTTAGTACATTTTGTAATGCAACATTTCAGAGGACTACCCCTTCCCAGGTGCCAGAGTGATTTGAATAGCAGTTGGTTTTTTGCAAGGTGAATTTTGTAGGTTTTTTCAGTCATCTGGCAATTTTCTTACTTTTTCCCTGCTGCTCAACTACTCTGAAGAGCTCTACCTCCTAGTGTTGTGGGCCACACAGCTGGAGGAAACCCCAGCTGGCAGAGTGAGGTTTTTTATGAACCTTTTGAAATTTTGTGTTCATCGTTTTTGGTTTTGCTTTGTATTATTATATTTGTTTGAGCTTTCATATCATTCTAGAATTAACATTAGTTTAATTTTAAGTTAGTTTATTATTAGTGATATTTTGTCTCTTGGCTTTGTGTTATGGCATCAAAGAGGATATATTCCTCAGATTCTCAGAAAGGGGATTTAGAGGAAGAGGATGATGTGGAGGTAGTGAGTGATATCTCACGATGTGGAGAGCCAGTGGTAGGTTACAAGATTTAGATATACGGGATGAACAGAGTGATACTTCTGGGCCTAGTATAGAAGGAAACCTAAAACAAGACCTAAACCACCATTGAGAACGGCGACGAAGGCGGAAGAGGAAGAGGTTGTGAGTGGTGCTCGCACAAAGAGGTTGTTGCGAACACGAGTTATGGGTACAGTAAAAGATCTACAGATCTCACAGGAGCAACCTGTGGTGGAAGTAGTTCATAGAGATGTAGTTGAAATGACTTCTCCCCCGAGTGTGTTTGAGGAGTTAAGAGAGGTAAAGGCCAGTTTAAGAACTTTGGGCAGAAATTGCCAGGTAGGGTTATTGAAGAGGTACTGACTTTTTGGGATCGTCTGGAGGATGTTCTGCAAAAAATTATCTTGCAAAAACAGTGTTGAAGGCAAAGCTGGAGACAAGGCCTGCGGAGAGACGATCTGCAGTGAGGACTTATTCTGAGGTGGCGATGTCAACCGCAGAGTCAAAAATGAAATCAAAGACTGCTCATCAAGGTGACAATGGAGAACTTCAAGACCAGTGAGTACATGAAGTCGGAGCTCTTGAAAAGTATCATCCAAGTCTGAAGGACACTAAAGTGATAGAGTTAGACCTATCCGTGACCAACGTGTGGCTTCGGAAGCTGCAACTGATCAGGACATTCATAAAATTATGAACTGTTCGAACTAGGAGAGGTGTGCCTAAAGGTAGAAAAGACGCTTAAAAGGAAACCAAAGCTGGTGGTCTTCAACCTCGAGCAGGACATTGATAGGGAGTGCTTCACGGAATCTCATTGAATCTGGGGTTTCTGAACAACAGTTTCGGTCTGAGACTGTTATATTGACTAGGAATAAAGCCAAAGGGAAATCACGCTTTAACTTCATTATTCAGACTCCCGGTGAGATCAGGCGAGTTCTGATCTAGAGTTTTTGTGAATTGGAGCTCCCACAGAGTGAGGGATCTCACCGTTCCGACTCAGTGCTATAGCTGAATGGCGTTTGGCCATGTTGCCAAACATTGTAGGGGTGAGTCATTCTGTGGTCACTGTTCCACGAAAAGGTCATTCTTAAAGAGATTTTGAGAATTGAGAAGATTTTCCTAAGTGTGTTAACTGGTGGAGGAGGAAGGTTTCCTATGACCATTCTGCCGCTGATAAGATCTGCCCAGAATATGCACGGGCATTAGATATTATAAAACAAAGAATGGATTATGGAGAGTAAGAAAAGTTACTCCATAATGCAAATAAATGGTCAGCGAGCTATGAACGTAGCCTCGCAGTTGGCACATCTCACAGAGGAGAAGGGAGTCGATCTGGTGTTACTGCAGGAGGCCTATGTACTCAATAATAAGGTGGTAGGTTACCAAAATAGATACCGAGTGGTGGCTGCTCCTCATTCCCCATCTTCAGCAATAATAATAGCTGATTCAGACCTGATGGTAACTGTGATCTTTTCACTGTGCACGGCACGTGGTGTGTGTTGGAAGTAATTGGGGTAATTGGGAGGGTATATTTTGTATCCTTGTATTGTAGATCATCAGAGTACATGGAAGTTTTTAATCAATATCTTGCACAGGTTGTGCACACACTGGGTCAGGCTTACTTAATAATTGGTATGGATGCGACTGCCGGGTCTACCCCCCTCGACGTGGGCACCTGTACGTGGTGAGGGGACCTCCCAGTGATGCTGCTGGACTTCCAGACTAGCATCACTGGGATCTAACGCCCATACCTTGGTTCCAGGGTTACATCTTAGAAATCCGGCGTGTGCAGCCATGCGCCGCGACTTGTGGATTTCGGAAAGGGGGATCCTGGTGGTTGAGGGGCCCAGCCTTAATATACCACTTTGGCCCCTGCTTCGACAAGACGGGAGGTCCCGGACCGGCCCGACTGGGATCAATCGGCGGGTGGTATTTTACGGCTAGGGTCAACTGCGTTCCAATAAGTCTCCCTCCCTATGGTCCTGGACGGGATAAAGACTTATTGGCAACGTGGGTATGGTGCTCCTAAGCAAACTCGGCGTCCCATTCGTGTACGCAGTACCTGCTAGTTCACGAGTGGGCGTCCCCTCTTAGGGCTCCGTGGTGGGTGAGGTACTTAAGCATCAGACACTTTCTCTTTACTCATATGAGTAATTTAAATCCAATTTCTTCTGGGGCCCCCAGCAAGGCCCCTACCTAATCGATCAGATGAGAGTGAGAGCATTTCTGCAAGAAGAGCCAGAACAGAGGAAAAAACACCATCTATAACACCGCTTTTCCTCATTCTTCATTCTACCGGAGAGCAGTCAATTGGGAAGATGTCACCCTTCTTTATCCAGAAAGGATTAAAAGGGTTGGCAGGATCACCAAAATCTGTAAAACGGCTGCGTTCTGGCGATCTTTTAATCCAAGCTTTAAATACAAAGCAAGCAGAAAGAATATTGAACGCGACATCCATAGGGGGAATACCGATCAATGTAACACCCCACAAAACTTTGAACTCTTCACGCGTTGTCATTTCAGAGTGGGATCTTCATGTCTCTGAAGAAGAGATCTGCTCTGAACTAAAAGACCAAGGAGTGACAGCTGTCAAGAGAATATCAATGCGGAAGGAAGGGAATCTCGTCCCTACCCGAGTTCTCATCCTAACATTTAACACCCCACGGCCTCCTAGTTCCATCAAGGCAGGGTATTTAAACTGCCCAGTGAGGATCTATATTCCAAACCCACTGAGGTGTTTTAAATGCCAAAAATACGGCCACTCACAAACGGCTTGTCGTGGTAACCCTGCCTATGCTCGATGTGGTGCGAAAGACCACGAGAGCAAGGAATGTTCAGCTTCTAAATCGATCTGTGTAAATTGCCAACAAGATCATCCTGCCTACTCCAGAGCATGCCAGCGGTGGAAGGATGAAAAAGAGATCCAAAAATTGAAAACAGAGCTGAATATCTCCTACCCAGAGGCTAGAAAACGCATTCAACCAATAAATAGCGGGAAGCCTTCATATGCCCAGAAGGTTTCTTCAAAATGCACTATCGGTACACAAACTGAGATGACTGTACCACCAAGAGAGTCATTCACACCGATTGCCTGCTATTTATTGAGTTCACAAAAGCCTACCAAAAAAACGCAGTCAGCTGCCACTCCTATATCCGTACCTCCTAATGCTCCACCACTACCAAAACCAAGTGGTAAAGAGCCAACAGTAATAACAGAAACAATGGATGTACAGGACAAGGAGGTACAGGATGAATCAGTCTTGGAACTCTTTGCGGAGGAAGAAATGGACACGGGACAGCGTCCATTCTTCCCCAAAAAAGATAACGCCAAGACTGATAAAAGTAAGCCCTCAGCACCTCGGAAGCCGCCTGATGGACCCACCAAGCCAAAGTAATGGCTAAATTCCTACAATGGAATTGTCGTGGATTCTGGCGAAATACTGATGACATCAAGGCCCTCCTGCAAAAGCACGAGCCAGTTTGCTTTTGTTTGCAGGAGACTCATCTAAAGGCAAATGATGATCCCACCGTGCATAACATCACAATTTTTTGTAAGGATAGAGTTGCGGATGGTCCTGCTCATGGAGGAGTGGCTATCCTTGTGGGTAATCAGACCCCAGTTCAGCCCTTGCTAATTACAACCAGCATAGAGGCTGTTGCAGTTCGCCTTACAGTGGGATTTTTATTAACCGTGTGCTCTATTTATTTGCCACCTGGGACTGACATCTCCCAGCAAGACCTTGATGATCTCGTAACGTAGTTGCCTCCCCCTTTCTTACTTCTCGGGGATTTTAATGGACATAACACCCTGTGGGGTAGTGCTAACATTAATGGAAGGGGCCGAGTCATAGAGCATATGCTCAATGACAATGACCTTTCCCTTCTAAATATTGGAACAAATACCTCCTTCCACATGCCTACCCATACCTTTTCTGTCATTGATCTTTCTATCTGCTCCCCTTCTCTATTCCCTTCACTCACTTGGGAAGTGGAGGAGAATCCATATGGAAGTGATCACTTCCCTGTGATAGCCTTGTTACACAGTGGGAGCCCATGTCTTCCCTTCAGGTTACCACGGTGGAAGATTGATAAGGCTGACTGGACTGCCTTCCAACATCAGGCAAATTTTGACCTCAGTGCGGTCAGTCAGGAGCCGATCAATGATGCAGTAACGTACATCACAGAAATTATCGTCCAAGAAGCTGCGAATACTGTTCCAAAAACATCTACCCGGTTTCCACCATTTCCCAAACCTTGGTGGAACTCCCAATGCACAGCAGCAAAAAAGGCTCAAAACAAAGCGTGGGGGATATTCCGCCGATATCCTACCACGACCAACCTTATAGCCTTTAAATGTGCACGAGCCAAAGCACGCTATATCCGCCGTCAGAGTCAAAAGGAATCGTGGATCCATTTTACATCATCTATTAACCAGTCTACCAACTCTAAGGTAGTCTGGGATAAAATCCAGAAAATGAAGGGAAATTATACATCCCACCGTTCTTCAATCCTAGATTATAATGGATGCACTATTGCAGATCCAACTGCAATAGCCAATTCTCTTGGGGAAACATTCTCTAACATCTCTGCAACATCATCGTATTCCCCAGAGTTCCTGGTGCTGAAACATAAACTGGAAAAACAAGCACTTAATTTTAAGTCTAAGAGCATCTTTCCCTACAACGGGGCATTCACTATGCAGGAACTGAAAAGAGCCCTCGCTCTTTCCAGAGCAAGTGCTGTTGGACCAGATGGCATCCATTATGAAATGATTAAACATCTTTCACCAAAATCTATGGATTATCTGCTCTTTCTATATAACAGAATCTTTATTGAAGGGCAGTTTCCAGATTCCTGGTGCAAGGCAATCGTTCTTGCCTTTGCCAAGCCAGGAAAGGATCCAAAATTCACTACCAATTATCGTCCTATTGCTCTGACTAGCTGTTTATGCAAAATCCTGGAGAGAATGATTAATTCTCGTTTAATGTGGTACTTAGAAACAAATGACCTTCTCTCCAACACACAGTGTGGCTTCCGAAGGAACCGGTCCACTTTGGACCATCTTATTAGACTGGAAACATCCATCCTGGATGCTTTCCTAAAATGCGAACACTTGGTGTCGGTGTTCTTTGATATGGAGAAAGCGTATGACACAACTTGGAGATTTGGCATCTTAAAAGATCTGCATAGCCTTGGTCTTAGGGGGGAAACTCCCTATTTTTATTAAAAACTTTTTAGCCAATCGATCTTTCCAAGTTCGTGTGGGATCCTCACTCTCTCGTCCCTTCAGCCAAGAGGAGGGAGTACCACAATGATCAGTATTAAGTGTCACGCTTTTTGCCATCAAAGTAAATTCCATCACAGAACAACTTCCTCCAACTGTAAACGGTGCCCTCTATGTTGATGACTTTAGCATACTTTGTCAGTCATGCAACATGAGGGTTATTGAAAGACAACTGCAGAAATCCATTGATCGCCTCAACTCCTGGGTACTTGCAAATGGCAGGTTCTCGCCGGAGAAGACCGTTTGCGTACACTTTTGTCGTAAGCGTAATCTTCATCCTGAACCTGAATTAAGACTCAGACAAAATGCTATTCCAGTAGCAGTGGACACAAAATTCTTGTGACTCAGATTTGACAAAAAGCTGATCTTTCTGGATCATATCCATCAGCTCCGCACAAAGTGCACAAGAGGCCTTAATATTCTCCGCTCGCTCTCCTCTACATCATGGGGGTGCAGACCGATGCACCCTTCTACAGCTTTACCGTGCACTTGTGCGATCCAAATTAGATTATGGGTCCCAGGTATATTCTTCAGCCAGAGACAGCGCCCTTCGATGGCTGGACCCTGTCCATCATCAGGCTCTCCGTATCGCTACTGGAGCATATAGAACATCTCCTGTCCAGAGTTTATACGTCGAAGCAAACAAACCACCGTTATCGCTTCGACATAAGCAGTTGTCTTTAAAGTACGCTTTAAAACTGAAATCCCTGCCAGACCATCCAACGTGGCCATTCGTTTTTGAGCCACGATGGGAAGATTTGTACAATACCCGTAAGACTGCCAATCGTCCTTTTGGTATTCGTCTCCAAGGGCTACTCAAAGAACTTAATATCAAGGTAGACAAGGTTGCCCAAACACCAAAGCAACCCCTTCCACCCTGGCATGCTCATGTCCCGGCATGTGACTTGTCCCTTAGAAATTGGGGAAAGTCGGACACTCCATCATCGGTCTGCCTGCAGCTTTATTCAGCACACCGAGCTGAACATTCTGACTTCGCGCCAGTTTACACAGACGGCTCAAAGTCGGATTCACATGTGGGATCTGCTGCTGTCTTTACAGACACCACTACATCGGAGCAGATTCCGTCTGAATGCAGCATTTTTACTGCAGAGCTGCACGCTATAGAGTTAGCCTTGGATCACATTAGTGAATGCCAATACAAATGGTTCATTTTATATTCCGACTCTCTCAGCGTGTTACAGGCTTTAATAACCATGAGATGTAATTCTCATCCAGTTCTGTCTAGCATTCAGCAGAAGATTCACTTCCTTCGTGAACATGAATATGATATCCACTTCTGCTGGATTCCCAGCCACATTGGGATTAGGGGAAATGATTTGGCTGACACCGCAGCCAAATCAGCAATTCCCAATAATAATTGGTGCCTGTCAGTCCCCTATACAGACTACAGGCAAATAATACACGAGAAAATACACTCCCAATGGCAGGATTCATGGAATAGACAGACTGCGAATAAATTATATCGTATAAAGCCTGTAATTGAACTGTGGCAGTCTAGTCTGCGCAGGAATCGTAAGGAGGAAGTTGTTCTTGCCCGGACCCGCATAGGACATAGTCATTTGACACATTCTTTTTTGCTGAGGGCTGATGACCCTCCTATGTGTGAGTCCTGTGGCACAATTTTATCAATTAGACACATTTTAATTGATTGTCCAGATTTTAGCAATATCCGTTTTACCGCTTTTAACCATCTGACTGAGCCGTATACACTCAGTCAGATTTTATCTGACAATGACAATGTGTCTGCTGTTTTTAGCTTTTTAAAATCAATAAATATTTTTACTTGTATATAAAATTTACATTTTTCTTTTTTATATTTGTTATACCTTTTGACATAGTGACCTAACTAATTAGGTCACTGAAAGTTTAAATTTTTTTTATAAATGACCTGGTCTTGGCGCATTATAGCCTTAGTAGCTAATGCCCCAATAAAATCAAAACCAATCCAAGCCGGGTCTATTCCTTGGGGTGGCCAGGGCTCTGATGAAAGAGGACATTAAGCACAACCATTCTGGCTACCTCAGAGATGGTTGTGCTTAATGAACCGGAGCAACTGCCGACCCTGTGATTGGGGACAACTGCTTTGATTGGGGAGTCCTTTATTGATGTCACAATGTGTTCAAGATCAAGATTTTGAGATGGGTTGAAGGTTGGAGAGTGCATGAGCGCTTAACGACCAGTGATCACCTACAGTATTATTACTGAGTTTCCAATGAGATATTGGAATGAGACTGGTAGGCTCTCGAGACGTGATACAGATTGGGTGAGGTTTCTCACTCTGTAGCAGTCCTCAATGGATCGGTGTCAATATTGGCATGATCTGTCTACAACAGAGAAAGCCAATTTTGTTATCAATGTGCTTAGTTATGTGAGTGGGGTGTGTCTTCGGAAGAAGCATTGACCTCAGAGGTCAATTCTTGGTGGACTCCAGAGCCGTTTGAGATATGAGATGCAGAGTGCACGTAAAAAATATCAAAAGGAGAGAAGAAACAACTTTTCCTCTAGAACTGTGAGTGAACTAAAGAGACAACATCAGGATAAAAGAAATTTGTATACCAAGAAAATAATGATGTTTAAGAATGCTTCATGGAAGAATTTTGTTTAGGGGAGGAGATCCACTGACCCTTGGTCTCCAATTTATAAGCTTATCATCGAGAAAATCTATGGTGGTGAGGTGATGTCCACGATGGTGGTATAGGTATGTTGAGGGTCAGGCTACTTCGGGGATTTCTCCCATCTCTGTGTATGTTCTATGTATTGAGTGACAGTACTCTGTCTATGCCAGAGGTTTAAAAAATAATGTATGGGTCATGTGGTATGTAGTTTATTGTGCCCATTGTTCATCCGGCCTGTTGGCCGCCGGGAGTGGGACCTGGTGTTACCATACCTAACGACGAGGATGCTGACCAGGTGTACCAAGAGACTAATACTCTGGCAGGTCCTGTCACTTACTTTCCTGGGATTTCTGTGGCTAGACCTAAAATAAAGGTTGGAGCCATCGGTTGATTTAGGTAAAATTGCATTTAGAAAGCGCTGCATGGGGTTTTACGCTGAAAGGACTATTTCTAGATCCTAAAAGGTCGGGCAAAATTTGATGTAATTTAAATTTGGACATGTGATGTAATTTAAATTTGGACAAGAGAAAGTGTTGGGAAGGGGGGTGAAGACTAGGAGTTAAATAGGGAGAAGAGGGGTCGGATTGGAAGGTGACTCCTTCTGAGCGGATGCCTCGGTTGGACCAGACCACTGGTTTGCCACTCTGGAGATTTCTCTTTTAGAGTGGTTAAGAAACTTATGTACCTGGGTGAGTGATTTACCTTTGTGGCGTATGCTGCATATTTGCTAGACAAATTGAAACGTTTGTATGCTTAGCTCCAGCGTGTGACACGCATGGATTGGGGTATAAAGGGGGGCACCCTCCACCTCCTTCATGATAACATCTTTATCCCAATACTGACTTACGCGGTTGGGGCTTGTGGGGAGGGTCAATTGAACATTCGCATGTCCACAGGATCTTGTCTTCTGTGCAGAGGTTTGCTCTCCTGGGGATTACCTGGACTTTCAGAACTGTGGCCATGGATGCATTATGTATTCTTGCTGGAAAGATGCTAGTTGAGTTGGTTGTAGCACAGTATGCTCTGCTATATGCCCTTAAGAGGGGAATCTCCAGGCAAGTTTTTGGTGTTAGGATGTGCCCGGTGGGGCAGGCTGCTGCTGTGCTCAATTTACCAGTTGAACAAAGGTGAATCAGTGATGAATTGGAGGCCACCTGGCAATTGCAATGGACCAATTCTGAGAAGGGTCGGCATTTATATGCCTTTTTTCCTTCGGTTTATGTAGTGAGCCGGGAAGGACGTTCCTGGCTCCAGTTTGGGCTTGCAGCTAGTGCTGTTCTCACTGGACGTGGTCTGAAGTCAAGGTTGTTTTGGTTGGGGTTGTCCCCGATGTAGCTATGTGCTTGCAGAGTGCCAGAGACGGGCCTTCACATTCTGCTCCAGTGTCCTATTTATGAGGACTTCAGAGCAAGACTGGGGCGAGGGACGCTCGCTCTCACTGAAAATAACTTGGTTGAGTTGTTTTAAAATTGTAATAACTTTAGTTATTTTATTGAGTTTGCAAAATGCACTTATAATAGATGTAGGGCGATGCCTAGTTGGTAGTAGAAAGTGACCTACCTCCTCGTGGTGGGGACGGTAACTCATGGTGGGGGTGTAATAGTCCCATCTCCACCTCAAGGCCAAATGGTTGAGATAAATGTCTTGTGATTTGAGTTGGCCAGTTAGTCTTGTATTTTTTGTTTAAACCTACTGATTGTAGAAGAAACAGAAATACGAATGAGAACTGAGTCACATATGGGTGAAGACGCAGGAGGTGACTTTAGGATGGAAGCTCACTTAAATGCACTCCCCAAGCTACAGCACTTCTGCTACTTTGAGCTCTTTGCTTTGCTTTGCTGCTTTGGTCTGAGGCATGATTGCCATTCAAATTCAGTTCCATTTAATTGAGAATACTACACTAAACTAATATACTTAAATAACACTATGCACTGGATATGGAGCAACAATACATTAAATTATATGCTGTACCATTACACTTGTAAAGTTTTAAGTTAATTATAATAGATAATAAAATTATCTATTAAATACCCTACATTATTCAAAGTTTCTGGATATCTATTTACAACAATTAAAACACTAGAATTCTCCTACCATGCACTACAGTACAAGTTGCAAGATACGGTATTCAGGCCGAATCACTGATAGAAAAGTTCTATGTATATTAATTTGTAACATACAAAATCTGTAGCTAAATTTAAAAATAAACTAACAAACATGACTAGGATTATAAAGCTATGTATAGAATATCATTTAATGTCCTAATTAGGTCAGTAAAATGGCAAAATGTTACAAAAATTTATTTGATACAGAAGCTCAAAATTCTTCAACCTCAGTTTGTACTCTCAGACTATTCTACACAAAGGGAATCAAAGGGTGACATAAATAATTACCAACCTGTTAGTTTGATTTCTGTGCCTGGAAAAATAATCACTGATTCAAGAAATAATGTAGGACCATCTAGTCAGGAATGCAATTATACTGCAGTCACTGCCTTGGTTTGTTAAGGGGTGATTTTGTCTGACCAATCTGATTGGATACCATGACACAATTACAAAACTTTTTTTTTTTCTCCCTGATGCTGTAATCTGTTGGTCATATCATTCATTTTTGCACCTAGCAGACACCACTCCCAGGTGTAGTCAACCTATCCTTAATACAAAAAATGCCACTTGTTTTCCTAACAATTGAGTTCTCCAACAACAAAAAAAAAAAAAGATTCTCTTGAACTAGAGCAGTATGTACTGATTCTTCGTTCTCAGGCCCTGAATCAGGTGTGCATCACCTAAATTCAGAGTCCTTGATAAGTTCCCAATTTTATTAATCGTCTTTGGTAAGTGCCTGTTTCTGAATTGCAACTAAAGAAACACATTTTCCAGTAGATTACAGGTTCTTCTTACAGAGCATACCAATTGGTATGTTCCTCGCATCAGAATTTGTATCCTATACATTTGTTTTTATCCCAAGTTGAACTCTCTTTCCATGTCTTTGTGTTTATTATTCAAAAATAACATTGAATCTTTCAAAAATGTCTCATTTGCAACGCTGACACTTTTTTTTTTTTTTTTTTTTATGGAAACCCCAAACACGAGAGGTATTAGAACCTATAGTACTTAGTACCGTGCTTGGGTTGGAAGTTGAGAAGACAAAAGAAGATATTTGTTGACATTGGACTTGAACTTCTGTAGATTGTAATTTTCAGGAAATACGTATGAAGGAAGGTTGTTCCAGAAAACAGCAGTTCAATGAATAAATGAGGAAGATGAAAAGTTGGTTCTGTGAGTTTGAAGTTGGACAGTAAATGGATGTTGGTTGGTGGCGGCACGTGTTCAGACTGTTTTGAAATAGAGAGCGGGAATTATAGAAGCCAATTCAGAAGAACAGTGTCCATGGAAGTATCTGTAAAAGAGGCATGCAGCAGAAACAGTAAGTCTCTATAAGACAACGAGTAGAGAGACTCTGTTAGAGATGAATCATTAATTAACCTAACTGCCCTCTTCTGAATGGAATCAAGAAACCTGAGAGAGTTTTTGGTGGCACCACCCCAGATGTGAGAACAATATTCCATGGCAGGGCGGATTTGCGATTTTTACAGAGTGAGCAGCTGTTTGGAAGAAAAGTAACACACGCCGAGAGCGAAAGAGAAAACCAAGTTTTTTAGATGCAGAGGAAGCAATATTTGTAATGTGCTTGTGCCAAGAGAGATTAGAAGTCAGGATAATCCCCAAAAGAGATATATAATTTTGCCTAGAAATCAGAGTGTCACTAAAGATAAGCATAGGAGCAGAAGAATCCTTTTTTGCGAGAAATAAGACAAGACTGAGTTTTAGAAGGGTTGAAATCAACTAAGTTGTCTTTGCCCCACTGGAGAAATACCTGAAGATTGGCATTTAAGGAGTTGGTAGCAGATTTTCGAGAAGTTGAGGCTGATTGAGCAGGACAAGGTTTCTCAGAATGGAAAGTGGAATGCAATGTGCTATCATTGTCAAAACTATGGATAGGATTTCCAGTCAATGGAAGAAGGTCATTAATATAGAAGAGGAAAAGAGTGGGGGAAAGAACTGAACCTTGGTTCAGTTCTTTCTCTACAGACTAGAAAAACACAATTCCAAGTTTCATAGTGCCAGTACCTGTCAGGTTCTCCATGGTGGAATGTATACCTGCTTAGTTCACTTATGCAGTAACTCTGGGAGGGAGTCAATATTTAGGAAGGTACAGAAAATCACAGATTTTTATCTTTTGTATGTGGGCTTGTTATTTTGAGATACAAATTCTGTGTTTAATACTGTTGAGTGAATTGTTTATTAGAACATTTCCTGAGGGAAAGAATTTTTTAAGGTGCTGGCATGCTGTAACACTACATCTGCAAGAAGGGATAAAACAAAGAAATAAGAGAAGGAAAACACTGAATTTGAGCAGTGATCATTTAAAAATATGGCAACATATTAGAGTATAAATATGTATTCTTTTGCACATATTTTAAAACATCCATATTTTTTGTTCAAGGGAATCCTCCCATAGTTATATTTACAATATGTACATAGTGCCATTTTATAATTTTCACATAACACTTCTTTTGTTGTAAACCCAATGCATTTTATGCATATGTAGACTGAAAATAATTTGTTATAATGACTTTTTATTCAGAACAATTTTGTTAAGACTATTTACGAAGCACTGAGAACAAGGGAGATTATTCTGTAAACATTTTTGTCATAATGGAATTTTACTATATGCATGGCTGGTAATGATGTATTCATCATCATCAGCCATTTTCAATCCACTGCAAGATGAAGGCCTCTCCAGCAACTTACCAGTTCCTTCTGTTTTGTGCAATGGCCATCCATTTACTACCCACAAACTCACAAATTTCATCTGTCCATCTCCATTGCTGTCTTCCAGGTTTTCTTCTAGCTTCTCTTGGGTACCATTCTATTATTTTCTTAGTCCATCTGTCATCATGTCTTCGAGCTGTGTGTCCTGCCCAAGACCATTTTAGTTCTTTTGTTTTGATAAGAATGTCCTGTATTTGAGTTTTCTGCCTAATCCATGTGTTTCTCTTCTTATCAAACAGTCTGATTCCCAATATAATTTGTTCCATTCTTCGCTGTGTAGTTCTCAGCTTCTCTTCCATTCTTTTGGTGAGTGCCCAAGTTTCACTTCCATAAGTCATGGTTATTTTACGTTTCAGACAAATTGGGATATTGCCCTTCAGTATGTGACCATATTTCCTGAATGCTATCCATCCAAAATTTATTCTTCTCTTGACTTCCAGCCATTTATCATTATTACAGCTAATGGCTTGTCCCAGATAAGTATATGACTCCAGCTTTTCAATTACTGCTCCTTCAATGATTATATCCCTTTCTGTGGCATACTTGTTCATTGTTACTTTTGTTTTAACCATATTCATCTGTAGTCCAAAATCCTTACTAACTGTGCATAACTGATTTAGATTTTCCTCTAATTCTTTGGGATCGTGGCTTATGACCACAATGTCATCTGCAAATCGTAAATGGTTTAGGTAGTCTCCGTTCACATTGACTCCTTTCTGCGACCAGTAATCTTCTGAAAGCTTCCTCAAGGGCAGCAGTAAACAGCTTCGGAGATATTGTGTCTCCTTGTCGAACTCCTTTCTCAATTTTAAATTTACTACTGTCTTTGTCTAGTCTAATAAAGGAGGTAGCATTCTCATATATTTTCTTCAAAATCATAATATATGTGGTATCTATGCCTTGACTTTCCAGTGCCCGAAAAATTGCCTTATGCTGTATGGAGTCAAATGCCTTATCATAATCCATAAATGCCAGGCATAATGGTGTTTTATATTCATTTGCTTTCTCCATTATCTGTGATATTACGTGAAGGTGATCCATAGTTGAGAATCCTATCCTAAAGCCAGCTTGCTCTTTCGGTTGATTCTCATCAAGTATTCTTTCTAATCTGTTAGTAATGACCCTTGTGAACAACTTGTAGATGTGGGATAACCAGCTAATTGGTCTATAATGTCCAATTTCAGATGTATCTCCTTTCTTATTCAGCAAATCTATGATTGCATTATTCCACTCCTTAATGCATTTTGTGAAGAGTCTTGCCAGTTTTTGTCATGTCTCATCCTCCCAATTTTAACAACTCTACGGTGACATCATCTTCCCCCAGGGCTTTCTGATTCTTCATTTTCTTCAAAGCATGTTCTATCTCATCAGGAAGGATATCGGTTATGTCATATGAGTTACTAATTTGAGATCCATCTTCCCCACTGCTGGCATCATTCCCTCGCTCCTTGTATAATTCTCTATAGTAGTGTTCTGCTATTTGAATTATATCTTCTCTGCTATTTGTAAGTACGCCATTGCTATTCTTCAGTTTCAGTATCATTTGTCTTTCTGTATTATTGCTTATGGCTGCTGATTTAAATCCTTTGTTTTCTCTTAATGCTTGTTCTACTTTTCTTGTGTTAAATTTTCTTATGTCCTCTCTAAGTCTCTTATTAATTAATGGCTTTGCATAACTCAGTATACTCAATTTTTGCCTTGTCAGTGTTTTTCTTGCTCTTCTTTTGTAGTCTTAAGTTCATCATGACAAGTGTTTCTTGACTAATTTTTTCTTCTTTGGATTTCTTTTTACCTGTAGGTGTCTTGGGCTTTATCACTTTCAGAAAGTTGTAATATTCCTCATCGATATCTTGGTCCTGAGCAGTCTGCAGAAGCTGAAACTTGTTCTTACGTTCCAGTACATAATGCTTTTTCTCCTCTTCTGTTATCTCAAAGACCTTTGTATTATTTACTCGAGTCAGTTTTTTCCTTTCTTTTCTTACATCTATATCAAGTGTGCATCTTACCATTCTGTGATCACTTCCAACATTTACCTTGTTCAGGATGGTAACATTATTCGTGATATATCTCCTGTTAGTGAGAATGAAGTCGATTTCATTAGTTGTTAATCCATTTGGGCTCTTCCATGTCCACTTTCTGTTCACCCTTTTCTTGAAAAAAGTGTTCATTACTGACATTCCTCGAGATTCTGCAAATTCCACAAGTATTTCACCAATTCCAAAATTTCCTATAATTCCCCTTTCTGCACTGTTTTATCTCTTTCCAACCTTAGCATTGAAGCCCCCCATAATGATAGTGTAGTAAGTTTTCTGCTCATCTAGATGACTCTCAATTTCGGTGTACATTTCTTCATCATCATGGGTCGATGTTGGTGCATAAATCATTATAATGTTTAGCTTGTACCTCGTAGAAATCTTGAGTATTAGTCTTGACACCCTTGGTGATGTCCTTTTGAATTCCAAAATGTTGTTTTTAAAATCTTTATGGACCAGAAACCCAACTCCACCTTCACTCCTTTCACTGTTTCCATTGGTGTACAGCAGATTTCCACTTGATAAACTTATAAGTGATTCATTTCTTCTTATTTCAGCCAAACCGATGATATTCCAATTCACAGTTTCTAATTCCTTTTTCAGCTCTAATATCCTGTCTTCACCGATGAGTGATCTTACATTATAACAGGCAAAGTTCAGTTTCCATGCATGGCAGCCTAGTCGTACCCAGAGATTCTTAGCACCCTCTGCTTCTACTCTGTTCCTCTCGCTGCCATAAGAGGGGAAGTGAAAGTCGCTGGGGACTGAGTGCCATTTGTTTCATCTTAATGTCATGTGCTGGAGGGTTTGGTCTTTTCCCCTTCACGCTGACCAGGCGTCTTGAAGAGAACCACTCTACACGTTCGTTGCCACCTAAGTGGCGTAACAGGACTTACCATTGAGAAGGTGTGCATGAGTGGATTTTAGGGAGGCAGGCCAACCGGACTTCTCCTAAATCTTCTGAAATAGAAAGATATTGGATCCATCAGTGTTTTAGACTGAGTGTCTGATAACACACAGAATGTGTGTTCCCCTCTAAGACCCAGTATGTGTATTATTGAATTGTATTCTATGTACTCTAAGACTTGTATTCTTCAGATTATTCAAGACAAAAATACACTCAAACTTTTTTTAAGTAGATTCTGAAGAGTAGATTCTGAGAATGAGTTTTTATTGGTGTATTTTGAATTAAGGCACCTTATATAGACAGGTAAAATGTTTAAATTTCAGTTAATCAAATGGGGAATTGTTTTTTCAAAATACTCTTTAAGCCATAGTCTATATCAAATATTGATCAAATTCTGATTTGATAAAAAATATTTTAAGAATGCAAAGAAATTTAAATTTTTTTTATTTTTTTATTTTTATTTACTTTGTGAAGTGCTTTTGTGTTTAATGTTAGGATACATTAAAAAAGCACTGATTTGGTCATAATGTTAAAAATTGAATAAATCTGAATAGTGATGATGCTTATATTTTAGTTTATTTTGTTTTAAATTTATCTGGTATTTATTCTCAGTACATTTCATAATTCTTTGTTTAAGGAATGTTGATATGACAGATTTACTACATTCTGATGTGAGAGATAAACATCCAAAATGTATATATGACTTGATTGCCAACATAGTTCATGATGGAGAACCAGATCCAGGAAAGGGAACATATCGAATTCATATTTTACATAGGGTAATGTTATTTTTGATATTCAGTGACAAATTTTCCCATATATGCTTATTTCTCAAAACCAGGGCCATCATTCCAGTACAGCCAGAGTGTACAACCTATGGGTAGTATGCTGCCCACTCCTTCACAATGTGTGGCCCATAGCCATGTAAGCACCCTTCAAGTGTTATAAAGTCAATTCTGCTATAATGCGGTACATGTGTTCCTAAAAATCTCCGTGTTATGGTATTTTGCGTATTAAAAACAACAGGGCTTATGGGAAAAATGGGGATAGGGCAGAGCACTCAAAAAAAAAAAAAAAATGTTCAATGTGGTAAGTAAAACACTAAAAAAAAGTTATAAACCCAATAAAATTACCAAGACAGGTTTAAACATCTTAAATTTCAAATAAATAAATAAATATTACAGTAAATATAGAACTGTAATATATACATACTAATTGATATTTCTGTTCACTGACTTTTTTGGATTGTAAAATTTAAAATAGTTAAAAAGATAAGCAATCAATAACAACGAACGCAGCATGCACAAATTGCACAAGTGAGATGCGCAGTAACAATTTCACCCATTAAAAATAAGAAGCTTAAAAAATAGGAATGAAGAGAAGATTCTAAAAATTTATTTATGTTTTTTATATGATTGAAGATTTCATGGAAGGGGAAACATATTTCGCCATAATAATGTAAAAATCCACAGAATTCCAGCGATCGGTTTTATCGTAAATGCAGTTAGATTGAGTTTACTACCCGTGTATAATTAGATTGCACTAACAGAAAAAAATCAAATTATTATATTAGGGTTACCCATAATTGATTACATAAACCCATATTTTTGTCTGTAAATTGCATGTGTTCTCTGGTCGATTTGCCTATTTTGCTAGACGAAAAAACCCCCAGTTCCTGGGGGTGGAAACCTTGATGTCTACACCTGAGACCAATTAACTCAGCCACGGAGTGAGAAAAATCCCACTAAAGTTCTTTGCGTCATCAAGGATGGTGACGATACCACTGTGCTACCCACACAGATGCACTAACAGAAAATTCAAATAAACTGGGAACTGCAAATTGTTTTTATTGTTTTTTTAGTGACCTCAGAAAATGTACTACTCTACTCATGCTATCAATCCTCACGAAATTTCTGTTTGAACTGAAAAATGTGAGTTCCTGAAAACATGAGTCAGCTTACAATATCACCTGTTATCTTGTGACTACAGCAAATGACAGCAGTGTGTCTCCAACCAGTGCAACTCCAGTAAATGGGAAATATAGCTCTTACGCATTTGACATTATTTAAGCTTCATTAACTTGTATGTATTGCTGCACAGGTCGGTACGTTCAGCTTGATGCTGGATTTTGCGTTCACCTGGTGTTACTCGGATGAAATCACACCAGCCAACGTGAAAATCACGTTATACAGTCAGTCCTCGTATAACACGTGTTTACACCACACGATTTATAAATAGGGGAACTATATCGCATATAACACGAACGTAATTCGCTTATGCACGATTCCCCTTGTGTTTACAAGAAATGGTAGTCGAACGCGACAGAATCACCCCAACTGAACACAACACAGTAGGAATGAAGAGTAGATTCTGAAAATTTGTTTTTATGATTTCGTGGAAGGGGAAGCACATTTCTCATATTAACATAAAAACCCACAGAATTCCAGCTATCTGTGTTATCGCAAATGTAATTAGATCGAGTTTTACTACCCATTTATAACAGACTCCACTAGCAGGAACCCCCAATAAACCGGAAACTGCAAATTGTTTTTATTGTTTTATGGTAGTGACCTTAGAAATGTGCTTTAGTAAAACATAAGCATGTAATATGTGAGAATAGTGTGTTTCCGCCTTTACTGCATTAGTTATTCAGTTGCTACTTGTTCACTGTGTGTTTATGTATATCAAGCTTGCCTCCTCATTTTTGTCCTTTTTATACTTGTGCTCTATTCTCAAAATAATGAGTAAAAGTACATGAAAAAAGTGTGAAAGGGAAGCGTTCTGGTGAAAATACTTCAGAGAAAAAAAAAAAAAAAAATAGCAATATCGATGGAAGAAAAATATGAAATTGTGAAATGCTTTGAGTGGAATGAAAGAAGATGCGATATTGTGCATGCTACAGGCCTAAATGAAGGAACGCTGAGAACAATTAGAAAGAATGCAGAAAAAATAAAAGCAACTTTCGTAGCAGGAACAACACAAAGTGTAACAAAATCAATTAGATCAAGACACAAAGAATTGGAAGAGATGGAATGTCTTTTATCTATTTGGATAGAAGATCAAACGAAGAAGAGATTAGGAACAAATTTGCTTATGATAAAAGCAAAGGCATTGGCAATATTTGAAGACCTCAGAAATAAAGCTGAAAACCCTCAAGAAGTGCCTCCCTTTACTGCCAGTAGTGGCTGGTTCAGTAATTTCAGAAAACATCACGCTTTCCATAATGTGAAATTATCAGGTGAAGCTGCGAGTGCAGAAGTAGCAGCAAAGGCATTTCTGCCGATACTGAAAAAACTAATTGAGGAAGAGGGCTATACACTGGGCCAAAATTTTCAACACTGATGAAACCGAATTGTATTGGAAAAAAATGCCATCACGAACGTATATCTCAAGAGAGGAAGCATGAGCTCCAGGCTTCAAGGCTGCAAAGGATAGATTGACTGTTATGTTAGGATCAAATGCAAGTGGCGGCTTGAAATTGAAGCCTGTTGTTGTTTTTCATGCAACCAATCCACGAGCGTTAAAAGGGATCGTAAGAACTATCCTGGGTGTTAACTTTAGGAATAGCAGAAGAGGGTGGATGACGGCAGATCTTCACTGACCTTCTACTAGATGTGTTTCGAAGCTACTGAAAAAAGAAAAATTTGGATTAAGATTTTAATTATTTTGGACAATGCACTAAGTCCAACCCTTGCTGAACTGTCACCAAACATCAAAATCCTGTTTTTACCACCTAACACAACATCTCTTATCCAGCCACTTGACCAAGGAGTAATTTCTGCTTTTATGTACTATTACACAAAATGCACATTTAAGATGCTGATAGCAGAAACAGGGAGCAAAAATGCAACAATAGTTAAAGACTTCTGGAAACTATTCAACATAAAGAATGCAATTTACATAATTGTGGAGGCTTGGATCAAAGTGACAAAAAAATTGCTTACAAGGTGTTTGGCAGCCTCTTTTACCAGATTTTATTCGTGATTTTAAAGGCTTTGATCCTGTAAACGAGCTTCCTAAATTAAAAGCACATTGTGTTGCACTTGCAAAGCAGGTTAGCTTTGAGGAATTGGAGGAAGAAGATTTAGAAGAGTTGCTTCAGTTTCGTGAAGAAGAACTTTCAACTGAAGAAGTGCAACAACTTGTTGCTGGAGGGCAGGTGGAAGATGAGGAAGACGTCGAAGCTGAATGCCTGAACGCCACTATAAAACAGCTTTCTACTTCAGAGTTATCTTCAGTTTTAAATTCATTTGAGAAAAGTATGCAATGGCTAGAAGATAATGATTATAATGCAGAAAGAAGCAGAAGAGCACTTCATGCAATTCGATCTGCTTTGGGGCCATATAAGCAGCTGCTTTATGAAAGAAAGTAGATTGCAAAACAACAGAAACTAGATGTCTTTTTTATGAAAACACCCAAGAAAGAGACAGAAAATGAGCCACAGCCCTGTAGTTCTGGCGTGACCACATTTTGTTCAAAGTCCTCATCGGCATCTCCTCCCTCCCAGTTCCGATAATGATGACAACCTGCTGCTTCAACACTTTCTCAAGCTGTCTTCATTCATTTTTAAGGTAAGAATCTAAATTTAAATGATTAAATTATTAACTTTACATTTTTCAACTGTGTAAGTGTTTTATTATGATTATTTATTGTGTTTGGTAATGCTTTGGTTACAAATATGTGTCCAATCTTGGGTGATCAGCACCTAACCCTATTTTTCCCATAGGGCCTGTTGTTTATATTGCACGAGGGTTTCTAGGAACACAACTATCATGTTATACAAGGGCTGACTGTACTCGCATTGTTGCCTAATATATCAGTCGTGTTGGAGCAAATTTGCATTGTCAAAATGCACATTATAGCAGAATTGACTACATCCCATGAGTTTAAAACTAACATGTCACAAAATATAGTTTCACATTGACATTTGAACATATCTGTTTTTAATAATATTCAATTTTTCTATATTATTTTCTCCTGTTTTTTGTATCTTGCTTAGCATTTAGCAATATTTTTATGTAATAGGAATGTTTAGTGGATTTTCATATTTAATTATTAACTGTAAATATGAATGTAAATAACTAAACTTAAATTCTATTTTTAATGGTAAGGAACTTCTCTTGTAGCCTGTGATCTTCAGCATTTTATCTGTTTTGGCTCCTAGTCAAAACCCAATGAAACCCGAAAACTAATAGAAATTTGAAATTTTTACTTAAGATGAACAAATATACATGGTACTGCATTTCATCTGTTTCAGCAATATTTTAATTGTAGAACTCTGCCATTTGCATCATATACATTGCTGCTTATGTTCAGTTTTTTTTTTTCAAATAGAGACTGTAGCAAAAAAAAGTTAAATTGTGAATTAAACTTGAGAAGGAAAAGACCTGTGGAGTACTACTAAACAAGAAAGATTTAATAAAGATACTTCCAAATGAAGTATTTTAGGACTTCTGGCTGCATTCCAGATTTCAGTATTGAAGTCAGTCTTCAGACCTGAATTTTTGGGCTCTGTAAAATTATGTACAAAGAAGTTAACAAAAGTTGATACTTGTAATATATGATGTGAACTGAGTTCTATCGTTAGTAGGGTCTAAAATGAAATTCCAAATTATTCTTAATCATCTACTCAATTAGATAGGATGTACAGAGGTTTACGCAATATAATACATGCTGATTGGAAAAATTCTTTTAGTGGGCTTTAAAGCATGAAACTTGCTTAAATGACTTTATGGAAATAAAGATTAATCCTAGTAAGGAGTTACAAACCATGAAGTTAGAAATAATCAAATCAGTGCATGTAGTGGGAGAAGTTTTAACACTTGACCATGGGAGATAAAATTGTACCACACTGAAGAAATCTAGATGGAGAAATGTCTGGTGTGCTTTAAATACACCAGAACCAGATGATTCTGACTAGCGAATTGACCAATAGGAACAAGAACAAGTAGAGGGAAAGGAGAAATACTTTTAACCCCTGTAAAACAGAAGATAAACTAGTGAAACTAATGAAGACCTTTCTGAAAATGGAATTGTATACACTGGGACTACAAACCTGAAGGAGAATAAAGTATGCAATGAAACAAATTTCTAAAAATACTAAAACTGAAAACTAAACACCTGCTGTGATACACTCTAATCCTTGTAAGCAGAAGCTAGAATTACAGAAATATAGCACTATATGAGATTTACAACATAAAAACACATATCAAACCCACTGAAACCACTGGCAGAATACAGAGTATTTTAATTCCAAACAAGAGAAAAACTGTGCGTGGAATACTTTCCACAAGTGTCCTACTACCAGTAATTTAATTTCTTATAAAAGACTTGATACTAAAGCAAGAGAAGTTAGATGGAAATTGAAACGTGATTCGTGGATTGGTTTTGCATCAGCCATCACAAAAGATACCAACACAATGAACACCTGGAGAAGGATACAGGTGCTAAATGGCAAATTTGTTCAGTTGCCCTTTCTGATACTTCACAAGAAAGGGAGAGATGTGTCTAGTCCTGAAGAAGTTACTAGCAGAACTTTTGCCACAATCTCTGCTTCTACCTCCTATGCATCCTCCTTCCAGAGCATCAAAGATGGTGCAGAACAGTAAAAAATTAACTTCTTCACGCACCACTCATTCCTGTACAACCAACCCTTTAATTAATAGAACTGGAAGGAACATTAAATAGATCATCCAACAGTGCTGCAGGCTCAGATGGTATTCATTACATTATGCTGAAGCATTTACTTGAAGATATCTTATGTACCCCTGTTGATTTTCTACAATCAGATCTTCTCTGAAAATACCTATCCTTCCTGGTGCCATTCTTTCATTATCACCATACCAAAACCAGGAAAAGATCATTCCCTGGTTCAAAATTATAGGCCAATGTCTCTCACGAGCTGCATAGGAAAAATTTTCAAAAGGATGTTTCCTGCAAGGCTCACTTACTTCCTGGAGTCACAGAATCACCTTCCAGATCATCAGTATGACTTTCAGAAGAACAGATCAATGCTAGCTGTGCTTATCAAAGCTGAATCTCATTTTTGCAGTGCCTTTGTCATGGTCAACTTAGATCTTGAAAAGGCATTTGACACTACTTGGCATCATGGTATTATAATGGATCTTTACCATCTGGGACTAAAGGGACGGTTGCCTGAAATAAATCAAAATTTTTTGTAGCTGGGTTCTTTTTGGGTCCAATTTTAAAAAAAAATACTCTCTACATCTCACATTCAGCATCACAGGGAACATTAGAAAATCCCGATCTGTAAAGAAGAAAATGATAGCTGTATTTTTCAAATCGAGTGGAATTGTAGAACGTGTCGTTTTGGACACGCAGAAGACAGTCACAGCTAAGTGGTATACTGAACAATGCCTGCCTAAAGTCATTGGATCTATGAAGAACCTGCGGCCAAAGTCAAGAATGGACACCTGGTACCTCCATCACGATAATGCTCCAGCTGACCACGCCAAAGCCTGCACCGAATATTTGACCACGACAGGACTGAAACTTCTCGAGCACCCTCCCTACAGTCCAGACCTTGCTCCCTGCGACTTTGCACTGTTCCCGCATGTGAAAATGAAGCTAAAAGGGAGGCGGTTTTCCAGTGATGAGGACCTTCTACGGGCTTGGGACAACAAGTGTGCTTTACTCCCTAGTGAAACTTGGCAGAACTGGTTTAAAGATTGGTTTTGGAGGATGGAGAGGTGTATTGAATGTAGAGGAAATTACTTTGAAAAAATTAAATAAACAAAGCTGTATTGCAAAACTTTCCTAGTACCCTTTGTATATACGGTTCTCCGGTATATGACTGCTAAGATAAGCACATTAGAATCTGAGGACAGCCCTAGGAGCTTTCAGGACTTCTCTAGTCCAAAGCCTTTACATTGAAGCACATGATCCTCTATTACATCTTCGCAGAAAAATATTGCTGTATCAATATGCTGCTAAGGTCCGAAGTCTCCCATCCCATCATATTATATAATACCCAGTGGAATTCCTTTTATGAGAGTAAGCCACATGAAACCAACCTGTGTCACTCAGACTTAACAAACTTCTTCATATTTGGAATGTTTGATCTAAGTGACATTTCTGAGGACACAGCTCTTCCTGTACCACCTTGGTTACGGTTTCACGCCTCTCATGATGACTACTTTCTCCAATGGCAGAACAATGTTTTAGCTTCTTCCAGTATCAGACAGTTGCATGCAGCCCATTCCAATCTCACCTGCAATGCCTGTGCAATACACACTGACAGATCGAAAACTGATAACATGGCAAGTGCTGCAGCAGTTTTCCATTCATTTACAGCCACATGCAGTATCTTCACTGCTTAGCTGTATGCCATAAAGCTTGCACTTGAAAGGATTGTTGACCATTCCATTTCACCAGCCATAATCCACACTGACTCTTTTAGTGCAGTCTTTGTTGTAAGGGAGAATTTCTCTTCCTGTCATCCCACACTGAAAACTATCAGTTACTCTCCTGCAGAGTCCAATCAATCAGTAACATTTTGTTAGATACCAGGATATTCTGGAATTCCAGGAAATGAGACTGCTGATCTTGCTGCCAAACAACCTCTTACCACATTTTCACAGCACCTTCAGGTTCCATATACGGATTACAAACCAGTAATTCACAAAGCCTCTTATGAAAACTGGTCATAAATCTGGAAAAGTAATACCAACAACAAACATTACCAGACAAAACAAGAACCAGGGTTGTGGTTCTCTGGATTCAGACGAAACAGAGAAGTGGAAATGGTGAGACAGAATTGGGCATACTCATATTACACACCTGATTTTATTATTCAGAGAAGATCCACCCCAGGGCACACCTTGTGACACCCAACTTACAGTTTTCCACTTTCTTTCATCCATTCTAGCACCTTTCATTCATTCAGCAAATTGAACGAATCCCAGATTTTATCCCATTTTCTTGGATAAAAAAAAACAAACTTAGAACTCTTAACATATATAATTGTTAAAAGATATAAGAAATAAAATATGAACTGATGTGACTTTGGCCCTTGGGGCATTAAACTTAATACCAACAACCACCAGACTGAAACTATAGGTAATACTCTAGGAGGCATCCGGAACAACTGGTTTATAGTCTTACTGCCTCTACGCTGCCAGATAGTGACTGGAGGAAGTCCAAATAGTGTGTATGCGAGGTGCATTGTCAAAGCCACATTATGTCACAGAGCTGGGTATATTCTTGCCATGTGTAAGCCATATTCAAAAAGTTCATTTCTTCTACAAAATGTCCTCCCCCACCTTTCTTACCGCTGAATAACATGAATAGCCAAACTAATAGAATGAACATATCCATGAAAATATCTAAACTTCCCAAACACTTCCTCATTTTATTCTCTATCTTCTCCACTAATGCTGGCATTCCCCAGGTTCTTTCTCCCACTCTTTTACTCTTGTATATTAACAACCTTCTTCCATTTACTGGAAATCTTATCCACAGTTTTTCTGGATAGCATATTGAATTCTACTCCCCCAACACACACCTTAAACTTCTCGAATATTCACTACCATTCCTTAAATACTGATCTCCAAGTAATCCTTCTGTGGGGGCAAAGACAGCTTATAATATAAATCATTCCAAAACTCAGTCCTTGCCTTATATTTCACAAAAAAGGATTCTTCTGCTTCTATCCTTATCTTCAACAACTCTCAGATTTATAGACAAGATCACATTTCTCTATTAGGGATTACCCTCACTTCTAATCTTTTGGAATAAGCACATCATGCATATTACTTCCTCTGCATTTAAAGAGCTAGGTTTTCTCTTTTGTGCTCAGCATTAGTTTTCTTCTAAATAGATGTGACTCTTATCTTCTTTCATCCTCTCAACCTATGCACAATACGTGGTACTAGTACAGGTTCTGATACTTTTCATGTTTGAGGTTTTCATTAAAAAAAAAAAAAAAAAAAAAAAAAACCTCACATGAGCTGTACAGTTATTGAAGGTGTGATTTTTTTTTTTTTTTTTTTTTTTTTTTTTTATATTGATTCTGATAATTCTTTGACCCATTCCTTCAGACATGGGAATCTTAATGAAAAATTTGTGATATCCATGCATTTGTGTTGCCTTTATATTCAGCTGGTAGGGTTTTTGTCCCTCTGGAGACAAAATGATCTTCTAGCTCTTAGTGTGCATTTTTGAATTATAAAGATGTTTAAGCATTTCTCTAAAATAAACAACAGTTCATCAATTTTGAAAATAGTCAGGGCTAAAATTCTTCTGATAACCTGGGAAAGACATCACCCCTGCTCCAGTTTTTCTCTGTGCAATTTTTTGCACAATGTTGTCTCTCCTTCCACCTGCTTAACCACCTGCTTTGTAGGCTTAAAATCATTAATACCAAGTTCATTTATAAATTCCTTTGCATTTTTACATAGAATATTTCTACTGATAGACATCGGTTTTAATCTTTCATATTTGAATCATCCCAGAAGAACTGCTTCCACAAGTTCATTCTATTCAGATTTTCATTTACCCCTAATTCATGCTGTTTCCATTCTTTAAAAGTATAACAAAAGAAGCTGTGGAAGAGTTTTAATATTGCTTCTCTCTGACTACGCTTAAGTAAGGCATGGTGTAATCCCTTGGATTTTGTCTCAGAGAAGATTAAAAAAAAAAAAAGTTCACTTCTTGTCAGATGTTAATTGCAAAAGCAAACAGTGTATCCAGTACTGTGCATGTGTAAATAAGACAGTGCATAAGTATTGCATGATCATTTGTGTGAGAATATAAAAGTAACCACCATGATTATGACGTATTGTAAGGTAATCTCACTGGGATTCATTCTTCACACAACTATACAGCCTGTTAGCAAAAACCTCATTTTCTTTTTTTATTCACTGGCACTCTCTGATTTTCATTAAGACTATAGGCACATGGCAGGGATTAAGAGTTAAATGATACTGCTTCCACTCAACTGGGACAAGGTCATGAACATATTTGGCATGGTTATGGTTATAAATATTTGATATATACACAGTTTTAGTTTCCTGGACGAAATGATAACAATAAACAGTAGTATCATTACATAATGCAGCAAAATTTACATACATTATATTGTAAATTGTTCTTAAAATGCATTTTTGATTATAATACACAACATCAACTGGCATTCACTGTACAATGTAAAGGCTGAGGACTGATGAGGAAGAAATACTTGTTCCAAATCACAGAAATAGAGTGATTTGGAACAAGTATTTCAGTGAGTTTGAAGTTGAAATGTGAATGTGTTGTTGACTATTTGTTTGCACTCATTCAGAATGGTATGGAGGAAAGACAAAGAGATGTTGATTCTCAAGAACAGTGTCTTGAGAAATATATGTAGAACAAAATATATGTATTGCTACAAGTGAAATTCACTTATGGCTCTACAAGTATATTCAGAAAAAACTGAATGTCAGTGGAGGCGGAGTGAGTTTGTAAGTAATGTGTTGTTAATTAACCTGATCGCCCTTGGGGATAATGTAGCAGTTTAAGAAAGGTTTTGGGGACAAATGTGGGAAGAATATTCCATATCAGAGTGGATTTGTGATTTGCAGTCAGGAAGTGCTTTTAAAAAAAATAATGCTGTGAGAGATTTCCAACATTTCTTGCCAAGAATTGTTGGAAATAATTGTGATCCCAATAAAATATCTGATATTGCAGAAGGTCAGTGTGGCAGTAATAGACTGTTTTTTGAGAAATAACACAGGACTGGGTTTTGGGAAGGTAGAAAGACAACACTAAACCTCTTTTTTTTTTTTTTTTTTTTCGTGTGACTTTTTTCCAGTGGAGAATTAACTGAAGGTAGAAACGTTTTTTGCAGAGCAGAGTTCATCATCATGCTGATCCAGTCTATTGTACCCAGTGGGTGCACAGATCAGCATGGTAGTACAAATCAGTCTATCAAATCAGTTCTCTCCCCTCCCCCATTTTCTTCCACTATTCATTTCCATGTTATCCTATTTTCCATTAAATCTTAGCCATTTCCAAAGTTGTGCACTCCCCTGACATACCATCATGACATACCTTGCATGACATACCATCCTCTTGGCCTCTTACTGTTCAGATTACTTTAATATCTGCTAACAGGGGTGTCCAACCCATTGGCCACTTGTGGCCCATTCCTTTGTATTGTGCAGCCTGCGGCCATATAAGTAAACCTAAGTATTATGAACCCCACGAGTATAAAGCTAGCTTGTCACAAAATATAGTTTCTCAATTAACATTCTTGTTATGTGGAACAAGAAGGTTATTAATGTTGGACTTTCATATTTAATTAAATGTTAAAAAAATTAAACTTTGATAACAAAAATGATATTCCATTTCCAAAAAAGGTGAAATTAGGGATAAGGAACTGTTCTTGAAGCTCGCTTCCCATAAGGCTATATTTTTCTTGTGTTTTTCTTTATTTTATCTGTTTTCACCCCTAGTTGACTTTATTTTATCTGTTTTCTCCACTGGTTGACCCTTTCTCAGATAATCTCATTTCTGCATGTCCCTGCCACCTTACCTTTGATTAGATATTTGTTACCCTGAGATTTTGTCTTATTTAATCATTTCTGATATTGTCTTGCTATTTCTTCCATTTGTTTCATTTATATTTTGTTAAAACTCTTCAATTTTTATTCATTCCCTTTATTTCTTTCCTAGCTTTCTCGGTTAAAGCTGGCTTCAAACCTGTAATAAGTAGCTGCTGTTCTCTTTTAATAACTTTGTCATTAATTTACCATTTTTATACAAACTTTTTCTTTTTCAAAGATTATTCTTGATGCCATATTTTCTAATATTTAAAAAAGCAGATTACTATTCACGATCAATAAATCTTAATTCCTGTGGCTATTCTGTACTGAAGGAGCTAAGGCTGTCTAATTGAAGGAAGATCCTCATCTCCTAAACTAGGCTTTCAAGGAACCAACTGGTGGTCAGACCTAATGCCCAATCCTCACCTTCTCCTTGTAGTGCAGAGTTGCCAATATGGCCCTGAGTTGACCAAGTTTATATATTACAGATTAACTTTATTACTATAGTTGAACAAAGCAGTCAACACTCTTTCCAACTAGGATGATGTCACTCAAGTAAACAAAGTTCCCACTGTGCTGAGGCCTCAGTAAAATCAGCTACTTATTATCAAAATGATATTTGTACCTGCTTTACTTGGATGTTAGTGCATGTGCATTTAACAGATTCTGAGAAATTTGGTTGAACATTGGACAGATAAGTAACTAGGTGTTGGAGTAATAAATAAAATGTACCACCATCATGCATGCAAAAATCTTTCTACATGCCATCTAATGACATGGGATTGCTGATCCCTGGTTGAAACAGTTAGGTAGCAGAAGTCACTGTTCACTTTTGGGCCATTCAAAAGTACTTACTGCATAGCAGCACTGAACCTCAATCCAAGGTTGATTGAGGTTCAGTGCTGCTGTTGCAAATTTCTTGATAATGGGACTACCACCTGATGGAATGCATGCATGGGGTTGCTAATTGCTGGATTGAAACAATTAGTGGAAATCACTATTCACTTTTTTGGCCATTCAAAAGTACCTGTTGCGCAGCAGCAGAATTTGAACCGTAGTGGATGACTGCTTTAGATTTCTTGATGATAAATGGGACTGAATCACAACCCAACAATAGTAGTTAACCTCTTTAAAACATCTGCTTTATGTGGCATATTTTCTTAACTGGCTTGCATTTATGGTAAAAGGTTACATGGAACAATGTAAGAATGATCAAATTTTTATTATTTATTTTATTTTTTTTAGCACTGCACAAAAGCAGCAGAGTATTTTTATGTGTATCTCATATTTATTATATGAATGGTTAATGTATTGAATTATTGTATTGAATAATGTATTGAACTGAAAATTATTTTCAGGGATCAGGAAAGTGGTATGAAATGCAAGATCTGCACGTGACAGAAATTCTGCCACAGATGATAACACTCTCAGAAGCTTATATACAGGTAAATTTGTAAATTTTTTTCAATAAATATAAAACTCTTACTGTGAACTTAATCCTCATAATCAGCTAAACCATATATAATCTTCTTGTCTTAATTGATAAACTGCATTAATAAATGTGGCAAGTGGTACACTGTAAATAAAAATTACAATCCAGATATGTGAATTAAATACCAAAAAGAAACGTAACTAAAAGACCAGTGACGTTGTGCATATATGTTATTCCATGAATAACAAAAATTTGAAATAGTGCCATTCAAAATATCTAAAATCATAAAGTTTAGACAACTTTATGATTTTAGATATTTTAACCTATTTTTTAATATAATATTGGTGTAAATACACCATAGAAAACTCTTGAACGAAAAAACTACGTTTGTAATGTGAAAGGGCATAATTTTATCTGTATCTCATATTGTGCTGATGACAGCTATGAAATAGGTGATTGTGAAATAGAAAGGCAGTTTGGTAAACTGAGACAACAACTACCACTGTTAGTTTATTATATTTTGGGTATGGGTATGTGGGAAAATTATTAAAACTGAACTACTGCATATATCAACCTTTGCACTAAAAAGTTTTCTGAGGTTTTAAGGTTGACTTATATGTCAAGTATAAAATGATAAACTTGAATTAAAGGCACATTCTTAGGATTAGAAAGACATGGATTAATAGCAGTATTGTAATTTTTGGTTTATTTCTCTGGTTCTTGAAAAGTAAAGTTTTGAGATCATCTGTTTCTTTATATTAAATGTACTTCCACGTTGACAGTGGAAGTATTACAAATGCCAGTTTGGAAGTATGTTTACTATAAGTAGAAAACATTCTCTTAGTTAATGAAGTCAAAGACAATGCATTTTTTTATACAATGTCTTATAAACAACATGTGCCACCAAAGGGATCTCCACTGAAAGTAGTTCCTCTTTTGTGTAAAAATGTGTTTTATATCATGATAATTATTATTTGTCTGTTTATGTGATAAAACACAATAATATGCACATAACCTAAGTTTAAAATTTTGTGCTCTTAACAGTTCTCTTAACTGAAAAATGAAATGGAACTATAACTTTTTCTTTTTTAAAGATAATGTTATGAACTATAAAAGGAAACCTTATACCTTTATGTAGGATCAGAATTCTCTCAACACTCACGTTGGAAGGATTATGTGATTATATAATTATACGGATAAATGTCCCATATTTAATATTAAATAAAATCAATTACAAAAATTACATTAAAATTATATAAATAAATACTTATTAAAAGATTGTCGTGCATTCAATTCTCATCCCCAACATAACGCATCAGGAGAAGTCAACAGCCATCAACACCCAAAAAAACCAAAACCAATACCACATGTTAACATGAGAACTGAAAACAATTGTCGGATTTTTCCTTAAAAAACATAGGTTAAAATATCTAAAATCATAAAATTGTTTCAACTTTTTATAAGGGACCAAACTTATTCAGATACATCAGTGCTCACAAGAAGTAAAGTGTTTTTTTGTGAATGATACCCACCCTTGTTTTATATTTAAACCTATCGACTACCTGATACAAGATTATTTTTACTAAACCAGTGTGTGAATTTCCATTCACAAATGCACGTGAAAGTCCACTGAAACTCTTGAAATGAGGTTAAATGCAAATTCAATAAATGTTGATAGGCCGTATACTATCTCGGACTCGTGGACTTTCACGTGCATATGTGAACGGTAATTCACACATTTAGTTTAGTAAAAATAATCTTGTATCAGCTAGTTGATAGGTTTAAATATAAAACAATTTTGCGATATCATTCGCAAAAAGCACTTTACTTCTTGTGAGTATGGAGTGTATCCGAATAAGTTTGGTCCATTATAACAAGTTTAGACCAGTGGTCTCAAACTCAAATTGCATGCGGGCCGAATGCATGATCTGAAAGCAGCTGACGGGCCAGAATTCTTTTTTAACAAAATGAGAGTGAATATATATATATTGCACCGTACTTACCCCTAATGTATGGATACCACCCCTTTATAACCTGGTGTTACACGCACGCGCTTGTTGCGTGTAAGTTTATAAATAAATTGGGAAATTTTACTTTTAAAATTTAATTTGCCTCAAACATGGTTTAATTGAAAATTTATTTCGACACATACAAAAAAATACATATGTTTGCATGTAAATAATTATAAACTTCTTTATTTCTTACTACAACTTGACACTTGATGGCGTTTCGATTCTGATAAAGTTTGTAGCCTTGGAGAAAAATTACTAGAAACTGTCTTCATCACGGATTGTAGATACTCATCAGTCAATCGGGTTCTTTTCTTAGACTTATTAATTTTCAACTGCGAAAAAAACTGTTCACATATAAATGTACTCCCAAACAAAGCGATTATTTTTATTGCAAAAATTCGTAACTGAGGGTATTTATCTTTTGACAAGTATGAATAAAAGTTAAATCAAATCTGTATCTTCAAATAAGATTTATATCACACTGTAAATTAATTAGCTCCATTTGTAGATTTTTTGGTGCGTTATTCACATTTTCCTTTTTTAATGGTAATGAAAATAATGTAAAATCGGACTCCAAATCATTAAAATCTTGCTTCAAATTCTTGTCGTAATAATGCTATTTTTCTTGCATATTCTTGAGATTTTTAATTTGAAATAATAGGGCAGGATTTAAGATGTAGGAAATGTACGAAATTTTTTGATTCCAGTTGTTTTCCATAATTGCAATTTAACTTTAAAAGCTTTTTAATACAAGCATACATGTCAGTGATAAGTTTATTCTTTCCTTGCAGCTCTTTATTGAGAATATTTAAATGGCCAGTTAAGTCAACAAGAAATACTAAATCTGTTATCCATGTATCATGTAGCTCGTCAATGGTTTTATTTTTTTATGTAATGAAAATTTTGATTTCATTTATTAAATCAAAAAACCGTTTTAATACAGCTCCTCGACTTAACCACCTCACCTCGTTATAATAAATCATTTCTCCGTACTCACTTTCAGTTTCTTCAAGCAATGCAACAAATTCTTGATGATTCAGAACTCGTCCACAGATAAAGTTTACTGTTTCCATAACATTATCCATCTGCAGACTTTTGGCACAAAGTGCTTCTTGATGAATAATGCAATGTATAGTGCAAAAATTATTCTGAAATTTTCTTCTTTCACTATATTTCTTAATTTTACCGCTACTCCATTTTTTTTACCAACCATAG
Source organism: Mastigoproctus giganteus (assembly GCF_048544385.1). Classification (NCBI taxonomy): domain Eukaryota; kingdom Metazoa; phylum Arthropoda; class Arachnida; order Uropygi; family Thelyphonidae; genus Mastigoproctus; species Mastigoproctus giganteus. The sequence continues at coordinate 100,712,798 of NC_143577.1, forward strand.
CAGCTGCACTATTTTATCCCAACTTAATTTATATTTATCTATTACAGTTTTTATTTCAGAAAAAATATCCTGTGCACCAGTTTTTCCTTTCATAGGAATTATTTCCAATAATTCCTCAATTACTTCAAATTCATCAGTAACACCTCGTACGAAAACAGCAAGTTGTGCTATATCTGAGATGACAGTACTGTCATCAACTGCTACTGAGAATGTTGCAAAATCTATACATTTTTTTTTTAACTGACATCATAAATCACTAGCGATTTCGTTAATACATTCCACTACCGTGTTGGCTGACAAACTAATATTTTTAAATAATTGTTGTTTGTCAGAACAAAGAAGTTCAGCAGACTTAATCACACAACCTTTAAGGAATTCGCCATCAGTAAATGGTTTTGACTGTTTTGCAATGATGTGCACGAGAGCAAAACTTGCATGAACTGTTGCTTCACTGGATTTATTTGCTTCAGTAAAAAAATTGTTTTCATTGTAAGCCAGATTTCAGAAACTGTAACTTTTCTTCCCTCAATTTGCCTTCCAACATTTCAAATTTTTCTTTATGATTTGTTTCGTAATGGCAACGTAAATTGTATTTTTTTTTTAACTGATATTCCCTTATTACAAATAAAACATACAAATTTATTGCGCACAACACCACAAAAGTACATAAATTCCCATTTATCTTGAAAAACACGTCCTTCTTCATCCACTTTTCTTTTACACTTTATTAAAGACATGGCTTGCAGTTTAATCTCTTAATTAAAATCACTATTATAATTTTATTTACAACTTTAATTTAACAAGATGAATTTTCGTATGAAAGCAACACTCAAAAATTATGCACAATTCTAAACGTATTGGTATAATGTAGAATTGGTATAATGTAGAATCTACATTGTAGATCTAACAAGAAGCACAAATAAACAGATTTTATAAGCTGTACATTAGTTTGTCTCCATCTATATAGCAATATGAACTGCGCAGCTGTGCATCCAACTAACCAACTAGTGACTAACTCAAGGAAAATATATATCAGAAGTACCAACTCAATAGAAAAAATCGGAAACACCAGAATACTGAAGCACCACCAACTGTCGGCTGGCGAACTAAATTTACTGATTGTACCGACGTGGGAAGTTCTCCCACCTTACCCCAGTCATGTGGCCTGGCATACAGTGACAAAGACAAAGCCCCGACCTATTCATTCTATCTCCTTTTCCTTCAATAGCAGTCGCGCACATAAGCTCAGTCCATATCTTGATGTCTCTAAAACTATAAGCACCGTATTTGCAACAAATACATAATTGAAATGTATTCGCGGGCCATGTAAAATTGCTTCGGGGGCCGGATGCAGCCCACGGGCCGCCAGTTTGAGACCGCTGGTTTAGACAACTTTATGATTTTAGATATTTTAACCTGTTTTTTAATATAATATTGGTGTAAATACACCATAGAAAACTCTTGAACGAAAAAACTACGTTTGTAGTGTGAAAGGGCATAATTTTATCTGTATCTCACATTGTGCTCATCCTTCACAACGAGTTGTCATGTATTGCACTACCTCGAATAAGTAACACTTCATTAAAAGAGAAGACTGGATTGTCATATCTGCAATACTAGGATACCTGCCCACCCACCGATGAAGGGCCAGCAAGCCTTGACAGGGTGGTGGTGCCCACTGAGAATAAGTAACAATCGTCTTCTCTTTTAGTGAAGCGTTACTTATTCGAGGTAGTGCAATACACGGCAACTCGTTGTGAAGGATGAGCACAATATGGCCCAGTGGGTAAAGTGCCTGCCTGGCAACCCAAAGGTCACGGGTATGAATCCCGCCTCAGGCTTGGATCAGAGTAAAATGCAAAAACTTTGGGAGGTGCATGGCCACAAAAGCCGATGCGCCAGCAACTAACAAAAAAAAAAAAAAGACAATATGCGTACTGATAAAATGATGCCCTTTCATACTACAAACAGTTTTTTCATTTAAGACTTTTCTATGGTGTATTTACAATATTATATAGATTATTTATACTCTTAAACATCTGATGGCTTGTTGCATTGACTTTCACTCAAACCCTGTTTTTTAAGGAAAAATCCGACGATTGTTTTCAGTTCTTATGTTAACATGCGGTTTTAGTTTTTTGGGGGTGTTGATGGCTGTCAACTTCTCCTGATGCAGTATGTTCGGGATGAGAATTGAATGCATGACAACCTTTTAATAAGTAATTATATATAGTATGAACCAGAGCTGTGATACTCAGTTGAGGTAAACTCCTCTTATTATTTTACAAATATTAATAAGTATTTATTTATATGATTTTATTTAATATTAAATATGGGACTTATATTTGTATAATTATATAATCACAATCCTTCCAACGTGAATGTTGAGAGAATTCTGTTCCTATGTAAAAGTATGAGGTTTCCTTTGTAGTTTATAATAATAACATTAGTAGGACGTATTGAGCTTTATCGCTCTTACGATCTTAATAAAGATAATGTGTAAAAAATAGCATTTTTATGAAAAATGTAAAAAATTGCAAGAAAATAAGAAACATCAGTACAAACCAAGTTTTTAAAAAAAAAAAAAAAAAACTTTTCCAAAAACAAAGTTGAGAACCTATCAGGTTAAGCAAGTCTAATGTGTATTTATCACTTTGTCTTCTTTCTGATTTTTAACTATATTAACAAAACAGTTCCAGTTCTTTAATAATGAATGAAAATGTAAATAATCATATATAAGATTAATACACCCTTAATTTTTAATGAAATTTTGAAACACTGTTTCTTAGAAAATAAGTTGATAGTGGTGAAAAAGGTTTCACAATGATTTTCATAATATATTTTGCTTTAAAAAGACCACACGAAAGTTTCAAATTATTTTATTTCTCTTTTTTTTTCCCAGTGTTTTTTAAATCATTTTGTGCTCTTTTTGAAAGTTTTTGACTAAACAAGGGGAATGTCAGGTTGATTAATGAAGTCCATGATTTCCCATTTATTGGTAATAAGAACTGTAGAGAAGAAAATAAAGAACTGAACCACAATAATAAAATAAGTTGTCGGGACAGGTTCAGTTCCAAGTTTATGGTTAAAGAAGTATAGCAAGTTCAAACTTAGATCTAAATGATTTTGTGATATCCGAGAAGAAAGGGAAAGGTAAATTGTTGGGACTGATGGAATCTATTCAATTATATTAAAATAAGCAGGAAACATTTAGACATGATTATGAGAGATACCTACAGGTTGGGGATGTGCAAATCTCTCTCCTGTTCATAAATGGAGATCAAAGGATGACGTGAGTAATTACAGAACTGTCAGCTTGACATCTGTTCCAAATAAAATAATGAAGTCAGTGGTTTAAACAAATATTGCAGGATTATCTTGAGAGACATGCAGTTATATGGAAATCACAGCAGAGATTTGTTGGGTTGGGGAGAGATCCTGTCTGACTAACCTGATTAGCTACTATGATGCAGTAACAAAGGAACTGGATGCAAAAAATAATTCTGATGTCATATACTTTGGTTTCAGTAAAGCTTTTGACGCTGTGATCACATGAAAAACTACTATACAAATTGGACAAGTATGACATTAGAAACAAGTTACTGCTACTGATAAAGATGTGGTTATTATTGGGCGCTGCTTTTTGGATTAATATTTTCAGTATTTCTTAATTATATATATTGCACATAGAGTATTGTGCAAATTAGAGCAGCATTAATGTCAATAAAGTGATGGTTGAGCAAGAGAAGACGAAGTCATTAACAATGACGCTGCTCTTCTTGGGCCATTATAATTAGTGGGGTCCCTTAGGATTTAGTGCTGAGCCCATAAAAGACTCAAATTGCAAGAAGAGTGTACTGGCATATAAGTTAGCGAGAGTGTCATTTCTGTGCACAGTAAACCAATGTCATTTTTTAGCCTTAAATCCTATATGTATCAAATTACCCCCCCCCCCCCCACACACACAGCACATTTACATTGGCATTCGTGGTGAGCAAACATGCCTATTGCTGCTCTTCATAGCGACAGCAAAGAAGTATAGATAAGAGGGGATTAGTGAAGTAGAGCAAGGTTTCAAAGTTTATTTAGTATATTGTAAAGTTTATTTCATAGGTTTTTTCTGTAATAGTTTGATTTTTTTTAATATTATAAATATAATTTTTTGAAAGTTTCTCTTATTAACAGTTAGTAAATTTTATAATGGATATAACAAAATCCGCCTTAAACACTTCGTCAGAGGGTACTATGACTCATACGGAAATAGCCAATAGCGATTCCCTGTGGTGTGTGTATTTCAGGGTTGACCTAGTGGATAATCCTAGATCACTTGGAGATTCTTTTCTTTGTCACTGTTGTAAGAAGTGCATGATCTTGAATTAAAATTTGGTGCATTGCTAGAACAATTTGAGTCACTGAAAAAACAGGTGCTTGCCCTCGACAATAATGTATCTGGGAGCTTGTCCACCGAGCAAACTACTTTGGTTCAAAAGGACTTAGTTTTATTAGGAGACTCGATTGTCAGAGAAATGGGAAATATTTTTTTGTAATAAGGATAGGTGGACTAGAAGCAGGGTTTGTCTGCTAAGTGCAACTATTAATGATGTCAAATTTTAAGAGGGTAAAGAGAATGTTATTATTCATGTGGGGAATAATGACATTAAGCATACACAATCTGATGATTTATTAGACAAATATGGGACCGTACTGAAGAAATGCCACGAGTTAGGTCACAATGTCTGTGTCTCCAATTCTGCTCAGGTACAATAGGAGGGATTATATGCTGAAAGCCTTGTGGATTAACTCAAGACTTGGACTCTGTAAGGCTTTTGGGTGGAAATTTCTATCAGCTTATCTGCATGTAGGTAAAAGGAATCTGTTTTGTAGAGACAGGATACATTTAAACAAAGGTGGTGCAAGAGTTGTTGCCACTATTATTGAGGATACCTTAAAGGTTCAGGGGAAACTACTAGTTTGGTGGGGGACAAAGGTAACAATATATATGTGCATTTATCTGATAATATTGGTCAAAGTAACACTTGCACACACCTCAAGGGTTCTTGCTTCTTAGTGCAACAGGGCATAGCAGCAAGATGTTCTGAGAGCAGAAATGTTTCAGATGAGCAAGCTTAAATAACTTTATGAGGTGTGTCAGAGTGGTTAACTATACAAGAACGCTACAACTTAATTGTTTATACAGTAATGTCAGAAGTGTCGTCAATAAAATGAGTGAATTCAAACTGCTGGTTGGGACAAGTAACGATGGCATAATAGTGCTTACAGAAACGTGGTCACCCAGAGAAATTATGAATTTCAGTATGGTATATATAATGTACTTAGGAAGGATAGGGAAGATAGATGGGGTGGTGGGGTCATGCTTCTTATCAAAAGCAACCTGATCACAACGAAAGCTTTCCTGGATTCAGATGTTTCACGTGCTACTATAGAATCTGTATGGTGTGAGATTGTCGGAAGTAAAGGTATAATGAGAGTGGGAGCAATCTATAGGCCACTGATTGTGAAGATTATGATGAGAGAGCCTCTACATGCATTTGGAACAGGCAAGTAAGTGTGAATGTCTTATTATGGGTGATTGTAATTTGCCTCTACTTGATTGGAGTAAATGGGAAGGAAACTCCACATGGGGGGGCAAAATTTTTAAATCAACATGTGATGGAAAGTACAAGGGATAAAGAATATTCTAGCCCTCATCATCATCACCCATGGACCAGATGATATAATAGAGCTGACAGTACAGGAATCAGTAGCAGGAAGTGATCACAGAGTTCTACTGTGGACAGTGAAGACAGGGGTAGCAGTAGTTTAAGGCAAAGGAATGGGATATAATTTCAGGAAAGGAAATTAGGATGGTTTAAGATGCTACATGGCCTCTATTAACTGGGTAGATATCTCACAGAGAGCAAATGCAATTGAATTATGGTATGCCTTTAAAACATTAATCACAGAAGCCTTGAATGCTTATATACCATTAAAAACATACTCCACAAGTAAGATTCCAAGTTGGATGTATAATGAAGTTGCCGATTACTTTGAGCAGAAAAAGACGACATAGAGAAAAGTTACAGAGCAATAAAAAGTACAGAAGCCTATAACCTACAAATTGATCTGTAATAGTGCCACAGAAAAGGTTAGGCTGGCAAAGGCAGCTTATGAGAAATCATCTGGAAAAGAGAGCAGACAAGAGGAATATGGAATTCTTAGCATATATAAATGCAAAGAAGAGGACAAACCAGATCGGACCCTTACGTAATGGATGTGGGATAGTATTAGATACCCCAGCTGAAGTTGCAAATGAACTCAACAGTTACTTTGCATTGATATTTACGGTGGAAAAACCCTTTACGTCAATGAGAAATTTTGGGAGTGAAGTTAAAAAAATGCAATTAATGATGTTGAAATTTCATGTTTATTTAATGAAATAACTTTTGAACCGACAGGCCAGTACGGCTCTTGGGGTTGATGGCATATACCCTATAATCTTAAGAGAAGTGGCAAGTGAGTGCATTGAACCATCAAGGCTAATTATGAGAGCATCACTGGACTAGAGTGATTCTGTTGGATTGGAAAAGTGCCAATGTATCTCAGATACGTAAGGACGGTTCTGAGAGTGAAGTGGGAAATTACTGCCTAGTTAGTCTAACTTCAGTAGTAGGGAAAATCGTGGAGATAAAGATCAAGGGTGGAATTCAGGATCATTTAGATAGAAATGGAATTCTGAAGCATACTCGGCATGGTTTTGTAAAGGGAAAATCATGTTTAACTAATCTGGTTAGCTCTTTTGACAGGGTTCCGCAACTTAGGGAATAATTTCAACATTGTTTATTCAGCAAAGCGTTTAACTTAGTCCCAAACGAGTGGTTACTTTATAAGTTGGAACGGGTTGGAAATACAAGGAAAATCCTTAGATGGACAGCTTCAAGGCAGGAGGTTGGTTCGGTGTAAGAAGTGGGGTTTCCCAAGGATCAGTCTTAGGACCACTGTTGTTTTTGATTTTTATAAATGACATCAATGAAGAGACAGAGGGTGTGATATCTAATTTTAAAGATTAATGATTACTGCCAAGCAGAGCTTGGTGGTAATTATTAACTACTCTAACAATACGAAAGACCTGGATAGATTTTGGGGATGATCAGAAAGCGGCAGATATGCTTTAATTCAGCGAAGTGTAAGGTATTGCATCTGGGGAACAGTAATCCCAAAATAACTTATATACTTGGCGGAGTAAACTAAAGCTGGTAGTGGATTAAAGGGACTTGGGTATTACGATACAGTAAGGCATGAAGTTCTTAGAGCATTGTAGACGGGTTGCAAGGAAGGATGATTTATCGAACAATTGCGAGTAGAGATAAGGACGTCATAATTCCATTATATAAGGCTACTGTTAAACCACACTTGAATACTGTGTTCAAGTATGTAGACCGCGCCTAAAGAAAGACATTGCTTCTTGAAAGGGTCCAAAAATGGGTTACTCACCTGGTGAGATCGGCAAAAGGGCATCCATATGAAGAAATATTTTGAATATGTTTGAATAGTTTTAATAGTTTGAATAGTTTTATTTTAGACAGTGAGTTATGAATTACTGGAATAAGTTACCTACATGGGTGGTAGAGGCTAACAGTTTGGGGAAATTCAAATGTCAGCTGGATAATTACCTACAAGAGGAGGGAAACAGTTTGTCTTCCTTTTCTTTTATTATATTTTTTTTGGCTGGTGCAGCATAAGCCATAGGCTTCCTTGCACCATGTAGCCATTGCTAATACTAATCTCTATCTTATTGTGAAACTTCACAACTGGGTCGTCAGCTATTATACCATTGGGGTACCTACCCACTGAGAAGTAACAATAGTCTTCCAGGAAAGTGTTGCTGATTTGAACTGTAATGAGATAGCTACTTAATGCAAAAAAATTCACAATATGAGATGTTATGTAATGATACTATTGCACTAACTTATGACAGTAAACTCTGCTTGCATTGTGTGGCTCTTTATCCATAAATCTTATATGTATCAAAAATTAATACAGTAATCCACCCAAGGAATACAAATCGTGCACACTAACACATTCCATTTTCTTGTAATGCCAAATGACACATCAGCTCCATCGGAGAAGAAACCATCACCAAGTTGTGATCTGGGATACCTAGAGAATCATTAATGTTTACTCTGTACCTTGACGCCAACTGGTGTTATCTTTCGATACATTAAAATAATTTTCCCCCTAATGATATTTATTCAGCTGATGGGAGAAGAGAGATGTGGGTTACGTGACAAATACTAAAGAGAAGCTTGTTTTGTAAAACAAGCTTCTGTTTAAGCGCGGTCATGCACTATGTTTATCTAACATGACCCTGCGGTACCATGCTTGATTTCCATACATGACATACAAAGGGTACTAGGAAAGTTTTGCAATACAGCTTTGTTTATTTAATTTTTTCAAAGTAATTTCCTCTACATTCAATACACCTCTCCATCCTCTGAAACCAATCTTTAAACCAGTTCTGCCAAGTTTCACTAGGGAGTAAAGCACACTCGTTGTCCCAAGCCCGTAGAAGGTCCTCATCACTGGAAAACCGCCTCCCTTTTAGCTTCATTTTCACATGCGGGAACAGTGCAAAGTCGCAGGGAGCAAGGTCTGGACTGTAGGGAGGGTGCTCGAGAAGTTTCAGTCCTGTCGTGGTCAAATATTCGGTGCAGGCTTTGGCGCGGTGAGCTGGAGCATTTTCGTGATGGAGGTACCAGGCGTCCATTCTTGACTTTGGCCGCAGGTTCTTCATAGATCCAATGACTTTAGGCAGGCGTTGTTCAGTATACCACTTAGCTGTGACTGTCTTCTGCGTGTCCAAAACGACACGTTCCACAATTCCACTCGATTTGAAAAATACAGCTATCATTTTCTTCTTTACAGATCGGGATTTTCTGACATTTACAGGTGTGTCGTCATCATCAAAGACCCAAACTTTGTTTTGAGCCTTGGTCGGCAGATCGTAATAGTACAGCCAAGTCTCGTCACCTGTCACGATGTTGTTCACATACCGAGATTGTCCCTTATCAAACTTTTTTAACATCTTCCGGCACCAAGTCACACGTCGTGTCATCTGCTCTTCAGTCAGTTGATGCGGCACCCAGAGAGAACAAAGTTTCTTCACGTGCAAATGATCTTGCAGAATCGAACGAATTGCTGGTGCATTTAGGCCCAAAGTATCCTCTATCTGTTGGTAGGTCACTCGGAGCCATGCCTTGAGTACTGCATATAGGTCTGGAGGCCATATTTTAGGAAGGATGTAGAGTTGCTTGAGTGAGTACAGAGAAGGGCAACAAGGTTAGTGAGGGGAAATGGTGGTCTTACCAAAAAAGCTTCTTCTTCCTCCAGTCACATAGCTCCCTGAGGAGCTGTTTTGACCACCAACAAATTTGTCTAACTGCATCAATCATGTGCTCTGAGTTGCATTGCAAAGTGTCATGCCCAGAAGTTCACTGATCCCATCCTTCCACCTAGTTGCAGGTCTTCCTTTGCACCTCTTCCCCTCGATTTTTCCTTCCATTATATTCTTCAACAGAAAGTTTTCCCTTCTTACTATATGACCAAAAAACTTGCTTTTTGTTGATGCTATGAAGAAGAATTTTAGGCCTGCCAATTTTATTCAATACCCACTCATTTGTTCTTCAATCCAAATAAGAAATACATAGTATTCTCCTGTAACACCACATTTCAAATGTGTCAACTCTTTTCAGATTTCATCCATTAGTGGCAACTGGAAAAATTAACGAATCAATGATTCTCAGTTTCGTTTCTCCATAATTTTGTCAGATCAGTGACCAATGTTTTAGAAATTGCCTGTTGTCTCTTTTACATCGTTTGAGCAGTCACTATTTTTATTTATTCATGACCTTAAGTAATCATATCCATTAACCTTCATTTTACTGGAACCGAGATAATCACCATAATTTTAGTTTTACATGCATTCAGAAACAACCCTTTTTCTTACTTGCTTCACAAACTCTCCTCAGAGTTTATTTAAGATGATCCTTAGAATTGAAAATTAGCACAGTATCATCTACATAGCAAAGGTTGTTTATCTTTAATCCTCCAATTTTAATGCCAGTTTCTAAATCTTCACACATATCTTCAGGATAAAGATTAAAAAGGTGAACAAAATACAGCACTGCCTGACACTGATAAAGTCTTTTCCCATGTTGGTCGCCCAGTTCCTTCCTGTTCCTGCTACAGTAGCTTAATTGGCTGAATTATGTGAATTGGGAATCCCATAGTGTTGAACACAATCAAATGCTTTTGCATAATCTATAAAGCACAAAACGACTGTAACATTGAATTCTTTGCATTTTTCAATAAATCGTAAAGTTAAGATCTGATCTCTGGTTCCTCTTGCTCTTCTGGTATTTCTTCTTGAAATTTTCTTGAGATTCTGTTTAATTTGATTTTAAGAAGAATCTTGCTAGCATGAGAAATTAGGCTAATAGTCCTGTAATTTAAGCAGATTATCAGATCTCCTTTTTTCGGTAAGGAAATGAAAATTGATTTCTGCCAATCTGATGGCCACCGTCCTGTTTCCCAAATTTTTACAATAATTTTATGAAAAAACTCAGCGCCCTTCACACCTGTAGCTTTAATCAGTTCTGCTGGAGTTTCATCTATTCCAGATAAATTGTCATATGTCAGTCCTCTGACGGCTTTTTCGACTTCTTCCTTCAGTGGAACTGGTTCATGATCACTTCCTCTTTGAAAGGGGTGGCAGATCGTTAGTGTCAGCAGGTGCTCAGAAGAGCTGCTTACCACCTTCTCTTGTGTTCTCCTCTGTTAAAATTTTCCCTATGGAGTCCTTAATTATATTGTTTTGGTCGGAACTTCTGTCTTAAGGACTTAATTACATCATACATGTTAGTGTTGTTTCGTTTGTTGTGGCATTTGATTTCTTTACACTTTCAATTGATATAATCCTGTTTGTCCAGGCTTAAACAGCTCTTGATGACTTTGCCTAATTCCTGATACTCTTCGTTCCCTCGTTACACCCTGGGTTTTTGCAGTTCTTCTCTGTTCAATAAGTTTAACAGTGGCCTCCTGATCTTTGACTTTTAGCGTCGTCTAGTTCTAATAGAGCTTGAAAATGATTGCCTGTTTCAAGTATATAATCATTTGGAATATTTTCTACACACAATCTTATTCATGATCTTTTTCAGCTTGAAAATGATGTGGAGTAGCTGTGATTACACTGGAATGCCACCTTTGCTGCATAAGGATGTAATCAATCTGATTCCTTGTTTTATGATCAGGAAATTTCCATGTGTAGAGCCTTCTCGGGTGCTGCTGAAAGTAGGTGTTACATATGACAAGACTGTTCAGATGACAAAATTCAATTAATCTTTCTCTCCATTCATAAACATTCCAGACTAGAAGAAACTGTCTTGCCTACTTTTGCATTAAAATCACCCATGAGTATAGAACATCCTTTTTTGGAACCAAATCAACAGCTGATTGGAGATTTTCATAATAAACATCCATATCTTCATATGTGGATCTTGATGTTTGTGCATAAGCAACTAAAACTGTGAGATATGCTGGCTGGCTCTGCCATCTAACCATCATCATTTTACTATTAATAGGATTGTATCCAAGAAGAGACCTTGAACATTCCATACTCAAAATGACAGTGACGCTATGTTCTTTTACTTGGTCACTTCCAGAAAAAAACCCAGTTTTGAAATTATCATGTCTAGTCCACATGACTTCGGTTGCTCCTAAAATGTCAATATTATACATATCCATTTCATTGATGACCATATCCATCTTGCCTTCTCTTAAACTTTTTTACATTCCATGTGGCCACTTTTACCCTCTTCTTTCTTAAATTTAATTTTGCAGGGCACACAGTGGCATCCGGGATCTGGTTAACAGCAGTTTTGGAGTTGTTTTTGTTGTGGTATCAGATAATGTGGTGGTACATCATTGCCTACCACATGGCCGATTTTGAAAGTGGCCATCTTTAATCATAGGAAGAGTCATCGTGTATCCCACGAGATGCTCAGTAGAGAAAGTTGACTACAGCTTATTGCAGAAAGCCTGATTACAGTGGCTTTTCCAAGTTTCCAGAGGTCATCTTTTATATATATACAGTGGATTCCGGTTAATACTTGGAAGCAAATGAACTATTGTCACTTCAACCTAAACATTTGTCTCTGAACTATGCTTTAAAACTGAAATCTTTGCCAGACCATCCTATGTGGACATCCATTTTTGAGCCATGATGGGAAAATTTGTGTACTATGCCTGTCAGACCGTCAATAATTGTTTTGGTATGTGTGTTCAAACACCACTCCATGATTTGCATATCGTGGTACATTGGAATTTCACGGTTTGCCTTGATGCTCTCATTCCAGAATACAACTGTTCCATAAGAACAGTTGTATGCTGGAATGAAAACCGGGTAAAGTCTGATACTCTATCATCTGTCTACCTGCAGCTATGTTCAACATGCTGAACTGACATCTTACACAGTTGGGTTGAATTTGGTATCTTGTAAGATCTGCTGCTCTTTCTAGGCACAACTATATCCCAACAGATTTTCCCAAAATGTAGCATATTCACTGAAGCTTAATGTGAACATATTAGGCTCAACATCAGGACTTGCCAGCTTCGGAGGTTATTATATATTCCAACTCAAAGAATCTGCAATTTTATTGCAGATTCTTTTGATTGAATTTGAGTGGTTTTATTAGCTTTGAACTATAATTATCTATCCCTATTTCAGGTTCAGCAGAAGTTACATTCTCTCTGTGAACATAATTTTGATATTCACTTCTGCTGGATTCTTAGCCACGTTGGGTTTAGAGGAAACTATTTGGCTGTACTCCAGCCAAATTGACAATTCTTACTAATCATCACGGCCTGTCAGTCCCCTATACAGACTACAGTAAATAATACCCAACAAGGTTTACTCCTGGTGGCAGAATTAATGGAATGGATTTCATATAAATTAAATCATATAGTCTGTAATCAGACCATGGCACTCTGGTCTACACAAGACAGTCATCTGACATGTATTTGCTGAGGGATGATTACCCTCCTATGCATGAGTTCTATGACACTGTTTTATCCATTGTCCAGATTTTAACCATCTGACTGGACCTATACACTTCTTAGGTTAGATTTTATCCAACAGTGACATATCAGTTCTTTTTTAAATTTTTAGAGCATATATATTTTATAGTTTTAATCCATCTACTGACAAACAGATATACACATCACACAAACATAATTAACAACATTCTACTTTCTTTGTAAATTGTGTGTGATATGTGTCTGAAGGGGCAGACAGTTCAGCAAACAATAGTTGCATACAATCATGAAAGCACATCTTGGGTTTCTGACTTAAACCTTTTGGTGAAAAACTGGTCCTGAGTATGGTTTTATTGCATATTCTCTCGCCAGAATTCTCAAAGTACTCATTCCATTTATGGCATGCGTATTGGGGGGGGGGATGTATTAGCTCATGATCAGCATTGCACACTATCTGTGACAGTCTTTATACTATCAACAATGATCAGGTGCTGTGCCAAATGTCATACTTATAAGGTTAATCTGAATTGTCCACAAAGAATAACTCATTCAAAGTCATGCTTAAAGTGAATCACACTGATAATTTCAAATTTTTATGCTGACTGTTGTAATGGGTGAAAAGCCAACCCAGAACCAAAAAAAAAAGTCAGTAGTAATTAGCAACAGGGCTGCTTGTGGGAGTAGAACACAAAACGTGAAGATTCCTTATATCTTTTGGCATTGACATCAAACTATGCTGACAATGGTGGTTACTTTTGGAATAAAAGATTGTCAGTGGATGCCATTTGTTTATTGAAGGAAGGAGATAAATGAACACCCCCCCCTTTTTTTTTTAAATTAACTACAACAATACTACTACAGCTAATTAACTACAATTTGTCTGTTCATGATTTTAATGATGCCAAACGGGTTAAGAATTTTTGGTATTAATAATATAGCAATTTAGTGAATTGATATATTTAATTTTATGTGATTTTGATTGTTTTCTTTACTGTATTTTCAGATTTGGGCAAGAAGATCAGAAACCAGTCAAGAATTGTAATTACGTGTGCAGAAATTTTATATGTATTTTGTCCGTCAGACTGTAAATAAAAACTTTCACAGTTCAGAAATTTGCTGAAATATTTTCACTGAAAAACATTTTAAAAAATTACTCTAGAAAACTACTAATGAGCACATATTCAAAAACCTTGCTGTTATCTCTCTCTACATTAAAAAAGTTTTCTTCGTAGTGATATTTATTCGAGCCAGTGGGAGAAGAGGGCGAGGCAATTACGTCACTGCAAATGCAATTAATTATTGACAACAGTTTCCATAACGTTCACCAACTTCGTGCATGTGCTTCCCTGTCTTAACATTTGAGGTTCCGTTGTAACGTTTTTTTGTATATTAATCAATATTTTAAATATTTGTATAGTTTGTAAATATTTCAGTTTTTGTAAATATTTCAGTATTTTAGTCCTGCTCTTTCAAATGCAATAATATTCCCGATGCATTATGGAACTCTAAGCAAAATGCTTCCTAAGTGATCTATGTAAATGCAGGTAAATAATTACACAGGTCATTTCCTGATTAGATATGGATCAGTGTATATCGACAGGTATGTATTTTTCGTAGAAAGGATTTGACTTACTCCGTATACCTCTACATTTTACGCCGAAAAGTGTGCGTGGTGGTGGGAAGCAAAGCGAGCAGGGGGCAAAGCCCTCTGTTACTATTAAAAAAATAAACAAAAAACTTATTTCATATCTTGAGTACTACATACAGGTCAGGAGCCTACATTATAGGAAGAATAAAATTTTGGAACAGGTACACCGAAGGGTAACTTCGAGACGGTGAAGGGAACAAAAGGGAGCACTTCCTCCAAATCTACAAACTGTGCATCTGCACACTATATGCACCTGTGAAGTGAGGTGATCTGATTGAGATATTTTAGGCTTTGACCAAACTCAATGCTGATAGGATTCTTCCTCAGATTGTGCATGAGAGGACAACTTCAAATTGAGGAAGGTTGGTTGCAGAATAGATGTTCGGACGTTTGCCTTCAGCCACTGGGTGGTTGATTGCTGGAACAAGCTTCCATCTATTGTTGTGGCAGTGGATAGTTCGAATAAATTCAAGGAAGACCTAGACACTGAAGACTTCATTTCATTGGTAATAGAGTTGGACTGGTTTATCTGCAAACCTAGATTATTTGCTATGTAAATTATCTGAATGATAGAAAAAAACAAACTTTCCAAGCCTGCTGTTCAACTTTCTCTAAGTATACAAGGAGCATATTTATTTAAAAAACTTGCAATCATATATAAAGTACAGTCAAACTTGATTATAACCAGCACGGAAATAACGAGATCACGGCTGTAACGAGCAAAAAGCCATGATTTTAATTTACACTTATTCCCACAAAATCACGCACTGTTATAAGTGCGTGATTTTGTGGAGCATACTACACAGATATACCAAACAAATTTTGGTAACTATGCAAACATTCTTAATTGCTAAGATAGTCAAAAAAACCCAATTCTTGGAATAGACGAAAATGAAAAGGGCGACTTAGCTTTATGACCACCTTCATCGGATTAGCGGCCGGTTTATGACCTTGTCCTTCCGGGGACGGGGGGTTATACAATAGTGCATTGGCATTCCGCTTGTCGCAGTACTCTTTACAGATTGTCTTGTATTCACTGAACCATAAATTTATTTCGAGACTTTTAAGAACTTTGTATGCAGATCATTTAAAAGTAATATCAGTTAGTAACAAACCCTTCCTTCAGAAACACGTCTACTAACAAAAAGTCTCTCTCGATTTGCGAAAAAGTCGAAATTATTCGTGAGTTAGAACGTGGTGAAAAAAATGTTGAAGTATGTAAAAAGTTTTCATTGTCCTCTTCAAGTGTATCAACATCGTGGAAGAATAAAGCACTGGAAAAGAACATAAAAAAAAAAATTAGAAAGTGCGAGGTTACAAAAGATAAGCATTGCTTCAATGGTTCACCACACAAAGAAGTGCTGGATTTTCAATAGATGGTCCAATCTTGAAGGCTCAAGCGGAAAAATTTGCTAAACAATTTGGACACGACAATTTTGTGTGTAACAACAGTTGGCTGGATCGATTTAAAAACCGACATAACATTGTTTATGCAAAAATAAGTGGAGAATCTCGATCTGCAGATCCAATGATGTAATGGCAAATGAATGGATTGACCATGTTTGGGCAGAAATCAGGAAAGGTTTCAATGACGAAGACATCTACAACGCTGATGAATCTGGAATTTTTTTTTTTTTAATTTGACATGCCACAATACATTTAAATTGAAAGGGGAAAAATGTGTTTGAAAAAACAAAGGCTCTCTTGACAGTGCTTTGTATGCAAAACTATGACTGATAAAAAAAAAAAAAAAAAACATCGGAAAATCGTTAAAACCTCGGTGTTTCAAAAGCGTAAGGATACTTGCTGTGGATTACACTGCAAACAAGAAAGCTTAGATGACTTCGGATATTTTTCGGCAACACGTAAATGATTGGAATAAGGAGCTATTCAAAAAGAAAAATATTTCGTTAGTTGATAACTGTCCTGCGCTTCCCCAGATTTAAAAGTTGTTCAAAATTAAGCTAGTGTTTCTGCCTTGCAAAGTGACATCAATTTTACAACCAGTGGACATGGGTGTAATCATGATTTTGAAAAGATTTTATAAAAGATTTTTAGTTCTACATCTGATCAGTCAAAGAGAACAGAAACTTACCGAGTCTATATTGATATTGGATGCTATAAATTTATTAAATGATGTGTGGAACAATGTTACTTCAACAACCATATCAAATTGGTTCAAGAAATCTAAATTAAATTCAAGTGAAATTTCAATTGTAGATGAAGATCAAAATGAAGAAAACAGCTTACCATTATCTGAATGGTTGCTATGTAACAACCTTCTAGGTTTTGATACAGATGACGTCGATGACAACTTATTAACTAGTGGTCTTCCTACAGAGAGTGGCATTACAGATGCTGTGCTCAACAAAGACTATAACAACGATGGTAAAGATGAGGATTGTTGTTGTTTCTTATTTGGATTTTAGGAGCATTAGCAACTAAGGCCATATTGCTCCGGGATATGCGGTGGTCCATCCCTGACCTTTCCGCATCCTCCGTATTTGGTGGTGACGGGCTCGAATCCCAGTCTAATCAAGAAGCGTGTGCTACGCACCGCTGCTGCTCCTTCCCACCTGGCTACGGTGGCGCCGATGAGGATTGTGATGCTGATATGATCACAATTGAAAGTAAATCAAAATCAGTGCCAATAATCTTGCAAGCACAATATGCAATGGACACATTAGTTAATTTTTTTTAAAAGGAAAGGCAAGTAATGAGACTTTTAATGCATTGAGTGTTTAAGAGGAAACTTAAGAAATATCAAAGTGAAATCTTCAAAACAAACATCGATTTTAAGATTCATAAATAAAGTAATTGAAATCATGTTTATTTTTAAATAGTTTTTAATTACAAAGAAATAAATTGTGTTTAGTATTATGTGTATGGTTTCAAAATTACAGACAAATAAACTGTTTAATATGTAGGTATATACTTATTATTTTTTTCTCTTTAATATTTCTTTCGTTTTTATCAATCTATATTTTTATCAAGATATTGAGAATTAAAAGTTATTTAACTCGTCACTGATATAGCGAGTAATGGTTATAAAAAGGAAATTTTGTTGGTCAATTGATGCTTGATATAACCAGGTTCGACTGTATATGTGATGTTCTCCCCTTAATTTTTGACTAAATAATTAGCATTAGCAGAGACATATAATGCAGGAAAAACAGCTTAAACAGAATCAGCCAAAAAAAAAAAAAAAAAAAAAACTTCCCACTTCACCCATCTGATTTAAAAGTTTGTCTACTTTGAATTTATTTAAGCTATCAACTTCCACGACAGATGGAAGTTTGTTCCAGCAATCAACTAACTGTTGGCTAAAGGCAAATTTCTCCACATCAGGTCGACAACTCTCTTTCCTCGATTTGAATTTATGCCCTCTCAGGTGCGGAATTTGAGCAAGAGGAATAATCCCATCAGCTTTCAGCTTGCTCAAACCATTTCTAGGCCTTATACACCTCAATCAGATCTCCTCACATGTGCATAGTCTCCAGATTCTCCAATTTGTAGAACTTAAGCCTTTCTTGGTAACTGCAACCTTTTGTTCCACTCACTAATCTTGTTGCCCTTCTCTGTACTCGTTCTAGCAACTCTACATCCTTCCTAAAATGAGGCAGACAGAGAAACTGCATCACTTGTGAATTTTGCAATGTCTTTTGTGCTGCATGAATGGGGTTGTAGAAATGTGTGATGGGATATATATATATATATATCTGTGAATGAAATCCAATAAAAAGACTCCACCTGATACCTAATTGCCATAAATATCATCCCAAAAGTGTAAAATGCGTAATTAATGGAAATATGAGAAATTATGCAAATGGCAATCATGACAACCAAACATACATTTTATTGCATTTACTGTATGACGTTACAAGTTAACTGAAATGACAAGTTAATGTAATAGTATTATGTTCTGTAAATCAGCAAAATAAGTCCTCAATATTTTGTTGTTCCTCCTCAAGCTGCAATTACAACCTTGCAATGATCCAGTATAGAGTTAATCAACTTCTGGATATACAGTTGCCGAATTTTGTGGTACCACACCCTTACAATGCTCTGAATCTTACTTGAGCAAGAGTAATAATCCCATCAGCTTTCAGCTTCCTCAAACCATTCAAGGACTTATACACCTCAATCAGATCTCCTCACAAGTGCATAGTTTCCAGATGCTCCAATTTACAGAACTTAAGCCTTTCTTGGTCACAGGTGCATAGGCTCCAAGTTGCAGAACTTAAGCTTTTCTGAGTAATTTTAGACATGCTCTGAATCTTACTTGAGCAAGAGTAATAATCCCATCAGCTTTCAGCTTCCTCAAACCATTCAAGGACTTATACACCTCAATCAGATCTCCTCACAAGTGCATAGTTTCCAGATGCTCCAATTTACAGAACTTAAGCCTTTCTTGGTCACAGGTGCATAGGCTCCAAGTTGCAGAACTTAAGCTTTTCTGAGTAATTTTAGACATTATGTAACAGCAATTTTCAATAGGGTTCAAATCTGAACTGTTGCCGGGGCAGTCCAACACTAATGTCAGCAGTTTTGAGCAAACTCATCATTAAATCTAAATAGCATAAAACTTACCAATTTTGCTGTGTGGCAAGGTGCCGAGTTCCTGTTGAAAAATGCAGTTTTGGATGTCTGTTGTTATTAGTATTAGTAATGGCTGCATGATGCAACAAAGCCCATGGCTTATGCTGCGCCAGCCAAAAAAAAAAAAACGAATAAAACAATGATTAAAAAAAAAAAAAAAAAATTAAGAAAAGAAAAGGAAATTAAGCCTATCATCCTATGCGTTTCCCTCACCCGAAGGTATTATCCATATGACCTTTGAATTTCCCCAAACTGTCAGCCTCTACCACCCATGTAGACAACGTATTCCAGTAACATAAAACTTCCTGCATTCCAATCTAAATATCTCCCCACCCCCGTATGTCCCCTAGTTCTAGCATCATTTATAATCTTGAAAATTTGATGAATTTGAGGTATTGCTCAAAACATCAAAGGCAGATATTGTTGGGATATCAGAGACGTGGTGTCACACAGATATAAGGAATGCAGAACTGGAATTTGGGGAGTACAATGTGTATAGAAAGGATAGACAGGACAGGAGGGGAGGAGGGGTTATGCTATTAGTTAAAAAACACATAAAATCCAAGGAAGTGAAGCCAGTCGACATTGATGGACAGGGCAGTGTCGAGTCAGTTTGGTGTGACATAAGCATAGGTAAATCAAAATTGAGAGTAGGAGTGTGCTAAAGGCCTAATGACTCTGATGAGTATAATAAGATACTGTACAGGGAAATAGAATGGGCCAGTAAATCAGAGAGTCTTATAATGGGGGATTTTAATTTCCCAGATATTGACTGGAATTTGTGGGTTGGTCACTCACACACTAGCAGGGCTTTTGTGGATTTATTGGATGATTGTTTTCTACACCAGCATGTTCGGGAGGCAACTAGAGGGAGTAATACTCTTGATCTGATTATCAGTAGTGATTCTTCATGCATTAGGAATCTGCAGATAAAGGAACCACTGGGTGGCAGTGATCACAGTGTGCTGAAGTGGGATTTACTCAAGGAGGTAACTACCATCAGAGGCAAAGGGAAGGGTTTTTGCTTTCGTAAAGGCGACTATGATGGTCTGAGACAGTATTTAAATTCTATACAGTGGGACCAACTGATGATGTTACCAACAGCAAATTCAAAATGGGAAGCATTCAAGGAACTAATCTTGGAAGCTACCAGGCTTTACATACCAACCAAGAAATATTGTTCAAGGTTCAGGCCTAAATGGTTGTCACATGAACTAATGAGACATATGGCAGAGAAGAAAAATGCATGGGATACATACAAATTAATGGGTGACATGGAAGCCTATGATAGATATAAGTTGGTCTGTAACCAAGTCACAAAGGAGATTAGGCAGGCAAAGGCAGATTATGAGAAATCCTTGGCAAAGGAAAACAGAAAAGAGTTCTTTACCTATTTAAACTCAAGAAGGAAAGGGATGAATCAGATTGGTCCACTGGATGTTGATGGTTCAACAGTTGAGGATCCTGCTCAGGTGGCTAACAATCTAAATGAGTATTTTGCATCTACATTCACACATGAGGAGTTATTCAGGAAGGGGAATGTCGTAGGTGAAGTAAACATTGGCAGTGAGCTAGATTGTTTTCTAATAACTGAGAGGAAAGTGGAGGAGAAATTGCTGAGGATAAACATAAAAAAGGCACCAGGGGTGCCTTTTTTATGTTTATCCTCAGCAATTTCCATTTATCCAGTTATATTAAAGGAGGCAGCAAAGGAAGTAAGCAAACCCCTAGCCATAATTATGAGAGCTTTGGACTCAGGGGAGGTACCCATGGACTGGAGATGTGCAAATGTAACCCCAATTCACAAAGGAGGATCAAAGGCTGACACAAGTAATTATAGACCTGTTAGTTTAACTTCGGTTCCAGGAAAATTAATGGAGGCACTGGTTAAAGAAGCACTGCAGGATCATCTGGACAAGAATTCAGTTATAGCTCAGACACAGCATGGTTTTGTTAAGGGCAGGTCTTGTCTGACCAATTTGATTGGATACTATGATGTAGTCACAAAAGAACTGGATGCAGGGAATAACTTTGATATTATATATTTGGATCTTAGAAAGGCTTTTGATACTGTTGCGCATGGAAGACTGCTGCACAAATTGGAGAAGTGTGGCATTGGAGGCAAATTGCTGCTATGGATAAAGGGATGGTTGAGTGGCAGAAGACAGAGAGTGGTAATCAATGGACACTGCTCAACGTGGACTAATGTTATTAGTGGAGTTCCTCAGGGTTCAGTGTTGGGTCCATTGTTGTTTTCTGTATTTATAAATGATATTGATGATGGTGTATCAGGCTTAATGTCCAAGTTTGCAGACGATACCAAGGTTGGCAGGGTTGTTAAGGACACTACTGATACTATGCTGCTGCAACAGGATCTGGAAAGGTTGAGCAGATGGGCTGAGAGGTGGCAAATGAAGTTTAACATTGACAAATGTAAAGTACTACATATGGGAAACAGTAACCCCAGATCAATGTATCAACTCTGTGGTACTACGCTGACAGTGGTAGAGAATGAAAAGGACCTGGGGGTAATTGTGCAGGCAGATATGAAGTTCTCTGAGCAGTGCAGACGAGCTGCAAGAGTAGCTCATGGTGTCTTGTCAATGATATACAGGAATTTTTCTAGCAGGGATAAGGATGTGATTATTCCCTTGTATAAGGCATTGGTCAGGCCACACCTTGAGTACTGTATACAGGTCTGGAGGCCTCATTTCAAGAAGGATGTAGAGCTGCTCGAACGAGTACAGAGAAGGGCAACAAGATTAGTGAATGGAACAAAGGGTTGCTCTTACGAAGAAAGGCTTAAGTTTTGCAAATTACAGAGCCTGGAGACTAGGCATCGGCGAGGTGATCTGATAGAGGTGTATAAGGCTTTGAATGGCTTGAGCATGCTCAATGCCGATGGGATTCTTCCTCTTGCTCAGAATAATCACCTGAGAGGGCATAAATTCAAATTGAGGAAGGACGGATGTCGAATAGATGTGCGGAAATTTGCCTTTAGCCAGCGGGCAGTTGGTTTGTGGAATAGACTCCCATCGCTTGTTGTTGAAGTTGATAGCCTAAATAAATTTAAGGCTCAGCTGGACAGGTATTTCGAACGAACGGAGGGGTGAAATGGGAGTAGTGGTTGTTTTTTTTTTTTTTTTTTTTTTTGGCTGATGCTGAATAAGCTTGCTTTCTTGCATCATATGCCTATACTAATGCTAATGCTAAATTTCTTCCTCATTCATTTTACTGATGCCTCTCAGACCCTTAAACACCTCTTTCTTGAAAGCACGCTTTCAAGAAGCTTGATGTCTTTCTTTAGGTGCGGTCTCCATACTTGAACACAGTATTCCAAGTGTGGTCTAACAAAAGCCTTATATAATGGGATTATCACGTCCATATCTCTACTTGCAAAAGTTCGATAGATCATCAATTTTCTTCTTCTTGACATATCGCTTCTCATCTGAGCCATGCAGATTGAATTTTGATTTAGAAAAGATGACGGTGTCCCATTGCTCTTTTGTACAGGAAACATGCGTTTTAACCCAATTCTTCATTTGTTAGGTCAACAAAGGCTTCTTTTTGGGTTGATAGGCATGCAGACCACATTCTAAAAGCCATCTTTGAATAGTTCATGCACTTGTTTCAACACCAGAGGACATCTCAAAGTACAGTTTTAGATCAGGACAACTAGCATGCCGATTATGAAGGCATAGCCGTTTCAAATATCGATTGGGAAGGCATACTCACTCTCTTACGGCCTGATCCAGGTCTTCTCTTCACATCACTAGTTTCACGCTTTAATTTCAGCATGCAGGATACTGTTGACTGGTGGCAGCCTATTTTATCAGTGCATAGAAAGCTGTGCCAGAGCAACAGCTACGCTTTTTTTGATTGATGTCAACTGAACATGCAGCTAATGCTGCATAAAATTGCTTTCTTGCATTGTATGCCTCTACTAATGTTAACATATGAAGCCATGCTTACAGGATACTAATAAGCATGTATACCTTTCCAACACCATATTTATAGGGTGTTGGAAACACCCTATAAATATGGTGTTGGAAAGGATGGTTGAGTGGGAGACGACAGAGTGGTAATCAATGGACACTGCTCTTCATGGACAAATGTTTTTTGTGGAGTTTCCCAGAGTTCGGTGTTGGGCCCATTGTTGTTTTGTATATTTATCAATGATATTGATGAACGTATATCAGGTTTAATGTCCAAAGTTTGCAGATGATACAAAGGTTGGCAGGGGTGTTAACGACAGTATGCTACTCCAACTGGATATAGATAAGTTGGGCAAATGGGCCGAGAAGTGGCAACTGAAGTTTAACATTGAGAAATGCAAAGTACTGCGTATGGGTAGCAATAACCCAAGAGAAACATATCAACTGTATGGTACTACACTCGGAGAACTGGAAAGTGAAAAAGACCTGGGGGTAATTGTGCAATCAAATATGAAGTTCGCTGAGCAGGGCAGGTCATGGAGTCTTTAATGATATATAGGAATTTTGCTAGAAGGGACAGGGAGGTGATTATCCCGTTATCCAAGGCCACACCTAGAGTACTGTGTACAGGTCTGGAGGCCTCATTTTAGGAAAGATGTAGAGTTGCTGGAATGAGTACAAGGAAGGGCAACAAGATTGGTGAGGGGGAATAAAGGGGTGCTCTTACCAAGAAAGGCTTAAGTTCTTCAAATTGCAATGTGTGGAAACTAGGCACCTGCGAGGTGATCTGATTGAGGTGTATAAGGCCTTGAATGGGTTGAGCAAGCTGAATGCTGGTGGGATTCTTCCTCTTGCACCGACTAAGAACCTGAGGTGGCACAGCTTCAAATTGAGGAAAGATAGTTGTAGAATAGATGTACAGAAATTTGCCTTTAGTCAGTGGGTAGTTGATTGGTGGAACAGACTTCCATCTTTTATTGTAGAAGCTAATAGCCTAAATAAATTTAAGGCTGAGCTTGAGCTGGACAGGCATTTGGAACAAATGGAGGAGTGAAATGGAAAGGTTTTTTTTTTTGTGGCTGATGCTGCATAAGCTTGCTTTCTTGCATCGTATGCCTCTACTAATGCTAATATATGAAGCCATGCTTACAGGATATTAATGAGTGTGTATACCCTTCCAATGTCGTATTTATAGAAATGGCTGGTGCAATACCTTGCTATTACTTTAATGCAATAGAAGCATTATCTGATGCAATACCTTTGCTTTAGCAGCGAGTTCTGCACTGCTCAGAAAACTTCATATCTGACTGCACTATTACCGCCAGCACTTTTTTTTTTTTTTTTTTTTTCCATTCTCCACCACCCTCAGTGTAGAACGACACAGTTGTTACACTTCTCTCAGGTTACTTCTTCCCATATGCAGTACTTTCATTTGCCACTTCTCAGCCCATCTGACCAACTTTTCCGGATCCTGTTGGAGAAGAATACTATCATTAACAACCTTACCAACCTTAAACTTGTTTGCAAATTTGGACATTAAGTCTGATAAACTTTCATAAATATCATTGAGGAATATACAAAACAGCAATGGGCCCAAACCCTGGGGACTCCACTAATAACATTAGTACACGAAGAGCATATATCACTCTGTCTTCCCCCACTCAACCATCCTTTTATCCATTTAAGAAGGATCTTGTCCTTAATACCATACTGATCCAATTTGTACAGTAGTTTCCATGCAGAATAGTCTCCAAATACTTTCCTGATATCCAAGTATGTGATATCAAAATTATTTTTTATTTCCAGTTCCTTTGTGACCACATCATAGTATCTAATCAAATTGGTCAGACAAGACTTTGGCTTAACAAACCCAGCTGTCAGAATTATTACTGCAGTCTTGTCTAGATGATCCTGCAATGCTTCTTTAACCAGTGACTCCATTATTTTCCCCGGAACAGAAGTCCAACAGGTCTGTAATTACTTGTCACCCTTTGATCCCGCTTTTGAACTAGAGATACATTTCCACATCTCCAGTCTGCGGGGACCAGTGGCAGCTCGTGACCAATGTTTGGGGGTGCTGCGTCTTAAAGTTATATTAAATTGCCTTGGTTATAAGATATGTAGACATATACAGTAATAATAATAAGGAAGTTAAAAATACTACAAAACATTAACTAGATATTTACCATTAACAGACTTGAACTTTTATTTAAAAACAAAATCCATTCTTTGGTTTTTATTTGTTGAAAATAGATTAATAACTTTTTCATTCAAGTTTGGTGCACTGTTGACCAGGATTTTTTCTATTGAAAGAATTGCTTGAGCATTTAGCCTTTTCTGATTCACAGTGCTCCTTAAAACTGTTTTTATTCTTTTTAATGTCGAATGGCAGTGTTCAGGCTCCGAAGAATTGGAATGGTCAAAAGAACTTTTATGAGTTTTGTAAGTTCACCAAAAACTTCAGCTAGATTATTTTCTGAGATATATTTCAGCAAGTCAGTTTATTTGCAATAATTCTTGTAATTCTTTGTAAGTTTTTCTTTCAATCATAGGATGTGCCGCAGTACTCTCCTGTACCTTTTCCATGGGCATTTTTGTCCAAAAAATAAAAGTTCTCCATGTTAAACAATTTAGCAACAATTAATTGCTTTGTAAAAGAATACCTCTTACCTGTGTCAACACTTACATAGTTGCATACTTTCTTCGCTTCAATCATGAGTGTTTTTGAAGGATTTTCACAGTACATTGAATTCCTGATTTTTAGAATGGCATTCTTAAAAGTTTCCTATATATTCATGTATTTTAACTGCTTCAGTTTCTCAAGATTGCATTTGTTTATAAATAACTTCCACATCAGGTATTATCTGATGAAAAATTTCTAACAAAAACTCGAATTTTTCATTATTCAAGATGTGCAAAATTCCAGTTGCTTCTGAAATTGTGTTATCTGCGTTTTCTGTCGCTTGTAGTTCCACCATGCACTTTTTTAAGGATTCAAAATTTTCATAAATGCTGTTCACAGTGCGTATATTGAAGTTCCATCTGTGTATGTGTCTGCAAGTCTCATTGGTTTTTTTTTTTTTTTTTTTATGAAAACCCCAAACACAAAAGGTATCAAAACCTATAGTACTTAGTACTGTGCATGGGTTGAAGGAGAACTATGGGGGGGGGGGGGGGTGCACGGAAACTTTGCTCTAGAGACTAAACATGGGTTTCACCACTTCAAGCCTCCAATAACATTCACTTAAGTCTGAATCTTGAATGGTATTTCTTAGTTGGTATGAAAAGCGAAGATTAATTCTTTGAATGCTTCCCATTTTACATTTGCTGTTCGTAACATTATCAATTGGTCCCACTGTATAGAATTTAAAAATTGTCTCAGACCACCGTAGTCACTTTTATGAAAGCAAAAACCCTTCCCATTATCCCTGATGGTAGTTACATCTTTGAGTAAATTGCACATTAGGAAACTGTGATCACTCCCACCTAGTGGCAGTATCTGCAAATCCTGATTGCATGGTGAAACACTACTGATAATCAGATCAAGATTACTCCCTCTGGTCGCCTCTCGAACATGCCGCTATAGAAAACAACCATCCAATAAATCCACAAAAGCCTTGCTAGTGACCAAAACACATGTTACACTCAATATCTGGGAGGTTAAAATCTCCCATTATAAGACAATCTGATTTACTGGCCCACTTTATTTCTCTGTACAGTTGTTTGCTGAACTCATCAGTCATTAGGCCCTCCTACACACTCCTACTCCCAATTCTGCTTTCCCATTGCTTGTGTCACACCCAACTGACAACATTGCACTGTCCACCCATGTCAACTGGATGCAGTTCCTTAGATTTTGTTTCTTAACTAATAGCATAGCCCCTCCTGTCCCCCTATCTTTTCTGTACGCATTGTACTTTCCAAATTCTGCATTCCTTATGTCCATCACCATGTGTTTGATATCCCAACAGTATCTGCTTTTGATGTTTCGAACAGTACCTCAAATTTATTTACTAAACTCCTAGCATTCGTGTACACACGAGTATACATGAACTTGTTCTTAGGTACCCTAACACAACCCATGTATTAACTTGTTCCATGATGACTCCCAGCAGTCCCTGAAAGCCCAAGCACCTTGTTTTCCAGGCTGCTGCTCATTTCAATAGAAGCAGCACAAGAATCACTTTCAACTCTGCCAGTGGCTACTCTTAATCTATTAGTCCGTGTATTCCCCCCCCAAACTAGTTTTCCGACCCATCTAACTGTGCATCGATAGCATCAGCAAATAAATATTCTTGCACCCTTTCTATTTAAGTGTATCCCATCCCTGTAGAAGTAGTCTCTCCTGTTAACAAGCACAGACCATGCTGAGAAATATTCTACCCCATGAACCTTGCAGAATCTCTCCAGGGGCTGACTTGATTAACAAGGCTCTCGTCAGGTACTCCCTCCTGTCTTGTCTGGGCAGAATTACAGACACTTTCAAATTCAACCCTAACTTTTTTTTTGAACATTGACTTCTACTGGTTAAGTAATTCTGCTGTTCTACTCTTAAATGTCATTAGTGCCAAGGTGTACAACAATATCATCTTTTGTACCCATAAAAGATATTGATCTATGTTATAAACTTTTACCCCTAACAGACAAAATGAGGTCTTGTTCCACCTATCCTTTTTGCACAATATATTCCCCTTTTCCCTGACAACAGAATTACCAACAACTACCCCACCCCCTACATCTAATCCTTCTCATAAGGTCCGTGACAATGTTGATTGGCGATTAACTTCCTCATACTCCTTACATCGAGCAGACAGAAAGACATCCCCCTTGGCAATATCATGTCTCGTTCTTGATACTCCTGAAATAAGCAATATATTTTGAATGGCTGTGATTCAGAGGACAACCCCCTCAGTTCTCCCCCCCAAGAGTACTTCCACTCTACCTTGGGCCTTTTGCTTTGCTGTTGAGGCATGATTTTTATTATTTATTATTATTATTATTATCATCAGTTTATTTCTCTTAGGAGAACACCCGGTTACAGCTACTGGCTAGAGGGTGAAAATACATATACAACTATGTTACAAAAATACATCTATGTTACAATTATAAAATACATGAAATACATAATATCTGATTTATAACTACATTTTATCTGGAAAATACACTATTTGAGTTATTAATTATTCGCAAATACTTTGACTACTTAATTACTGTAAACTGGTAAGAACGTACCGTGACAATTGAAGCATACCTTCTGCTTAAACACACACAAGTGGGAGTTTTACCATATTTACATAAACACAAATATTTACAGCAGCCAAAACAATGTACAGCATATGAAACAACACGAATGACCGTGATACGGCAAAATAAAAATTTTAAAGTTCAATTTTCCAGCAGTCTTCTTCTTCTGTGGGGATTAGAGTTGTGTAGGTAGGTCAATCCTTACACATTGATGAGGTCGAGTTTCCTAAAGCCCAGTGGCTTGTGCCTGGCCTAACAAGGTGCTGAAACTGTATCCTCACATCTGTATTTGCAAGTAAGAGTTTCTGAGAACTTCCTTTCTGTAGGATTTGCAAGTGCAGAGCTTTTCAGGATTGATGTTGAGGTTGTTGAATAGCTGGATGGTGTTTGCTGGAAAGAATCTTCCGAGGCTATCCTTATGCGTAAATGCCGCTTTCAGTTGTGGTTCTTTATCTGCAACTCGTCTTGATTTTTCGCCGGGTATTTCTATCCACTCTCGGGCTTTCGGTGCATCCAGTCGTCCCGTTAAAAGCTGAGCGACGGTCATTATGTTCCTTGACGTGATTATTTGTCTCCAGGGAGTGACCTCTAAATTGGAGTATAGTATAGCTCTTGAGATGGTAAAAGGTTTAGCTGAAATTCTGTTCAGCCATCTCAAGAGCCGGTATTCGAGTCCTAGAAAGGCTTTGATACTGCATTCGGGAGCTGAAGACCAGATCTGTGCCGCGTATAGGGGAATAGGAGTAACACATCTGTTGATGTATTGCTTCATCAGACCGGGGTCTCTAATACCGGTGAGCTCTTGCCTGGTTGCCCAAAGCGCCGCGTATGTTTTGTTGCGGATGTATGTGAAGTGCGGGCGAAAGGTTAGGCCTTCATCCCACTTGAGACCAAGATCAATGTGTGTCTGTGCCTTTTGGACGAGGATGCTGTTCACAAATATTTCCATTTTGTTTGGCTTTATTTTATTTGTGAAAGTCATATGTGCCGTCTTTTTTCCATTCAACTGCAGCCCGATACAATCTAGGTACTCTTGAAGTTCTTTTATTTTAGTATTAGCCACTTGGTTGTGGTAGTCAGCTGATTTCTGATCTCCTGAGGTAATAAAAAATTTTATATCATCGGCGTATGATTTTTGATTAAATTAAAAACATTACACTAAACTTAAATCTGAGTGCAGTAATTTGAACATGTCTGGCTACCACTAGCCTTGTCAGCAGACTCTTTACTCATAAATTCAAATAATTCATCCAAGGAGGATATCGTGATTCAGACGGAAATGGCTGGAGTGATTTCTTGTGTGACCTGTGAGTTAGTCACTTGTATACCCTGTGGTGTATATTAAAGTTGGTCCGGTAGATAAACCAAGCTCAACTGATGACTCTGCTTTATTCCAGGTGTAAACGGTGAACCAATTCTAATTAAAACAATGCATTACTGGAAAGATTTGGGTCGCTGAAGAAACAAGTGCTTGCTCTAGAGAAAAATAAAACTGGGAGATCTTTAGGGACTAGTATCTTGTGATATCTTGTGCATTACCAGCCAAGTAATGCACCCCCAATTTGAGTCCCAGAA
This sequence comes from Mastigoproctus giganteus, assembly GCF_048544385.1. Lineage (NCBI taxonomy): Eukaryota > Metazoa > Arthropoda > Arachnida > Uropygi > Thelyphonidae > Mastigoproctus > Mastigoproctus giganteus. The sequence goes on from NC_143577.1 coordinate 100,742,888, forward strand.
CAGAATAGTTAAGTGCACACTGCCTCTAGTTTGATTTAGTTTTATTAGGAGACATTATTATAGAAAGTGTTATTCAATATGACAAAGACGGGTGGACTAGAGCAAGGCTGTTTGCCAGAGCAATAACTGATGATGTTACCAACAGATTGTCAGATTTTAAGGGGAGCAAAGATAGCATTATTATTCATGTGGGGACATTAATATTAAAATATTTAATATTAATGTCCAATATTTTTCCAAATATAGTTTTTAACTTTGTGAAAAGTATTCAACACCAGTTAATATATCATAAATAAACACTGGAAACACAATGAGTCAGTGACATGACTATTTGTTGGATAAATATAGGATCCTGCTGAAAAAATGTGCGAGTTAGGTCAAAATGTGTGTCTGCAATTCAGCTCAGAAATGAGGAGGGATCATATACTGAAAACCTTGCAGATTAACTCAAAGGACTCTGCAAGACTTTTGGAGAGAATTTTTATCAGTCTGGCAAACAGTGGAAACACAGCTGTTATCCCCCTCCAAAGAAAGCCAAGTCCTTGTGATGGAATTGGGTTTTTGGGATGCTGATGGAGCACTGCTAATGGATTACCTTAAAGGCCAGACAGTCACCTTGTGAGGCATTTGCATGGAAACAAAGACAATTTGGAAAACTCATCAGAGTCCTGTTCCAACAGGACAATGCACCTGCTCACAAATTTGTCACTGCCATGATTGCACTGCATGAGTGCAGCTTTGAAATCTTGTTCTATCCCCCATATTCCTCACATCTGGCACCATCGGACTTTCACCTATTTTGAAAAAATACATCTGACACTCATTTTCCCACTGACAGTAATGTCATTACTGCAGTGGCAGATGTATTCCTGCAGACTGAAGAGAAAACTCTTCACAGCTAGAATAAACATATTGCAGCATTGGTGTCAAAAGTGTATCAACTCGAAAAAATAGCATGTAACTAGACTCGTCAAGTAAATCCTCATACTCAGACCATGAACTTTTCAAATGCCCCTCATAATAGCTTGATACAAATGAAATAGACTGAGTGGACTGCTTCCCAGGAAAGACAGTGCAAAAAGAATGTTAACTTTATAAACCATTTTGTTCTTAATTGATGGATATGCTCAAGAAGGATTAATTTACTACCAAGGGACTTTAAATGGAATGATATATCCATAATTCTGGATCCAGATGAAAGTTTCACTTTTGGCAAAAATCTGCACTTTATTTTTTTGAGAAGAAAATGTAAATCCATTTTTCCAAGGGAAATAACAGAAAACTATACGTATTTTCTTTTTTACTACTCCCATATTACATGATTGGCAAAAAACACTAAAATCATCAACATAAAAGGCACTACAGCCAGTTTAAGGAAGTTGTTCAGTGAAAGGAGTTAATATTGATTGCAAAAAGTGTGACATTCAGAAAAGATTATTGGAGAATGCCCTCCTCTTAACTAAAGGTTCAGGAAAGATACACCTGAAATGTACAATCAGTAACTAAAATTTTTAATAAAAATTAGGTGGCCCCCCTTAGGACTTATAGATGTCTTTCAAGATACCAAATCACCAAGCAATCATGTTTTTTCAATATCAAAAGTAAAAGAAAAAAAAAGATCTTTATGCTCTGACTTTATAAAAGTCATCTTGGAGAGTATTAAATCTAATTAGATGATCTGGTGTGGATTATTTCTTTCTAAAACTTTGCAGGTGCAATTTGTAAGTGTTATATGACAGCAAATTACTCAGGGTTTTCTGGGTTTTGAAAAAGGTTATATAATTGCCTTCCTTCAGAAATCTGGAACACAACTTTAAAAATATTAAATTGTAGAATTAAACATTCTGAGATGCTATGGGTGATGTTTAACCATATCATAATGGACATCATCTGGACCAGTCACACTTTGTTTTAGATTGGAAATGCAATCAGTAGTTCAACTTTCATGAAAGGTCTATTCGATTCATAGAAGTAAAATTAGTTCCCTGCTTTTTTTTTCACTTCACTCCTTGAAGACAAGGAAATGTATCTTTTGCTGACATAGCTGAAAAGGGCTGTACAAGTACATCAGGAATTGCAGATAGTTTTGCAATTGTACAACCACTATGCTAGGACTGAAGTGGAATAGAGAGATGTTTATCCTTCACTTTACAAACTTAAACCATACAACTGTGGTGCTAGTTGACTGTTGTAAAGGAGACAATGGGATCTATGAATCCTGCTGCTTTCATGTTTAACAAACCTTTGATTGGCATGGCCACAATTTTTCAGCTGTCAGGTAGCAAAAGAGTGCCTCATGCTTTATTCTGTGCTTTCTTAGCTACAAGTACAATCACAGTTCCATCATAATTTTGGAAAAGATGGGAATTGCACAGAAGATTTATGTTGTATCTGTCATTACTTGAACAATGTTATGTGTTACTGCAAAAATGGTTGCTTCCAGACTATGGTGGTATATGTATGCTAAATAATCATAAACATACCAGTTATCCTGATTGGGTTAATTATCATATATTATACTTATACTAATCTATATCTCTGTACATATCTATTCTGAAAGTAATTGCTCCCCAGAGGGTTTCACCAATCTTCTAAGTTAATACCAAGAAGGGAGAAGGAATGCACACAGGTTAATGAAAGTGCAATAATGAAAATTGTATCTGGCACTCTCTTTGCCACTGAAATGTATCAGTACCTACCTGTTTTTAGCAAGATCAAGCATGCATTTAATAATCTCGACCAATGAGAAAACATCAACAATGAAGATTTAGTCTCCTTTAATGTTGATAACAAGTGGTATTCATTAATGTCCCTTTAGAAGAGACTAAGACTAACCTATTAGAAGTAAGACAGACTCCAAGGTGACCAGATACACACTACATTCTCCCACTTAACTCCTAGATATTTCAAACATTCTCAACTTAATAGATTTGTTGATAGTAACCTTCTACTATCAACAAATACAAAGTATAAGCATAGGTAATCCATTATCTTCACTACTGGCAGATATTTTTATGAATTCCTTTGAAAACAAAGTAATAGAAAAAGCTACCTTTAAACCTAAAGTTTGGATTAGATATGTAGATGATGTCCTTACCATCTGGCCAGACCACATGGCATTGAGGAACTCAACAACCTTCATTTACATATAAATAAATAAATTTTCTGTTTATACTCCGGCACGACAACCAAGTCAGTAGAGTTTACAATAAATCGTCAATACAAATATTTATCGTATTTAGTAGTCACGGGCTTGAACCCCGGTCCACTCAAGGAACGCGTGCTATGCACTCTCGCTCCTGACCACTGGGCTACGTCTCAGTAGGCTTCATCCATACATCTCATTCAAAATTGAATTAGAAGATAAAAAAAAACATTTCTAGACTTACTACTAAGCAGAACCAATAACACCATTACAACACATATTTATAGAAAACCTACAGGTAGAGGATCTATCATCTGATTTTTATCAAACCATCCCTTAAACACAAAGATTAATCCTGTATAGTTTAAAAGACAAGGGCTTTTTTTACTCTCAGGAAAAAACATGTTTGATTAGCCAACTTTTGTCCATGCTCTGCACTTATATTGATGCTTCCTAGCACTAAACGACATACATGAGGGTAACAGACACTATAAGTTCGTAACATTTCAGCATTTTAGAGAGAGAGAAAAAAAAGGAAGTTACATTATAAATGGCTTCAAGCAGGTGTAATATTTAAATGATTGAAACAGTGCAGGTGTAATATTTAAATGATTGAAACTAATTAAAATTAATAAGTCAATTATAGTTTATTGCTAAGCACATATCATAGACCACATGAAAAAAATGAATGGTAAGGCAAGTAATGCCTGACCTTGTATTTCTTTCTTGTGGGAATTCACAGACTAATATATTAACAGTAGGCAGAGGTGTAAGTGATTCTTACACTTCTTCTAAGTGATTTCCAAAGTGTAATTGATTCTTACACTTTGGAATGAGCAGAAGACTGGAAGCAAGTTGCTGGGGATATCAAGGACAGCTGGGAATCATCATGAAACAAGTAAATACATAGGCTATGTTAGGGTAACTAAGGTAAGAACAGGTGCATGTATACTTGCATGTACACCAATGCTAGGAGTATAGTAAATAAATTTTATGAATTTGAAGTGCTGGTCAAGACATCGAAGCTGGATATTGTTGGGATATCAGACATGTGGTGTCACACAGATATAAGAAATGCTAAATTGGAATTTGAGAACAATATGTACATAAAGGATAGTTAGGGAGGAGGGGTTATGCTGTTAGTTAAGAAATAAAATCTAAGGCAGTGCATCCAGTTGACATTGGTAGACAATGCGAAGTTGAGTCACTTTGGTGCGAAATAAGTACAGGGAAAGCAAAAATGAGGGTTACAAGCCTAGTGACTCTGATGATTACTATGAACAGCTATACACAGAAATAGAGCAGGCCAGAAAATCAGGCCTTGTAATTAGGGGATTTTAATTTCCCAGATATATTGACTGGAACTTGTGAGTTTTGGTTACTTGCACAATAGCAAGACTTTTGTAGATTTACTGTATCATTGTTTAAAACAGCAGCATGTTTGAGAGGCAACCAGAGGGAGTAATATTCTTGATCTGATTACCAGCAGTGATTATTCATGCATTAATAAATTGCAGATAAAAGCGTTGGGTTCGTTGTTATTTTCGGTATTTATCAATAATATTGATGAAGGTATATCAAGCTTAATGTCCAAGTTTGCAGACTATACAAAAGTTGGAAGTGTTGTTGATGACAGTACGCTACTGCAACAGGATTTAGAAAAGTTGAGCAGATGGGCTGAGATTTTAACCCTGAGGTACTACACTCAAAGTAGTGGAGAATTCAAAGGACCTGGGATAATTGTACAGTCAGATATGAAGTTTCTGGCTGCAAGAGTGGCTCAGGCTGTCTTTCAATGATATAAAGGAATTTTTCTAGCAGGGATAAGGATGTGATTATCCCCTTGTATAAGGCAATGGTCATGCCACATCTTGAGTACTGTATACAGGTCTGGAGTTCTCATTTTAGGAAATATATAGAGCTGCTGGAATGAGTACACAGAAGGGCAGCAAGATTGGTGAGTGGAACAAACGATTGGTGTTACCAAGTAGGCTTAAGTTCTGCAAATCACAGCTTCTGGAGACTAGGCATCTGCAAGGTAATCTAATTGAGGTGTATAAGGCCTTGAATGGATTGCACAAGCTCAATGCTAGTGGGATTCTAACTGGCTCAGATTACTCACCTGAGAGGACATAAATTCAAATTGAGGAAAGACAATTGTAGAATAGATGTGCAAAAATTTGCCTTTAGCGTTCCAACTATCAACGGGTGGTTGATAGTTGGAACAAACTTCCATATGTTGTAGTGGAGGTCAGCAACTTAAGTAAGTTCAAAGCAGTACTAGACAAACACTTGGAGTGAAAGGATGGGTGAATGGGGAAAGGAATTTTTTTTTTTTGGCTGATGCTATATAAGCTTGCTTTCTTGCATCATATGCCCTACTAATGCTAACAAGAAAAGCACTGGGGTGGATGGGATCTATCCAGTTATATTGAAGGAGGCAGCAAAGAATGTAAGCAAACCTTTATCCATAATTATCAGAGCATCTTTGGACTCAGGAGAGCTCACCATGGACTGAGGATGTGCAAATGTATCCCTAATTCACAAAAGGGGTTCAAAGGGTGAAGAGTAATTACAGAACTGTTAGTTTTAACTTCTGTTTTGAGGAAAATAATGGAGTCACTGGTTTAAAGCATTTCAGCATCATTTAGACATGACTGCAGCAATAATTGCCGACCGGGCTAGCCAGGTGGGTAAAGTGCCTGCCTGGCAACCCAAAGGTTGCAGGTTCGAATCCCGCTTCGGGCTTGGATCACAGTAAAACGCAAAAACCTTGGGAGGTGCATTATGGCCAAAGAAGTTGATGCGCCAACAACTAACAAAAAAAAAAAAAAAAAAAAAAGCAGCAATAAGTCAGACACAGCATGGGTCTTTTAAGGGTAAGTGTTGTCTGACCAATTTGATTGCATACTATGACTTGCTCAAAAAGAACTGGATGTAAATAATAATTTTGATATCATATACTTGGATTTCAAGAAAGCTTTTGATGCTGTTGCACATGGAAGACTACTATACAAACTGGAGCAGTAAGGTATCGAGGGCAAGTTGCTACAATGGATAACAGAATGGTTGATTGGGAAAAGAGAGGATGGTAATCGATGAACGCTGCTCTTCGTGGAGTCCCCTAGGGTTCGGTGCTGGGCTCATTGTTGTTTTGTGATATACCTGCATCAATATCAATCCATGATACTAATGCAGGTAAATCAGGCTTAATGTCGAATATTGCAGATGATACAAAGGTTTGCAGGGTTGTTAATGCCCATATGCTACTGCAACAGGATCTAGAAAAGTTGGACAGGTGGGCTGAGAAGTGGCAACTGAGGCTTATCATTGACAAATGCAAAATACTGCATATGGGTAGCAGTAACTGCAGAGAAATATACCATGTGGTACTAACTCAGGGTAGAAGAGAATGAAAAAGACCTGGAGGTAATTGTGCAATCAGATAATGCAGGAATTTTGCTAGTGAATGAGATGATTATTACCTAGTATAATGAAATCGTCAGGCCACACTTTGAGTAATACATACAGGTCTGGAATCCTCATTTTAGGAAAGATGTAGAGCTGCTGGAACTAACACAGTGAAAGGCAACAAAGTGGTGCTCTTACCAAGAAAGGCTTAAGTTCTGCAAATTACAGTGTCTGGAGAATAGGCACTAGCAAGGTGAACTGATTGAGGTGTATAAGCTCTTGAATGGTTTGAGCAGGCTCAATGCTGATGGGATTCTTCCTCTTGCTCAGATCATGAACCTGAGGGGACATTAACTCAAATTGAGGAAAGACAGCTGTAAAATAGGTGTTTGGAAATTTGCTTTTAGCTAGCACAGTTGATTGCTAGAACAAACTGCCATTGTGGAAGTTGATAGCTTAAATAAATTCAAGGAAGAACTGTACAAACTTTTGGAGCGAATGGATTGTTTTTTTTTTCTTTGGCTGATGCTGTATAAGCTTGCTTTCTTGCATCATATAAGCTTGCTTGCTTGCCTCTTCTAATGCCACTTGCTACTTTACATCAGCTTATTATATGCTCAGCATTTAAAGATTTAAAGAACCATTACAGTATACATTAAGAAACAAAGTTTTAAGTTTAAAACATACTTCTAACTAAAGAAATATTTTCCATACCACATATAGAATACACATTTTTCCTAAATGCTAAAAATGATAATTATTCTAGCTAAGCTTACAGAGAAGGAGACTGGAAACCAAACTCTTGTTAAAACAGTCAAGGTAGTGTAATAATTATATTTAGTTTGTTTGTGAAAAAAACTTAACTGTTATCTCTCCATGTGCAAGTCTATCTGGAAATGTATTTCACTGACTGATTTTCCTTTTTTACAAAGATGTGTAGTTATAAAGCATTCATTAAGTTTGTAGATGTGCAGTACATTATTAGTTTTAGAGAGAGGTTTTCCTTAGGAAACAGAACGTGTTAATAAAAGAAAAATTCAATATCATTTCTTTTGTTGTGGGAGTTACTCATAAAATCTCTTAACCTAAGTTACTTTGGTGTGTGTGTGTACGTGTTTTTTTTTTTTGTTGTTTTACCATGTTATTCTGGTTATTCCAAACATGGATATTTATAATCGAGTCACGACAATTGTGCTGACTTGAAGTGCCCACAACTTATCTTGATCACATATAAGTATTCCAAAATAGGTTTCATATGCACCAAAAAGTTGGTGCCATCAACAGTGTTGTTTCACTTGCTTTAGATCTATATAATATCCATAAACACAGCAGAATGTGTCTGAAAATAACTTGCACTTTCTTATGAAAACTACAGCAAACTGGAAAAGGTATCAGAGTATTGGTATCCACTTATACAGGGTGTCTCAAAAATATTGGTACAAACGTTTAAGGGAGGTAGGTAACATCTAAAGGAATGTGAATCGCATAGGAACCCATAACCGGAAAGTCAGTACATGGCGCTGTTCATCAGTTAGCGAGAGGAAAAATTTCTGGTTTACTCATTCAAGCAGTAGTCGCCGCACAAAGAGCATGCATCGATATACGAACTGTGAGCTGGCAGACATGCACCTAGTGTATGAATTAGCAGAGGGCAATGGACGAGCGGCTCAACGAATTTATGGGAGAACGCTTCCCAGACAGACTGTACCGGACCACCGCTTGTTTGAGCATGTGCATCAAAATTTGTGCGATTATGGGTCATTTCGAGGTAACAGGAGCAGTGCGGGCAGACCACATTTGACACGAACTCCCCCCACGGAAGAAAGTGTGTTGAATGCGTCCAGAATAATCCTACTACTAGCACATGTGCCGTTGCCTCGGCCTTAGGAGTGTCTCGTCGCAGTGTACAGCGTGTCTGGCACGACGATTCCTTACACCCCTTTCATCTCCAAAGGGTTGCTACTGCTCCCCCAAGATAATCCTGCATGTGTGGCTTTTGAGCAGTGGTTTCTCCAAGAAAGTGTTCCAGACATGAATTTTCTAGCCTATGTTTTGATCACAGGTGAGGCTTATTTCACTCGGGAAGGCTTATTCAATCAGCACGATGCTCTTGTGTGAGCTCACGACAACCCACACGTTCTGCACCCCCAATGTGGCACAACATCGCTTTGCAATAAATGTGTGGGCAGGTATGGTCGGTGACTGCTTAGTCGGCCCATACCTGTTACCATCCCGCATGAACTGCACTAAATATCAGATCTTTCTTGAACAAGTTCTACCAGGGTTACTTGACGATGTTCCAGCAAATGTAAGACGCAACATTTGGTTTCCACATGATGAGGCGCCTGCCCATTATGGAAGGTGTGTTCGTGACCATTTGAACAGGCATTTTGGGAGTCGATGGATTGGCCGTGGTGGACCCGTTGCCTGGTCCCCATGCTCACCTGATTTATCGAGCCTTGATTTCTTTCTGTAGGTCGCAATCAAATCTATCGTGTATGAATCGCCTGTGGAGACCGAAATGGATCTCGTGGCGAGACTCGTCTGCGCTGCTGCTACTACTGTCAAAGAAACTCCAGGTGTGTTTGACCGTGTCCGCAAATTCATGCTGTGTTGGTGTCACGCATGCATTGCATCTCATGGTGGAACCTTCAAGCATCTGTTGTAACATCATGAAATTCATCCATCTTGTACTCCATTGTTAAAATTATGTCAAATAAATGTTTGCCACTAATTACTGTCTTGTGCCTCTGCTACTACTTTCCCGTGACGCTTCCGGTTATGGGTTCCTATGCGATTCACATTCCTTTAGATGTTACCTACCTCCCCTAAACGTTTGTACCAATATTTTTGAGACACCCTTTATAATACATATAAATGTTGCAAACATAAAACCTTCAATTGTTATAAAAATATTAACGATAGAGGAAAACCCATTGATATCAGTGGATTCAGAACATAACATAGATATAAGAAAAATTTTGTTACATAACGTTACAAAAGGCTTAAAAATAGTAAGTGATTTTCTAATAATTTTGTACAGGTCAAAAAGTTAATAGGTCCTGTAACTATTAGAAACTTTTCAGATAACTGATCATTGCAAAGATTAAATGAGGTCCTGTAAGTTAGAGAACTATCAGAAACTTTTCAGATAACTGATCATTGCAAAGATTAAATGAAAATGTGCTTAACCATTAGTTGGGTTTGACAGAAAAACATAAGATTTTGTCCTGGAAAGTGTGTGTGGGGGGGGGGGGAATAAAAGATGGTCACTACAGTCTTGCAAAGAATCTGGATACTTAAAGATGTGGTTTATCATATTTGACCTATAGGAGTTTACTGTTGACTTGGGCTAGCTGTATTTAAGATAAGTAATTTCTGAATACTGGTTTTCATAAGATTTTTATAGTTTGTGCAGGTTAGGGCACCTGAAATTATGAAAATGACAATATCAGTTGTTTATGAGGTGTACACATTGAAACAGTTTGAGAGTACTGTATATATAGAATTTCGGGAACGAGAGTAGGCTTGTGTAGGTGAAGATTTTACGGCCCCAGAAAATAGAAGTTTTTTTTTCTGTTTTATTAACTTAAATTGGCATATTAATTTATTTTCTAGAGTAGCTTTATATTCCTACTTATGATACTTAGTTTAATTTTTAATTGAGATAGAGATTTTGAAGGTTATTACTTAGTATCAGTAAGGGTATCCAATCCACGGGTTTTACAAGTTTTGCAGCTCCGGTGAACGCTACATTTTTAGCTATATTTAGCCGCTTTATTGACTTGTTATATTAAATTATTTTCTATAAGTAGCTTATAGACCTAGTGAAGATCCTTGGTTTATTCTGAATTGAGACAGTGAGATTTTGGAAGTTAATTAATACTTGTGTCCGTAGATTTACCAATCTTAACTTGCTGCCATTGTTATACAATACAAGGTTATATCCCATACTAGATAGCGTTAGCTTAGTTAATCAGTAAAATTTATTAATCGTGTTAAACTTCATTGTCAATTAAATTGTACTTTTTAACTAAATACATATAATGACTTAGATTTTACAAATGTAACATTATTAATTAATACCTAACTTGATATGGAAGTTATAATGAAACTAGGAGATAATACTAGATACTGAAAAAAATATATATAGATATATAGTGTTATAACTGCATTGGGATATAAGTTTACGGTTATAATTCTGTACTGAAATTGAACCGAAATCATGACTCAGACCAGAGCAGCAAAGCAAAAGGTTCAAGTTAATGGGAGTGCTGTGGCTCAGGGGAGAACTGAGGGAGAAGGGCGGTTTCCCTCTGAATCACAGCCTTTTAAAATGCACTGCTTGATTGATGTTTGTGGAGAAATCAGGTACGGGACATGATATTGCCACGGGGAATGCCTTTGGTTGTGCACGATGTAAGGAGTCTGAAGAAATCATGTGACGACAGTGTTGTTATGGGCCTATATGACAGCTTGAAGAACAGGATGGATGCCCTCGAAGGATCTAAATTGAGGGGCCGATCAAGCTTTCAGCTGCCGACATCAATGCTAGAGTTTGCACGTGATCATCACAGAACACAGCGGCAACCACCAAGGCAGAAAGCGCTCTTCCCACAGGAACTAGTAGTTGTTGGTGACACTATTGTCAGGGAAATGGGGAACATGGTATGTAAAAAGGATAGGTGGAACAGGACCAGGGTATGTCTTCCAGGATTAATGACGTTATAGAATGGATATCATCTTTTAAGAGTACAAAAAGTGATATTGTTGTACACGTTGGCACTAATGATATTAAGAGTAGGAGACCAGTGGAATTACTTAACAAGTACAGGTCACTGTTGAAAAAAAGCCGTGAATTAGGGTTGAATTTGAAAGTGTCTGGAATTCTGCCCAGACCCAATAGGAGGGAGTATATGATGAGAGCCTTGTTGATCAATTTGGCCCTAGAAAGATTGTGCAAGGCTCAAGGGGTAGAATTTTTTCAGCCTGGTCTGTACTTGTCAACAGGAGAGACTGCTTCTACAGGGATGGGATAAACTTAAATAGAAAGGGTGCAAGAATATTTGCTGATGCTATCGAGGCAGTGTCACTTGGGTCGGAAAACTGCTAGCTTGGGGGGGGGGGATACAGACTAATAGAGTAACAGTAGCCACTGGCAGAGGTGAAAGTGATTCTTGCACTGCTTCTATTGAAATGAGCAACAGCCTTAAAAACAAGATGCAGGGTATTTCAGAGACTGCTGGGAATCATTGTGGTACAAGTAAACACATGGATTGTGTTAGGGTAGCTAAGAATAGGAACAGATGCATGTATACTTGCGTATACACCAATGCTAGGAGTTTAGTAAATAAATTTGATGAATTTGAGGTGTTGCTCAAAACATTAAAGGCAGATATTATTGGGATATCAGAGACGTGTCACGCAGATATAAGGGAATGCAGAATTGGAATTTGGGGAGTACAATGTGTACAGTAAGAATAAACAGGATAAAAAGAGAGGAGGGATTATGTTATGAGTTAATAAACACGTCAAATCCAAGGAAGTGCAGTATCGAGTGAATTTGGTGTGACATAAGCATTGGGATATCAAAATTAAGAGGAGTGTGTTATAGGCCTAATGCCTCTGATGAGTATAACGAACTGTACATGGAAATAGAGTGGGCCAGTAAATCAGAGTCTTATAATGAGGGATTTTAATTTCCCAGATATTGACTGGAATTTGTGGGTTGGTCACTCACACACTAGCAAGGCTTTTGGGGATTTATTGGATGATTGTTTTCTACATCAGCATGTTCGGGAGGCAACTAGAGGGAGTAATACTCTTGATCTGATTATTACTAGTGATTCTTCATGCATCAAGAATCTGCAAATAAAGGAACCACTAGGTGACAGTGATCACAGTGTGCTGAAGTGGGATTTACTCAAAGAGGTAACTACCATCAGGGGTAAAGGGAAGGGTTTTTGCTTTCATAAAAGCAACTATGGTGGTCTGAGACAGTATTTAAATTCTATACGGTGGGACCAATTGATGATGTTACCAACAGCAAATTCAAAATGAGGGGCATTCAAAGAATTTATCTTGGAAGCTCTACATACCAACTAAGGAATATTGTTCACGGCTTAGGCCTAAATGGATGTCAAATGAACTAATATTATTGTTGTAATTTGGTTAATAGGAGCATTAGCAACTAATGCCATATTGCTCTGGGGATATGCGGTGTTCATTCCTTGACCTTTCCGCATCCTCCGTATTTGGTGGTCACGAGCTCGAACCCCAGTCTAATCAAGAAGTGCGTGCTACGCACTGCTGCTTCTGCCCACCTGGCTACAGAGGTGCCAGATGATGATGATGAACTAATGAGACATATGGCAGTCAAGAAAAATGCTTGGGATACATATAAATTAATGGGTGTGACATGGAAGCCTATGATAGATGTGATTTGGTCTGTAACCAAATCACAAAAGAGATCAGGCAGGCAAAGACAGATTATGAGAAATCTTTGGCGAAGGATGGAAAGAAAAACAGCAAAGAGTTCTTTACCTATGTAAACTCTAGAATGAAAAGGATGAATCAGATTGGTCCACTGGATATTGATGGTTCAACTGTTGATGATCCTGCTCAGGTGGCTAACAAATTAAATGAGTATTTTGCATCTACATTCACGCATGAGGAGTTATTCAGGGAGGGGAATGCTAGAGGTGAATTAAACTCTGGCAGTGAGCTACATGATTTTGTAATAACTGGGAGGAAAGTGGAGGAGAAATTGTTGAAGATAAAAATAAAAAAAGGTACCTGGGATGGATAGGATCTCTCCAGTAATATTAAAGGAGGCAACAAAGGAAGTAAGCAAACCCATAGCCATAATTATGGGAGCTTCCTTGGACTCAGGGGAAGTACCCAAGGACTAAAGATGTGCAAATGTCACCCCAATTCACAAAGGAGGATCAAAGGGCAGCACAAGTAATTATAGACTTGTTAGTTTAACTTCTGTTCCAGGAAAATTAATGGAGGCACTGGTTAAAGAAGCACGGCAGGATCATCTAGACAAGACTTCAGTTATAGCTTGGACACAGCATGGTTTTGTTAAGGGAAAGTTTTGCCTGATCAAGTTGATTGGATACTATGATATGGTCACAAAGGAACTGGATATAGGGAATAATTTTGATATCATATATTTGGATCATAGAAAGGCTTTTGCTACTGTTGCACATGGAAAACTGCTGCATAAATTGGAGTGGTGTGGCATTGGAGGCAAACTGCTATGGATAAAGGGATGGTTGAATGGGAGAAGAGTGGTAATCCATGGACACTGCTCAGTCGTGGACTAATTTTATTAGTGGAGTCCCTCAGGGTTCAGTGTTGGGTCCTTTGTTTTCTGTATTTATAAATCATATTAATGGTGGTATATCCAGCTTAATATCCAAGTTTGCAGATGATACGAAGGTTGGCAGGGTTGTTAAGGACACTAATGACCATCTGCTCAACTTTTCTAGATCCTGTTGCTGCTGCATCAGGATCTAGAAAAGTTGAGCAGATGAAGTTTAACATTTGCAAATGTAAAGTACTACATATGGGAAGCAGTAACTCCAGAGTAACGTATCAACTCTGTGGTACCACACTGACAGTGGTAGAGAATGAAAAGGACCTGGGGGTAATTGTGCAGGCAGATATGAAGTTTGCAGTGCAGATGGTCTGCAAGAGTAGCTCATGGTGTATTGTTAATGATATATAGTAATTTTTACTAGCAGGGATAAGGAGGTGATTATCACCTTGTATAAGGCAATGGTCAGGCCACACCTTGAGTACTGTATACAGTTCTGGAGGACTCATTTTAAGAAGGATGTAGAGCTGTTGGAATGAGTACAGAGAAGGGCAACAAGATTAGTGAATGGAACAAAGGGTTGCTCTTACGAAGAAAGGCTTAAGTTTTGCAGATTACAGTGTCCAGAGGCTAGGCACCTATGAGGTGATCTGATTGAGCTGTATAAAGTCTTGAATGGTTTGAGCATGCTCAATGCTGATGTAATTCTTCCTCTTGCTCAGAATAGTCATTTAAAAGGGCATAAATTCAAATTGAAAAAAGACAGATGTAGGATAGATGTGCAGAAGTTTGCCTTTAGCCAGCAGGTGGTTGGTTGGAACAGACTTCCATCCTTTGTTGTGGAAGTTGATAGGCTAAATAAATTTAAGGCTGAGCTGGACAGGTATTTGGAATGAACGGAGGGGTGAAATGGGAGTGGGGTTTTTTTTTGGCTGATGGTGCATAAGCTTGCTTTCTTGCATCATATACTTCTACTAATGCTAATTCTTTGGCTATGTATGATAGGCTAAATAAATTTAAGGCTGAGCTGGACAGGTATTTGGAATGAACAGAGGGGTGAATGCAGTAGATGCTGATCGAATTGTGTGTTTGCAAGTGACATAACCAAAATTGGATCTAGTTCAAATGAGATAGGAAGATCTTTGCCTATGGAGTCTATATATTATGAAATATATTTACAATTGCACATAATTCTGGGATACAGCCTTCTACTGGGAGCAAACTGATATGAACTAAGTGAATAAAACTAGATGCTGTCAAAGAAAATTTTCTTATTGGAAGAAATCATTGCCAAAGTGTGAAAGTGGAGTCCACAGTGGGCTGGAAAATTCATTAAATTTAGTATCACATAGCGTATCCCATTTAGAACCAAATAGGTATTCCGAAGTGGAAAGAGAACAGAGATCTGAATTTTTTGCATAGTAGTGTTTTTTTATAAGTGTGGCCTAGAAATATTCTGAGGGCCCTGGAAGACAACGTTCCTAGGCAACTAAAACTTTAATTGCTGTCACTATGGGATGGTTATATAGTTTACGAGTTTGTTTTTACTCAAGTATCAACAAAATCAAAAATATGAACATTAATTGTGAAAACTGAATGTTAAACTTTCATAAATACCGCATTTCAAACCATGCTCATAGCTATGCAATACTGTGTACCCCACTTTATGATATTAATCTGTTCCAGAGGCACCATTGTAATGTGAACCCAGTAACACTGTTTTTTGGTTATTTTTTCCAAGACCTTGGAAGTTGACATTTTTGCTATAAAATTAGCTCTAAAAGGTCATTTTATAATGCAAATTGTATTAGTTACCAATTCAAATAATTAAAATGCACAACACTTTCATTGTCATATGTTCTGTTATAAGAATCAATTTTGAATGCCTTTGTGATATTTTTCTAAAGCACATTTCTGGATTTCACCACCATAAAACAATTTACACTTTCCGGTTTATTGAGTTTTCTGTCAGTGCAATCAATTATAAATGGGTAGTAAACTCGATGTTATTACATTTGCAAAAATACCGATAGCTGAAATTGTCTGGGTTTTTATGTTATTATGGTAAAATTTGTTTCCCTTTCACTGAAATCTTCGATCATATAAAGAACAAATCAGAATTTTCTCTTCATTCCACGATTAGTTTTCACATTACTTTGTGCCTTAAGTAAAACAATATTGTGAAGATAAAAATATTCCTTTTTGGGTGATTCTGATTTAGATGATGCACCTGGCCACCCACCATTTCTGCAACATCACACCCTAATGTTAAAATAATTTTTTTTGCCATCAAATGCGACACCATTTAAACATTTAAAGTGCATTTTCTGCAGGAGACATTTGACATGCTAATTAATACAACGTATAAGGAGGGAGATCCAACTGTTAAAGAATTTTGGAAAATTTTCATATTTTAGATGCAATTAAAATAATACATCCGGGAACAAAATTACAGAGAACTTGAAGGATGTTTGGAATAAACTATGTCCTCAGTTTATTGATAATTTTGAAGGATCTCAAGAACCAGCAGAGATCGTACAAAAGATTAAATTTAGATTGTGCAGAGATCGCAAACAATTGCAGCTGCAATTGTCACTGATCTGTTTCAAGCACACAATGAGGATCTCTTTGAAAGAGCAAAATGTGAAGAAGAGATTTAATAGCTGAAACTCCTGTTCGTTCCTTCACTCTCAAGGGACAAAGCTTTTCAACACATACAAAAAGCAATTGAGATTTTCAAGTCACAAGATTCAAATTTGGAGAGTACAGTAAACCCTGAGAGTACGTTCCTGAGAAATGCCGCGAATACCGAAAACATGAATACTGAGTTATGGCTCCCATAGTAATAAATGGGTTCCGTTCCAAAGTATGAAATATATAAGAAAAACTAGTCTAAAATTTTGTCTATGTATGTATCAACTCTGTTTTTATATGTGCCTTCATAATATGACTATGTACATAGACAGTACATTGCAAAATGCAAGCATATGGCATCGAAATGAAAATAAGAAACAATTTAATATTAAATGTAATATTTATAGAAATTTCAAACAAATCTTTCAAGCCAGTGCCTTTGCTAGCTAAAAAACTTATCCCGCCAGTGTTATCACCAGTTTAGCTAAAGTGTTGATAAAGGAGTTTTGCCTTTTGACGAATGATGAGTGAACTTAACAGAATTTTATTATGAGTTCCGTCTTCTATCCACAGATTTAAAGCTTTTTCCATTTTTTTTCTAATTTAACATCACGAACAAATGAGTTACAGAGCAAATTTTTGAAGCAATTAGCGCGTTTTCACAGACACTACAGCGGATTTTTTCTTCCGATTTTTTGATTGATCGTACCTTTGACTCATTGATTTTATATTGTTTTGCCACTGAGGAGACACTTTCACCATTAGAAATTTTGTCTAATAACTCAATTTTATTCGCTAATATCATCACCTTCTTTGATCTTTCTTTTCACATTTCCCTTGTTATTCGTAGCCATATTTTTGTACGGGTTAGAAAGAATTTGTCCACAATAAAGTCACTTTCTTCTATTAACACACTAGAAAAAGTGTGTTTTACACTGCAAAAAAAAATTTATCACTTTTAAGCTTATAAATTGATAAGTTTATTCAATTATAAGCGATAATAAACTTATCAATTTATAAATTGATAAGTTTATTCAATTTATAAGCATATAAATTAAAAGCAAACGACGAAACCTTCCATGACAAGCGCATAACACATACTGAAGAAGGATTAGCGAGAAACATCCACGCTAGCGATTTTGTCACCTCTCCCCCCCCCCACCCACTGAGCACTTTTTTACAGGGAAAGATAATTTTAGCCACGCCCATGTTTTTTTAAGGGCGGAAAATGTTCAGGGTGCTTTAAAATTCACTTTTTTTTTAGGTTTCATTTTATATTAAATCAGCAACCGCGAATAGCGGGGATTTACTGTACTAGTAAAGTTGTTACAGATTTAAAACATCTGCATTATTTATGCATGCTATTGTGAAATTTATAAAGAAAAGAAAAGAAGACTATTTTGAAAACAAACGTCTCTTGATGCATTTCTGAAAAAGACAACTTCTTGTGCCTCCAATGAGTGATCAGCGCGAGTGTGCATTTAATCAATGATGATGAAGAATAAACATTCTTTAACATTTGTAAGTCATAAATAATTTCTTTATTATTATAGTTTGCTTAATTTTGCAAGCTATCTTTTTATTTCTTTGGATAAATCAGTCATAGTTTAATCAAACTAATTAGCTAACTAATTTCATTGTTGAGAACGTAATGCCTTATTTTAACATTACGTCTATGGTAATAAATTTTTGCTTTACGAGCGCACGCTAGGAACGAATTAACTTGTGCAGAGAGAATTAACTAGGAACGAATTAAGAGTTCATTATTAGAGGGATAAATCAGTCACTGTTTAATCATAAACTAATTAGCTAACTAATTTCATTGTTGAGAGTCTTATTTTAACATTACATCTATGGTAATAAATTCTTGCTTTACGAGCGCGCGCTAGGAATGAATTAACTTGTAAAGTCAAGAAATACCTGTACTTGTCTACCGAATAAGTAATGTTGCTGCACATGAAACTTATCTACCTGTCTGAAAAAAATTACATATTCTAAGAGTGGACTCTGCTATGCTCCAGGGCTCTAAAAGAAGCTACTAACATATATAGAGGCTTCATCTGCTAAGATCATTGGTCTCTAATTTATAACTCTCTGCCTATAACGGCTCTTTGTGCCTGCATTAGAATTTGAAAGTGGATCCAGGAAGTTCACCTTTATAGTGTGAGATGGTAGTATACACTAACTTCACAATAAAAGACTCTGTATAACCAAAATATGATTGTTATCAATCACATTTTGGTTGTTTATAATTCCAATGTTTAGAATTCATCAGATGTTTGATTTTAAAGTTCTAAATTTCTATTTCTAACAAAACACCTTGTTTGAAAGCAGTCAAAATCTGACTGGTGGTGTCACCAGCACTGCCATCTTGGAAAGGATTTGAAATTAATGCCACTGAACATTTTAGACAACTAAAGTTAGATCTTTTTTTTCAAAGTTATTAAGGCACTCAATATACAAAGCCAGTTCACTCTTAAGAAGGAACTGTAAAATAAACCTCTGGGAAGCTATTCCCCTACTACCATGAAGTTCAATAACTTTATCCAGGAAATGTTTTGTTTTTATTTAAATATACCACTGAAATTTAAAAACTGAATACACTGGCATTGCAATCACATAGGCTAATGTCAACATGTCACTTCCATGCCATAGCTGATATAGTACAATCATTATTTGCTTAATAGTGTCATTCTAAATGTAAACTAAGGCCTGATAACAAATATACTAGTGTTACTTAATATCTTCAAGTCAGCTTATAGGCATAACACACTGTCTGCAAGTTAGAAGTTTGTTAATTATAAAACTTCACACAATCAATATGCCACACTTTATAATTAACACTGTCTTTAGCTTGGTACAGGATATTTCTGTGAAGTTGTAGTTATTTCATAATTGCTGCTCTAGCTGAACTTGTGCTATAGGAAGCTTCATTTCATTTTTTATAAAGAATTCTGTATAAAGCAGAAAACAAAACTTTGCAGTATTTTTGAATTTGTAAAATAATAAGAGGAGTTTACCTCAATATAATACGTAAATACTTCGTAAGTGGTTAAAGTGTTAACCACATATCGAAAAAAATGACTAAAACGTTAAACCCGTATTGAAAAAAAAAAGACTACATTACTATGGCTCAGTTAAAGGAATTAAAGGCCAGAACACAATATTCCTGCATTTTTCGGTCAGGTAAAATTACGCAAGACTGAAGTGTTCTATGTTGAGGTAAACTCCTCTTATTATTTTACAAATATTAATATCAACATCAACGTAGAATGTATTGAGCATTACAGCTCTGATTCATACTATCTAAGTATTTTTGAATACATATATTTCTTTGAGAATTTTCCAAATTTATTTTCCAGAAACCTTCAGTAGCATTTATTTACCTTCAGTAGAACAATCACAGCAGCACTCAATGCACTTATGAATTGTATACAAAGTGTGAGTGCCACAGTCTGGTTGAATGGAAGTGAGGCTAAACCCAGGGGTAATGCTAACTACTCCATGTAAGTCAGGGAATAAAAAAATAACAGCACATTCCATTGATTTCCCCCCCCCCCCATCAAAGATGAAACATTTAACTAGAAAATGTGAAAGTAAAACTACATTTTTATTATTATTATCTTTTTATACGTTAAAAAAAATTTTTCCTCCAAGTAATATTTATTCGAGGCAATGGGAGAAGAGGGCAAGGCAATCAGGTCACTACTAATGCAATTAATTATTGACAACTGCCTCAATAACATTCACTAATCTCGTGAACGTGTTTCACCGTCTAACATTTGATGTTCCATTGTAATGTTTTTTTGTATATTAATGAATAATGTATATTTGAAAATAGTTTAGTATTTTGTAAATATTTTAAATATTTGTAGTTTGTAAATATTTTAGTACTGCTCTTTCGAATGTAACAATATTCCTCATGCATTATGGAACCTGAAACAAAAGACCTTTGGCTAAAATCTATTTGGGTACCACCTGTCTCTGTGCAGTGGCGTGATCATAGAACGTAGTGACTGTACAGTCGAGTTCTGTGATTGGGTGGTTATTATGAATGCATTTTGTTTCTGATTGTTTTGGGTCGTCAAGGAGGGGGGGTGCTTAGCTTAGGAAGGGTGTTTATTCCCCCATTCCGCTGTTTTAAAATCAGAAAGCAAGTTCCCAATTTTAAAACAGCAGCAAGTGGGGGAATAAACTTTCCTCTTAGGCATGTCAACCTAAGAGGAAAAAGAGGAAAGGGGTTGGGGCTAAACAGTGAGTGGCACCTGCCAATCACTGCCTTCTTCCTGACTTTTAGTTGAAGTATGGAGTGGTACCCAAGATCTGAATTTTTACCAGTCCTTTTCCTAAGTGACCTATGTAAACGCTGGTAAATAATTACAGTGATATTTACTCGACCTTGAGAATGCTGTGCTCAACAAATGCACAGCTAAGTAATTAAATAGGTCATTTCCTGATTAGATATTGATCAGTGCATTTCGACAGGTGTCTTTTACGCAGAAAAGATTTGACTTACACCATCATACCGCTATATATTATGTAACAAAGTGTGTGCCGGAGTTAGCAAAGCAGGGGGCAGACCCCCCTAGTTATTATTAGTCTGTTAATAATAATTAGAGGATGTTCCATTCTGAATAGTTTTGTTTTCTTAATTATTTTTGTTTTAGCAAATGAGCTTTTTTTTAAAAAAAACAGAAAAGTACTGCTTATCAGGCAATTCATTACTACATTTTTCATTGTTTAAAGATTAGTAAAATAATAAGAGGAGTTTACCTCAATATAGTACATAGAACACTTCTGTATGATACTCTCCAGAAATTAAAAGTATGTTGTGTAAAACAAAAGTAGAATTCAAAATATAAAGTTACTTTAGTTTGAATGTTGGAAAACTCTCAAGGTTTAAAGCAGAAAGTGTATCAACAAATATTTGAGTGGTTGCATAATTAACTGTATAATTAGCTTGAATTGACCTACACGAATGCCGATTCCTGAATGCATTAATGTATATACTATTATTGGAATATTTTAGTTCTATGTCATATAATGAGAAAATTATTTTGTAAATTCAGTGGATTTACATTTTCTAGCATGCTTAAATTATCATCATATCATGTGAGTGTTCAACAGAAATAACAGAAGGTTAAGATAACTAATTGTGGGGGGGAAAAAAAAAACGAATATCGTCAAATAAACTAATTTGTACCATCCAATGCTAGCTGATTTTCTATGCCTATATTGTCTGGATTCATTATTTCTTACCACCTTGCATGAATTAAACAAGCAATTACCCTGAACTGGTGAATTATAAAAAGAGAAAGGGGAAATGATGTTAAGGTATATTTTAGAATAAGTACAATCAACAAACTTAGTAATTGTGAGAAGTATTCATTGCATATTCATTCAATATTCAATGAATGAATATTCATTCATTGCCACACCACCCTCAAAAATTATCTGAAAGTTTTTCTTTTAGGAAAATGATTAATAAGTAAGAAAATTGTATAATAGCTAATTTTTATATGTATATATAAAATTAGCTACTGTAACTATAAATATACAATTTTTTTATATATATATATAATTAACTATTGTAATTATGAATTTCAATTTAAACCTAAGGTTAATTGTTTCATTAATGACCAAGATGCAAAAAAAAAAAAAAAAAAAAAAAAAGATCTATTCACATGCAATTAGCTATAAGCTTCTTAGTATTATAGTATAAACCAGAGCTGTGATGCCCAATACGTTCTACATTGATTTCAATATCTGTAAAAGAATAAGAGAAGTTAACCTCGATATGATACATAGAACACTTCCATATGACACTCTCCAGAAATTAAAACAAATAAAACATTAATCCAAAATAATTAAAATAAATTGAACACAATTAAAAATTAATTACAGAAAATTTTATGTAAATACGAAAAACAATTTTCCTTCCTGAAGCTGACGCTTTTCAACCGTATGTCATGAACAGTAATGAAAATTACCGCGTATGTGTGAGCATGCATCTTAAATAGAGATTATTAGTCTTCGGCACATGTTCGTAAAAGACTGTGAATCAGAAATTAGATATGGCCAGTGAACGTTAACAGAATTCTCATAATTTAATTTCAACTGTTTCTGAAATTAATAGTTTTGTATAATTATGTTGGATACTAAGTATTTTGGCCTCTGATTAAAAATGTATGTTTTTCATTAATGGAATGAAAGGCTAATTACAACGCTGCTGAACGAGAAGCATGAACTGAGAATGCCTGCTGTTTAACCCGAAAATTCAAAGGAAACCACGTGGATCCTTGGTGAGGCGAGTCACAATCACCGCAAGAAATGTATACAAGGTCATTTATTTGCGTTGTGAAAGATGAAAGAACTGAGTGACTGTTCAGTATAGAGTGTAATTTCCATATTACTCTAGCCACAATCTTAAATTCAGTATCTTTAAAGAATGTGTTAAGCTGTTTGTGCCAATATTCAATGTATGGGACAGAAATAAAGTATTTTTTTTGATGCTACTATTGTTGGGTGGTGTAGTTTTTTGTATCCTATCCTTAGCTTGTACCCTAATACGGTTTATAGTCACAGTAACCCCTGTTTAAGATCTGTATTTCTGAGTCTAAAGCAGATTCCATCGTTGAATATTTATAGGCGCTGGGAAATTGATTAAAGATAATAAACCACTTGGAAGGAAAATCTTTTTTCATATTTATGTTAAAACTTTTTGTAATTACTTGATTTGAAAACAATTAAAATTAACTGATTTTTTAATTGTTTTCAATTTATTTTAATTATTTTGTGTTAATGTTTTATTCGTTTTAATTTCTGGAGAGCATCATAGAAAAGTACGTATCATATTGAGGCAAACCTTTTTAACAAATATGAAAAGTATTATAAGAAAATCAGGATGCTTGACTGTTTAGATTGCAAAAAAAAAAAAAAAAAAAAAAGAGAAAGCAACTACTAATTATGATCATAAATATTCTTAAAGTTACAGAAAATGGGCATTTTACTGACTATAAAAGATATTTTCAATGAGATCCCTCAACCACCTGTACTATAAGCATTTTAAAATAAATGGATTTTCCACCTCACATTTAAAATCCAAAGGGGTAAGGAATCAGTCGAAGCAATGGCATCTAGCCGAATTAATGGAAAAATACTACATAAAATAGACAATTCTTGAACTTTATTATTATTTTTTTGCTTTGTCTGAAATGCATACTCAAAATATTTTGCAAATTTATTCAATAGTAGCATTCATACTGTCAGTTTAATTCTGGTCACGCTAAAATTTATCATAATTATTATTATTTTTTTTTAATTAAAAAAAAAAAATAAGTTGTTCTTTATTCTATAACGCATACTTGCTGTATACAGCTTAACTTAATAAGTTAAAATATCCTTAATTATTAAAAATAGATGGAACCTATCCAAGACCCTTACGTTTATTGATAACAAGTAAAGAAAGCAATTTACATATAGAATGTTACATTTCAAACCTGGTAAAAGCATCTACAAATGATATTGAATATCACAGTCTGGCAATTCAACTCTCACCCCCCATCCATTCTGGACAGCAAAATATTTCAGTAAATAAAAACTGGAATATATATATTTTTAAAGAAATGCACTGTTTAACACAGTGTTATTATTTATTATTATTTTCATTTTTTTTTTTTTTTTTTTTTATTAAATACATTATCTCTGGCTATGTGATCTGGTCCAAACATCTATACATCTCTTATGGCTGTGTTTATTTATGGCATATACTTACCTCAGACAATTACACAGAATAATTATCTAAGATAAAACTGAATGCCATTCACTGAAGGATACACATCTGGAAAGCCCTTGTTGAGGTGATAAAGTATCATTTTAGTTCACTACACATACTAGTCTGGTTTACAAAAGTGCAAAATCTTGACTGTAGTAGTTTAGAATAAGAAACAGGCAAGTATCACTGCGAAAGTTCTCTGCAATTCTCCACTGCCTAGTTTCTTCTTATACGGATTATGCTTTCTGATGTTATAGTTCCTTTATGGGACTGTTACCACTCACAAATATACATTATGTAAAGAAAATAATTTTCAGTCTATCTTAACTGTGGAATAAATCTTCCTCACAAATGCACTTGTACCTACAAATCCAAATGTTCCTAAGGAAATAAAAATCATTATGTAAGATAATTAAAGTACTAAACATAAATATGATTTGCAGTTTTAAGATGAAATATAATTCACTATTCTTTTACCAAACAACCATGCTTAATAAAATTGAATATGAATTCTGAATTTCCATAAGAGTGAAAGACATATGCTGTAAATGTGGTCAAGTAGAGGTTATAATTACTTAGCATGCAGAGAATTCATCTTGCAGGTATAAAGCTTTATCCAACATCACCTGAAACTATCAATGATTGTGGTGGTGGTGGTGGTGGGGGGGAACAGGGATGAGATCAGCTAAACTAGCAGCAAATATAGAAATATAGTTGAAACTCCACATATGGCATCCTTGCTGAATAATGGAATTTTGAAGATTTTGAGTAGTAATATAGTACAGTAATAAAAAGCCATAAAATATACTGCAAGTTACCATACATACTGCATAAGTGTAGCTTGAAAGAGAGGTAATAATATACAGTACTATAAAATGTAATAAATATATGGTTCATGTTGCACAACACTTTACAGCTTGGTAAAATAAAATTATTTTCCCCACCAAAATGTACTTAAGTATGGTACATTTTGGAAGGAGCGAAAATGAAGAATTCCACAAAATCACTTCACAGAAATTCTAATTTTTGGCACATTTGAAAATCCACACATAACACAAAATATTTACTACGTGAAACTTCACTGAAAATAAAGAAATTTCCCTTTTTAACGCAACTTCAAGTATAGTACAAGTATTAACTCAAAGATGTGCCATAAACAAAATCTTCCACTGACAAGGGTCTCCTATCTTGAAAAAAACCCAAGTATCGTTGCCAAACTGCACTCCAAATGAATAGCAGCCTTTACATATGCACTCTTTCCCACTATTAATACAGGTCTGTATATGATTTTGTAAAATTATTTTGAAATGCTGGAGTGGCAAAAACCGGTTAATGCCATTCCAATTTCCAAGAAAGCAGGTACAAAGCCTCCACTAGCTTATATAATTGATCCCATTCTGCAACTGTGTGCATTTCCAGAAATGTATACAGTCACAAGATTGTATTTCCAATTGTATTTGGCTGCACTCCTATTGAACTTTATGGATCGACACTTTTTCCTCACACATGTTAGTGGGGTGTGGGGAAGCAATCTACAATGGCAAACATGAGTGTGAAGTGAACAAGCAGTCATAATGGTCACAAAGTCAGAAGATAACAAAAATCTATTTCCTCGCAAGTTAAAATGCAAGTGATTGAACATTTAAGAATAGGGAGTGCACATCATTTGTGCAAATGTAGAAAAAAAAAATAAAATAATAAATAAATAAATAAATAAATAAAATTTAAACCAGTTTGAAGTTTATGACAGTGAAGACTAAAGAATGGTCAAAAAGAAAGAAATTGAAAGATATTTTGGCCATAAAGCCAAAATGACCTCTCTTTTTTTTTTTTTTTTTTTTTTTTTTTGCAAACTTAGCATAGTTAACTATGGTGGATCAAATTATATATTACAACATGCTTAAGTTTGTAATACTGACTGTATCATCAAGTAGATGGGTTAACAGTTAGCAGAATTTTCAGGTTTGGGATCCAATGAAAAGTTTCAGCTTGAATTGAGACCAGATACTGACAGCCTATCAATACATATATAGGCAGTTCTCGTTTTTACAAGTCCCCAGGTTTACGAGTATTTTTTTTTTTTTTTTCACGTATCAACAAAATCGAAAATATGAACATTAATTGCAAAAAATGAATGTTAAACATTCATAAATACCGCATTACAAACCACGTGCGTAGCTATACAATACGGTGTACCCTGCTTTATTATATTAATCAGTTCCCAAGATACCATCGTATCTTTAAAATATCGTAATGTGAACCCAATAACGCATTGTTATTTTGGTAATTCATTTCAAGATCTCAGAAGTTGAAATTTTCGCTATCTCACTAAAATGTCATTTTTAAGGTCACAAGCATGAAGCATGACCTTAAGGCCATATAAAAGGTCATGAGCATGGTTTGTAAATTGTATTAGTTACCAATTCAAATCATTAAAAGTGTAGTACTTTCATCATTATCATATGGTCCGTTATAAGAATCAATTTTAAATGCCTTTGTGATATTTTTCTAAAGCACATTTCTGGGGGTCACGACCATAAAACAATAAAAATAATTTGCACTTTCTTGTTTATTGGGTTTTTCTGTTAGTGCAATCAATTATAAACGGGTAGTAAACTCAATGTTATTGTATTTGTGAAAATATTGATAGCTGGAATTATGTGGTTTTTTACATTATTAGCGTGAAATGTGTTTTCCCTTTACTAAAATCTTCAATCGTATAAAAACAAATTTTCAGAATTTTCTCTTCATTCCTTTTTTTAAGCATCGTAAACTTGTTATTCCACGCAAATCGTGTTGGTTGCAATTTGTTTGTGCCATTAAAATATGCTTATGTATGCAATTGTGAAATTTATACAGGCATACCTTGATTGCTTGGCCTGTTGTAACGTAAGATCACTCATTGGTGAAGACAGGATATTAGAGCTGGAAAAGGAATTAGAAAATGTGAATTGGAATATCATCGGTTTGGCTGAAACAAGAAGAAGAAATGAATCACTTATAAGTTTATCAAGTGGAAATCTGCTGTACACCAATGGAAACAGTGAAGGTGGAGTTGGGTTTCTGGTCCATAAAGATTTTAAAAACAACATTTTGGAATTCAAAAGTACATCACCAAGAGTGTCAAGACTAATAATACTCCAGATTTCTATGAGGTACAAGCTAAAGATTATAATGATTTATGCATCAACATCGAGCCATGACGATGAAGAGGTTGAAGAAATGTACACCGAAATTGAGTCTTCTAGATGAGCAGAAAACCCACTACACTATTATTATGGGGACTTCAATGCTAAGGTTGGAAAAAGGCAAAACAGCGCAGAAAGAGGAACTATAGGAAATTTTGGAATTGGTGAAAGAGATGAAAGACTTGTGGAATTTGCAGAATCTCAAGGACTGTCAGTAATGAACACTTTTTCCAAGAAAAGGGTGAACAGAAAGTGGACATTGGAAGAGTCCAAATGGATTAACAACTAATGAAATCAACTTCATCCTCACTAACAGAAGATATATTGTGAATGATGTTACCGTCCTGAATAAAGTAAATGTGGGAAGTGATCACAGAATGGTAAGATGTACACTTGATATAGATGTAGGAAAGGAAAGGAAAAAACTGACTCAGTAAATAATACAAAGGTCTTTGAGATAATAGAGGAGGAGAAAAAGCAGTATGTACTGGAACTTAACAAGTTTCAGCTTCTGCAGACTGCTTAGGACCAAGATATCCATGAGGAATATTACAACTTTCTAAAAATGATAAAGCCCAAGAAACCTATAGGAAAAAAGAAATCCAAAGAAGAAAAAAAATTAGTCAAGAAACACTTGTCATGATGAACCGAAGACGACAAATGAAGAGCAAGAAAAACACTTACAGGGAGAAAATTGAGTATACTGAGTTATGCAAAGCCATTAGAAAGAGACTCAGAGGACATAAGAAGATTTAACACAAGAAAAGTAGAACAAGCATTAAGGGAAAACAAAGGATTTAAATCAGCAGCCATAAGCAGTAATACAGAAAGACAAATGATACTGAAACTGAAGAATAGCGATGGTGTACTTATAAACAGCCTTCTCTGCTGAGTAGTAGTCGTCTACTATTTAATTCAAATAGTAGACGACTACTATAGAGAATTATACAAGGAATGAGGGAATGATGCTAGCAGTGGGGAAGATGGATTGCAAAGTACCAACACATACGACATACCCAATATTCTTCCTGATGAGGTTAGAACATGCATTGAAGAAAATGAAGAATCAAAAAGCCCCGGGGAAAAATGAAGTTACTGTAGAGTTGTTAAAATTGGGAGGAAGAGACATAACACAAAAACTGGCAAGGCTCTTCACAAAGTGCATTAGAAAAGGTGTGACGCCTAAGCAGTGGAATAATGCAATCATAGTTTTGCTGCATAAGAAAGGAGATAAATCAGAAATTGGAAATTATAGACCAATTAGTTTGTTATCCCACATCTACAAGTTGTTCACAAGGATCATTACTAACAGATTAGAAAGAATACTTGATGAGAATCAACCGAAAGAGCAAGTTGGCTTTAGGACAGGATTCTCAACTATGGATCACCTTCACGTAATATCACAGCTAATGGAGAAAGCAAATGAATATAAAACACCATTATGACTGGCATTTGTGGATTATGTGGAAAAAAAAAGGCATTTGACTCTATACAGCATAAGGCAATGTTTCGGGCACTGGAAAGACAAGGCATTGATACCCCATATATTATGATTTTGAAGAAAATATATGAGAGTGCTACCTCCTTTATTAGTTGAAACAGTGATGAATGTTAAACCTGAGATTATTATAAAATGGGAGGAGATTATTACAATTATTTAGCAAATGATGCCCAGGAATTTTGTCAAACCATTTGTGTGTAAATTTAATAATACAGTATTCATTACTATATGTAGTAATGGAACCTAGTCTAAAAAGAGAGATATCTAAAATGATGTGTTTAAGTTGGACATTTTTGAATTTAAAATTATTAATATATAAAGTTAGGGCTTTTAGTATAGAGTTTTTGATGTTAAAAAGAAAAAGAGAAGTTTTATGTATATCAAGAATGGTATTATCCCATGAGCAAATAATATCATTGAAATTATGCCAAATATGTCTGAAATGTCGGTTTGACTTATTCCACGTTTGTGTCTACATTTATTGTTGAGAAAATGACTAAGATGGAACAGATTGTAAATGCAGTGGCTGGTATTTAAACAACCACTACTAAATAAAATTTTGTTAAAAAATTTATTGTTTAAACCATATGAATACAACGACTTATAAACACACATGAATAAATTTTCATATAATCCCGAAGGACGTTATCATTAATGATAGCGATAATTTTGATTTTGACGTTAAAACCATGATGGTGGAAGTGGAAGAGTTCAATTTCAGTATTAAAATTATTGCCAAATGCTTTTTGCTTTTGGATCTGTGTCCGTTGATTCTAATATTAAGAGAATTTTAAGTTTGGCCAACATATTTAATATTACATATATTACAAGTAAGTAAATATATGACATTATTGGTTTTACAAAACAGAGTGGAGATAGAATTAGAGTCGAAAATGGAATTATCCATCATGGGACAAGTAAGACATTGTTTGTCTGAACATTTTCTAAAAGATAGAGTTGGGTTTAGAATATGTGTAGTATGTATGGGTACAGAATCAAAGTGGTTAGGGTTAAACATATGATTCTCCTGTTTAATATTTAACACAGTATCCTCAGGAGTGGGATACAGTGCAACACGTTTTCTAGCTGAACTAGAGGCAACACAGTGCTGACTTGCCGAGTAGTTTAGTGTATCTTTATGCATAAAAAGAGGATAAATTAAATAGGACAAGTTGTGTTAGCGACGAAAGCATCTTAAAATGCGAACTAAGGAGGTAAAGAGAAAAGGAAGATAAAGAAAACTGGGATAAGTAAGATAAGTAAGAAAGAGAGAAGTAAGAGAAGAGAGAGGTATAGGTGGGTTTACATTTAAAAATAGCAATGCGCAGAGCTGCAGATAGCTAAGGATTTAAAGTATGTAGTATATACAAAAGGTAAGAAATGTAAGAAAGAGAGATGGGAAAAGAAAAGAAGAAGATAAGAAAATAGATGTACCTGAATGCGCAAGGCTACAGAACAGGATACAACTATAAAATAAGAATTAGAAATAATTAACAAAAGATATAGTAAGATGGGAAAGTTATTAATAACAACATGCCAGGCCTAATGGAAGAAAATAAGAGAAAAAGAATGTTAAGAACGTAATAAATTAAGTGGAATTAATAGCTGAATCAACAGGCTGAATTAACAAGCCAAATCATATTTACAAAAGCTAGAAAGGAAGTGGAAATTAATGAATATTAAAAAACAGTGATAAAATAGAAATAAAAATAAAAATGAAAATAAATTGGTACATAGATCAGGTATTTCATCAGGGGACTACACCTGATCATGTACCAAAACACTGCGTTTCTATACAAACCCATGTTGATGGAGGTAGTATTAAAGAATAATAATATTCTGGGAAAAAAAAAAAAAAAATCTCCAGAAACATGGGTAAGGTAGCCCCAACGCAGTGTGTATATTTAAGTAAAACTGTTGAATTAAGTTAAGGTTAAAAAAAAAAAAATGTGTAACAGGCAGCAGCATAGATATGGGAAGTAATACAAGGTAGGGGAGGGAAAAGGTAGTAAAAAAGAGAGGCGAAGGTAGTGAGAATAAGAAAAGAAGGAATGTCCGAATCGCCCTTGTATTGCATTAATAGTTCAACGAACGGAAAAAGAAGAATAGAAAGTAGAAAGACGTAAAGAGAAGGAAAAGATTTTAAAAGATACTAGGCAAGCTAGGTACATAAGTACCATACCTCTTAGAGAGGGCGTTGGCTGTGAATGTGTTAGTAGAAGAGGAAAACTAATACCGCTAGCCTGTGATATTTTTTGTTAATGTCAAATGTAGAAAATATAGCAAAAAAACAAGTGAAAAGAAGAATAAAATTAAATACCTTTAAAATTATGTAGCATCAATTAGTAAAATGCATAATAAACATGATTAACAAACAGGGAGATCTATGACGACGGTGAAGTTGCTTAGTAGAAAAAACAATGGAAGCCCTCTATAGTTAGAAGTGAGGAAAAAGGTCCGATTAATAATAATTAAAAATAATAAAATAAGAATGGAAATAAAAATGAAAACAGAAATAAAAATGAAAGTAACTTAGAAAGTGAAAAGGCATGAGCATCGTTTAGAATAGAAGTCATATGATGTGATGACTTTTATTATTATTCTTTAATGCTACCTCCATCAACATGGGTTTCTATAGAAACGCAGTGTTTTGGTACATGATCAGGTGTAGTCCGCTGATGAAATACCTGATCTATGTACCAATTTATTTTCATTTTCATTTCTATTTTATCACTATTTTTTAATATACATTAATCACTATTAATCTTATCATTAATCACTATTAAAAAATAGTGATAAAATAGAAATAAAAATGAAAATAAATTGGTACGTAGTTCAGGTATTTCATCAGGGGACTACACCTGATCATGTACCAAAACACTGTTTCTATCCAAACCGATGTTGATGGAGGTAGCATTAAAGAATAATAATAAAAGTGATCACATCATATGACTTCTATTCTGAACGATGCTCATGCCTTTTCACTTTCTAAGTAACTTTCATTTTTATTTCCATTCTTATTTTATTATTTTTAATTATTATTAATCGGACCTTTTTCCTCACTTCTAACTATAGAGGGCTTCCATTGTTTTTTCTACTAAGCAACTTCACCGTCGTCATAGATCTCCCTGTTTGTATTCTATTTATTAATCATGTTTATTATGCATTTTACTAATTGATGCTACATAATTTTAAAGGTATTTAATTTTATTCTTCTTCTTAATTTTTCTTTTTATTCTTCTTTTCACTTGTCTTTTTACTTGTTTTTCGCTATATTTTCTACATCTGACATTAACAAAAAATATCACAGGCTGGCGGTATTAGTTCTCCCCTTCTACTAACACCTTCACAGCCAGCCAAGGCCCTCTCTAAGAGGTTGGGTACTTACGCACCTAGTTTGCCTAGTCTTTTAAAATCTTTTCCTTTTCTTTCCACTTTCTATTCTTCTTTTTCCATCCATTGAACTATTAATGCAATACAAGGGCGATTCAGACATTCCTTCTTTTCTTATTCTCACTATCTTCGCCTCTTTTTTAATACCTTTCCCTCCCCTACCTTGTATTACTTCCCATTTCTATGCTGCTGCCTGTTACCCCCCCCCCCCGGAATATTATTATTCTTTAATGCTACCTCCATCAACATGGGTTTATATAGAAACACAGTGTTTTGGTACATGATCAGGTGTAGTCCCCTGATGAAATACCTGATCTATGTACCAATTTATTTTCATTTCTATTTTATCACTATGTTTTTATATTCATTAATTTCCACTTCCTTTCTAGCTTTTGTAAATATGATTTGGCTTGTTAATTCAGACTGTTGATTCAGCCATTAATTCCACTTAATTTATTACATTCTTAACATTCTTTTTCTCTTATCTTCTTCCATTAGGCCTGGCACGTTGTTGTTGTTAATAACTTTCCCATCTTACCATATCTTTTGTTAATTATTTCTAATTCTTATATATATATATATAGAATATTATTAGAAAAAGTAAATCAATCCAATAATAATACCATCATGGACCTAATAAAACGCAAAAAAAAAAAAAAAAAATATATATATATATTATTATCGCTTTTTACAGACAATCTAGATGACTTCAACTGGGGCCAACCACCCAGAATGAAGGCAAAAAACGACAAGAAGTTCTCTGTTTCTGTGATGATCAATATATGCTAAGTAATTTAAATCTAAACCAAATATAAACCAGTATAGGTCAAATATAAATAAATCGAATGATGATAAAAATTAAGAAAAATTTTGAAATATTAGAATCAAAGGTAAGAAATATAAGTAAAATATAAATGTAAGCATATATTAATCATCGTTGACCCGACAGAGAACGTAATTTAATGATTACAATAAGATGAAATATATAATATATACTACAATTGACCGTATCTAGGACATAATGTAATAGTCGTCAAAATAATGTGTGGTGCCCCCTATGTGATGGATACGGTAAAAATAAATAAATAATTAAATTAACGCAAAGAGAAACATGCAGATAGTAAGAAGAAAAACTAAAGGAGTAGGAATAATAGAACCTGAACTCCACAAAGGCGAACAATAGTGGTATAGATAAGAAATAGTTTCTCCTACGTCCTCGGATTGCCCTAATAATTTCAGAGAAATAAAAATAAAGAGTGTAGGACAGTTTAAAGACATTGCAAGATATAAGTTGTGGCTCGGGTATGCCCGGGATCGCAAACCCGTTCCTAAAATAGGACCCTGAGCTGAATTTGCATGTTATCTCAGCGTGAATTTAAGTAAATTTAAATGAATTTAACATGTTTCTCTTTGCGTTAATTTAATTATTTATTTATTTTTACCGTATCCATCACATAGGGGGCACCACACATTATTTTGACGACTATTACATTATGTCCTAGATACGGCCAAATGTAGTATGTATTATATATTTAATCTTATTTTAATCATTAAATTACGTTCTCTGTCGGGTCAACGATGATTAATATATGCTTACATTTATATTTTACTTATATTTCTTACCTTTGATTCTAATATTTCAAACTTTTTCTTAATTTTTATCATCATTCGATTTATTTATATTCGATTTATATTTGACCTATACTGGTTTATATTTGATTTAGATTTAAATTACTTAGCATATATTGATCATCACAGAAACAGAGAACTTCTTGTCGTTTTTTGCCTTCATTCTGGGTGGTTGGCTCCAGTTGAAGTCATCTAGATTGTCGGTAAAAAGCGATAATAATATTATTATTATTTTTTTTTTTTTTTTTTTTTTGCGTTTTATTAGGTCCATGATGGTATTATTATTGGATTGATTTACTTTT
Organism: Mastigoproctus giganteus; assembly: GCF_048544385.1. NCBI lineage: Eukaryota > Metazoa > Arthropoda > Arachnida > Uropygi > Thelyphonidae > Mastigoproctus > Mastigoproctus giganteus. Next base: position 100,777,189 of record NC_143577.1, read on the forward strand.
TCTAATAATATTCTGTAGACATTATGGGTGTATTGCATGATTGCTTGCAACTGCATTAACCCATAAATATTAGTTATTGTCTTTTTAGTTATTGTCTTTTTATCACTAATATAACTATTAATATATATATATATATATATATATATACATACACACACAGCAATGAGCCAAAACAATATGACCACCTACCTACTATGATGTTGGTTCTCCACGTGCAGCCAAAACAGCTCCTACCAGGCGAGGCATGGATACTACAAGATTTATAAATGTGTCTTGTGGTAGATAGTACCAGCAGATCCATTAACTCCTGTAAGGTCCGTGGTTGAGATGGCGCAGATCGGAGTTGATGTTCCAACACATCATCATCATCAGCCATTTTCAATCCACTGCAGGATGAAGGCCTCTCCAGCAACTTTCCAGTTCCTTCTGTTTTGAGCACTGGCCATCCATTTACTACTCAAAAACTCATGAACTTCATCTATCCATCTCCGCCTTTGTCTTCCAGATTTTCTTCTAGCTCCTCTTGGGTACCATTCTGTTATTTTCTTAGTCCATCTGTCTGTCCTGCCCAAGACCATTTTAGTTCTTTAGTTTGGATAAGAATGTCCTTTACTTGAGTTTGCTGCCTAATCCATGTGTTTCTCTTCTTTTCTAACAGTCTGATTCCCAATATAATTCGTTCCATTCTTCGCTGTGTAGTTCTTAGCTTCTCTTCCATTCTTTTGGTGAGTGCCCAAGTTTCACTTCCATAAGTCATGGTGGGGAGTATACATTGATTCATTATTTTACGTTTCAGACAAACTGGGATATTGCTCTTCAGTATGTGACTATATTTCCTGAATGCTATCCATCCAAAATTTATTCTTCTCTTCACTTCCAGCCATTTATCATTATTACAGCTAATAACTTGTCCCAGATAAGTATATGACTCCACCTTTCCAATTACTGCTCCCTCAATCATTATTTCCCTTTCTGTGGCATACTTGTTTATCATTACTTTTGTTTTAGCCATATTCATCTTTAGTCCAAAATCCTTACTAACTGTGCATAACTGTTAAGATATTCCTCTAATTCTTTGGGATTGTGGCTTATGACCACAATGTCATCTGCAAATCGTAAATGGTTTAGGTAGTCTCCGTTCACATTGACTTCTTTCTGGGACCAATCTAATCTTCTGAAAGCTTCCTCAAGGGCAGCAGTAAACAGTTTCGGAGATATTGTGTCTCCTTGTCGAACTCCTTTCTCGATTTTAAATTTGCTACTGTCTTTGTCTAGTCTAATAAAGGATGTAGCACTCTCATACATTTTCTTCAAAATCATAATATATGGAGTATCTATGCCTTGTCTTTCCAGTGCCCGAAACATTGCCTTATGCTGTATGGAGTCAAATGCCTTTTCATAATCCACAAATGCCAGGCATAATGGTGTTTTATATTCATTTGCTTTCTCCATTAGCTGTGATATTACGTGAAGGTGATCCATAGTTGAGAATCCTGTCCTAAAGCCAGCTTGCTCTTTCGGTTGATTCTCATCAAGTATTCTTTCTAATCTGTTAGTAATGACCCTTGTGAACAACTTGTAGATATGGGATAACAAGCTAATTGGTCTATAATTTCCAATTTCTGATTTATCTCCTTTCTTATGCAGCAAAACTATGATTGCATTATTCCACTGCATAGGCATCACACCTTTTCTAATGCACTTTGTGAAGAGCCTTGCCAGTTTTTGTGTTATGTCTCTTCCTTCCAATTTTAACAACTCTACAGTAACTTCATCTTCCCCCGGGGCTTTCCGATTCTTCATTTTCTTCAATGCATGTTCTACCTTATCAGGAAAAATATCGCGTAGGTCGTATGTGTTGCTACTTTGCAATCCATCTTCCCCACTGCTGGTATCATTCCCTCGCTCCTTGTATAATTCTCTATAGTAGTCTTCTGTTATTTGAATTATGCCTTCTCTGCTGTTTATAAGTACACCATCGCTATTTTTCAGTTTCAGTATCATTTGTCTTTCTGTATTACTGCTCATGGCTGCTGATTTAAATCCTTTGTTTTCCCTTAATGTTGGTTCTACTTTTCTTGTGTTAAATCTTCTTATGTCCTCTCTGAGTCTCTTTCTAATGGCTTTGCATAACTCAGTATACTCAATTTTCTCCCTGTCAGTGTTTTTCTTGCTCTTCATTTGTCGTCTTTGGTTCATCATGACAAGTGTTTCTTGACTAATTTTTTGTTATTTGGATTTCTGTTTCCCTATAGGTTTCTTGGCCTTTATCACTTTCAGAAAGTTGTAATATTCCTCGTCGATATCTTGGTCCTGAGCAGTCTGCACAAGCTCAAACTTGTTCTTAAGTTCCAGTACATACTGCTTTTTCTCCTCCTCTGTTATTTCAAAGACCTTTGTATTATTTACTCGAGTCAGTTTTTTCCTTTCCTTTCCTACATCTATATCAAGTGTGCATCTTACATTCTGTGATCACTTCCAACATTTACCTTATTCAGGACGGTAACATCATTCACAATATATCTTCTGTTAGTGAGGATGAAGTCGATTTCATTAGTTGTTAATCCATTTGGACTCTTCCAATGTCCACTTTCTGTTCACCCTTTTCTTGAAAAAAGTGTTCATTACTGACATTCCTTGAGATTCTGCAAATTCCACAAGTCTTTCACCTCTTATTTCTTTCACCAATTCCAAAATTTCCTATAGTTCCTCTTTCTGCGCTGTTTTGCCTTTTTCCAACCTTAGCATTGAAGTCCCCCATAATAATAGTGTAGTGGGTTTTCTGCTCATCTGCTAATAGTGTAGTGGGTTTTCTGTTCATCTGCTCATCTGCTAATAGTGTAGTGGGTTTTCTGCTCATCTGTTCCAACACAAACCAGAGATACTCGACGAGACTGATGTCTGTGGAATTTGGAGGTCAGGGCAATACTTGGAAGTCTTCCTCACGTTCCGCGAACCAGTCTCAAACAATCCGGTGGTGTGGCATGGCGCATTATCCTGCTGAAAGATAGCACCACCAGAGGGGAAGGCCGCTGCCATGAAAAGGTGTACCTGGTCAGCAACGATATTTAGGTAGGTGGTAGACATCAGAGTGCTGGACACATGGATGACTGGACCCATGGGCGACTTTCTGCTGGGTATACCAGCAGAAAATTGCCCAAAGCATGACACACCACCGCCACCAGCTTGTTTTCGTCCCACAGAGCATCCAAGCTCCATCACTTCCTCAGGTAAACGAGGCAAATGTACCTGGCCGTCCACATGGTGCAACAGGAAACTTGATTCATCAGACGCAATGGCCTTCTTCCAATCACTCAAGGTCCAGTGTCGATGCTTGCTTGTCCATTGTAAGTGCTGTCACAGGTGAACTATGGCTAGCATGACCACTTGGAGAGGCCTGTGGCTACACAGCCCCATTTTCAACAGGGTTCGATGTACTGTGAGTTGTGACACATTACGCCCATCACCAGCATTCCAATTACCAGCTAGTTGTGCCATAGTCGCCCTTTGGTTGCCACGTACCATCCAGAAGAGCCACCTCGAGCATCGATGAGCCGTGGTTATCCAACAACTCGCTGGTGGTTCGTGGGTTCCCCCTCCTCGGACCACTTTCGGTAGGTACTGAACGCGGCTGGCCGTGAGCATCCCAGCAGCCGTACCATTTCGGATATGCTCTGACCCAATCATCTGACCCAGTTAAATTGTACGTTTAAATAAATACATATAACGACTTAGATTACAAACGTAATATAATTAATAACATAACATAATTAATTAATAAATTAATAGAATCATGACTCAGACCAGAGCAGCAAAGCAAAAGGCTCAAGCTAATGGAAGTGCTGTGGCTCAGAGCAGAACTGAGGGGGGCAGTTGTCCTCTGACTCACAGCCTTATAAAATGCACTGTTTGCTTGATGTTTGCAGAGCAATCGGGTACGGGACATGATACTGCCAAGGGGGATGTCTTTGTGTGTGCGCGATGCAAGGAGTGTATCGATATCAGGCAACAACTCAGCGTTCTTGTGGGCCTATATGAGAGCTTGAAGGACAGGGTGGATGCCCTCGAAGAAACTAAATTGAGGGGCCCATCAAGCTCTCAGCTGCCCACATCAACGCCATTGGGCATCGCGTGACACAGAGACAACCCCTAAGGCAGAATGCGCTGGTCCCGAAGGAACTAGTAGTTGTTGGTGACTCTATTGTCAGGGAAACGGGGAACATGCTTTGTAAAAAAGATAGGTGGAACAGGACCAGGGTATGTCTGCCAGGGGCAAAGGTTGATGACGTTGTAGAGCGAATATCATCTTTTAAGGGCACAAAAGTGATATAGTTGTACACATTGGCACTAATAATATTAAGAGTAGGAGACCGGCAGAATTACTTAACAAGTACAGGTCACTGTTGAACAAAAGCCAAGAATTAGGGTTGAATTTGAAAGTGTCTGCAATTCTGCCCAGACACGATAGGAGGGAGTATATGATGAGAGCCTTGTCGATCAATTCGGCCCTGGAAAGATTGTGCAAGGCTCAAGGGGTAGAATTTTTTTCAGCCTGGACTGTACTTGTTAACAGGAGAGATTGCTTCTACAGGGATGGGATACACTTAAATAGAAAGGGTGCAAGAATATTTGCTGATGCTATCGAGGCAGTGTTAGGTGGGTCGGAAAACTGCTAGCTTGGGGGGAGACAAAGACCAATAGATTGACAGTAGCCACTGGCAGAGGTGAAAGAGATTCTTGCACTGCTTCTATTAGAATGAGCAGAAGCCTGAAAAACAAGATGTATGGTATTTCAGAGACTGCTGGGAGCCATTGTGGTACAAGTAAACACATGGGTTGTGTTAGGGTAGCTAAGAATAGAAACAGGTGCAGGTATACTTGCGTGTACACCAATGCTAGGAGTTTAGTAAATAAATTTGATGAATTTGAGGTATTGCTCAAAACATCGAAGGCAGATATTGTTGGGATATCAGAGACGTGGTGTCACACAGATATAAGGGATGCAGAACTGCAATTTGGGGAGTACAACGTCTACCGAAAGGATAGACAGGATAGGAAGGGAGGATGGGTTATGTTATTAGTTAAGAAACACATAAAAACCAAGGAAGTGAAGCCAGTCGACATCGCTGGACAGTGCAGTGTGGAGTCAGTTTGGTGTGACATAAACATTGGGAGATCAAAATTGAGAATAGGAGTGTGCTATAGGCCTAATGACTCTGATGAGTATAATAAGGAACTGTACAGGGAAATAGAGTGGGCCAGTAAATCAGAGTGTCTTATAATGGGAGATTTTAATTTCCCAGATATTGACTGGAATTTGGGGGCTGGTTACTCACACACTAACAGGACTTTTGTGGATTTATTGGATGATTGTTTTCTACATCAGCATGTTTGCAAGAGTAATACTCTTGTTTGTTTGCAAGAGTAATACTCTTGTTTGTTTGTAATACTCTTGCAAACTAGAGGGAGTAATACTCTTGATTTGATTATCAGCAGTGATTCTTCATGCATTAAGAATCTGCAGATAAATGAACCACTAGGTGGCAGTGATCACAGTGTGCTGAAGTGGGATTTACTCAAAGAGGTAACTACCATTAGGGGTAAAGGGAAGGGTTATTGCTTCCGTAAAGGCGACTACGATGGACTGAGACAGTATTTAAATTCTATACAGTGGGACCAACTGATGATGTTACCAACAGCAAATTCAAAATGGGAAGCATTCAAAGAACTTATCTTGGAAGCTACTAGGCTTTACATACCAACTAAGAAATATTGTTCAAGGTTTAAGCCAAAATGCATGTCAGATGAACTAATGAGGCATATGGCAGAGAAGAAAAATGCATGGGATACATACAAATTAACACATGACACAGAAGCCTATGATAGATACAAGTTGATATGCAACCAAGTTACAAAGGAGGTTAGACAGGCGAAGGCAGATTACGAGAAATCCTTGGCAAGGGATGCAAAGAAAAACAGCAAAGAGTTCTTTACTTATGTAAACTCTAGAAGGAAGGGGATGAATCAGATTGGTCCACTTGATATTGATGGGTCAAGTGTTGATGATCCTGCTCAGGTAGCTAACAAACTAAATGAATATTTTGCATCGACATTCACACATGAGGAGTTATTCAGCGAGGGGAATGCCAGAGGTGTATTCAACTCTAGCAGTAAGTTACAGAATCTTGAAATAACTGGGAGTAAAGTGGAGGAGAAACTGTTGAAGATAAACACAAGAAAGGCACCCAGGGTGGATGGGATCTATCCAGTTATATTAAAGGAGGCAGCAAAGGAAGTAAGCAAACCCTTAGCCATAATTATGAGAGCTTCCTTGGACTCAGGGGAGGTACCCATAGACTGGAAATGTGCAAATGTGACCCAAATTCACAAAGGAGGATCAAAGGCTGACACAAGTAATTATAGACCTGTGAGCTTAACTTCTGTTCCAGGAAAATTAATGGAGGCACTGGTTAAAGAAGCACTGCAGGATCACTTAGACAAGACTTCAGTTATAGCTCAGACACAGCATGGTTTTGTTAAGGGGAAGTCTTGCCTGACCAACTTGATTGGATACTATGATGCAGTCACAAAAGAACTGGATGCAGGGAATAACTTTGATATTATATACTTGGATCTTAGAAAGGCTTTTGATACTGTTGCACATGGAAGACTGCTACACAAATTGGAGCAGTGTGACATTGGAGGCAAATTGCTGCTATGGATAAAGGGGTGGTTGAGGGGGAGAAGACAGAGAGTGGTAATCAATGGACACTGCTCATCGTGGACTGATGTTATTAGTGGAGTCCCTCAGGGCTCAGTGTTGGGTCCATTATTGTTTTCTGTATTTATAAATGATATCGATGATGGTATATCGGGCTTAATGTCCAAGTTTGCAGACGATACAAAGGTTGGCAGGGTTGTCAAGGACACTACTGACACTATGCTGCTGCAACAGGATCTGGAAAGGTTGAGCAGATGGGCTGAGAGGTGGCAAATGAAGTTTAACATTGATAAATGTAAAGTACTACACATGGGAAACAGCAACCCCAGAGCAACGTATCAACTCTGTGGTACTACACTGACAGTGGTAGAGAATGAAAGGGACTTGGGGGTGGTTGTGCAGGCAGATATGAAGTTCTCTGAGCAGTGCAGACGGGCTGCAAGAGTAGCTCATGGAGTATTGTCAATGATATACAGGAATTTTTCCAGCAGGGATAAGGAGGTGATTATTCCATTGTATAAGGCGATGGTCAGGCCACACCTAGAGTACTGTATACAGGTCTGGATACCTCATTTCAAGAAGGATGTAGAGCTGCTGGAACGAGTACAGAGAAGGGCAACAAGATTAGTGAATGGAACAAAGGGGTGCTCTTACGAAGAAAGGCTTAAGTTTTGCAAATTACAGTGTCTGGAGACTAGGCACCAGCGAGGTGATCTGATAGAGGTGTATAAAGCCTTGAATGGTTTAAGCATGCTCAATGCTGATGGGATTCTTCCTCTAGCTCAGAAAAATCACCTGAGAGCGCATAAATTCAAATTGAGGAAAGACAGATGTAGGATAGACGTGCAGAAATTTGCCTTTAGCCAGCGGGTGGTTGGTTGGTGGAACAGACTTCCATCCCTTGTGGTGGAGGTTGATAGCCTAAATAAGTTTAAGGCTCAGCTGGACAGGTATTTTGAACGAACAGAGGGGTGAAGTGGAAGTGGGTTTTTTTTTTTTTTTTTTTTTTGGCTGATGCTCATAAGCTTGCTTTCTTGCATCAAATGCCTCTACTAATGCTAATGCTAATCTGGCCATTACAATTTGGCCATTGTCAAACTCTCTTAAGTCCGCTGCCTTTCCCATTTGAAGAACAAGAGTAGCGCTGATTAATGGAGCTCAGTATTAGGCGTTTTTTATACAGTGTCCTGAACCGCACCGTAGTTCACCTGCAGTTGCTTCAATTTGCATACCGACTCGCTGGTCATTGGTGTGTGTGTGTGTGTGTGTGTGTGTGTGTGTGTGTGTGTGTGTGTGTGTGTGTGTGTGTGTGTGTGTGCACGCGCGCACCAATGGAAGTGTAAAACACACAAGGTGGCAAACCTAGTAGGAAATAGAAAAATTAAGGTGGAAGAGAGGAAAAGAATGTGAAGAACTTAAAAGATGCAGCGGATTATCTGGAAAAAAAAAAAAAACACCGAATTAATAAACCAATTAGCATGAAAGAAGCTATAAGGGAGAAAAAAATACAAAAAAGATTAATAAATCACAAAGAAATAGCAAGCACCAAACAGAAGAAGGGATTATCATTTGATGTTAAAAAATCTAATCAAAGGGAAAGAAAAATAAAGGTTAAAATATTTGAAATATATAATGCAAGCTATAAAAGATTGATACATAATGCATTTATTTCATTAGAGGACTATACCTGATTACGTATCAAAAAACTATTTCTATGCATAAAATTTTTTTTTATAGTAACTAGTCACTAGGTGACAAGTTACCACAGCAAGCTGAAGATAACTAGTCACCTTCAGCTTGCTATGGTACAATACAATGAACCCAACACCAAACCTTGGGGGAATCCACAAATATCATTAGTCCATGAAGAGCAGTGTCCACTGATAACAACTCTATCTTCTTCTTCTGCTCAACCATCCTTTTATCCATTGTAGCAACTTGGCCTTAATGCCATACTGCTCCAATTTATTCAGTAGTCTTCGGTGTGCCACAGTATCAAAAGCTTTCCTAAAATACAAGTACAGTGGATTCCGGTTGTTTGGGGCACCGGTTAATCAGGGCAGCCGCTTATTTGGAGCAAATCTTAAAAAACAGAAGCAAATCGAGAAAATAGCCAGAGTTTACTTTGCTTAATTGGGACAACATTCCGTTTAATTGGGGCAGGAGACTGCAGCACTGGAGATTACCCAACGATTGTCTCGGACCGTACCATCTGGTTCGGTCGGATTTCTGGAGGTCACAACCATAAAACAATAAAAACGATTAGTAGTCCTGTTTATTGGGCTTTTCTGTTAGTGCAATCTATCATAAATGGATAGTAAACTCGATCTTATTGAATTTGCAATAATACCGGCAGCTGGAATTCTGTGGTTTATTATGATGAAATGTGTTTACACTTCCATGAAATCTTCAATCATGTAAAAAAATCAATTTTCGAAATCTACTCTTCATTCCTATTTTTAAAGCTTCGTAACTTGTTACTCTGTTCCTCACTTGCGCATATTGTGTTACTTTCAATTTGTGTGTGCCGTGTTCTTTGTTATTGATTGCTTATCTTTTTATTGTTTTAAATTTTAACCCCTACCCACAAATGTCAGTGAACAGAAATATCAACTAGTTAGTATGTATGTATTACAACATGTATTAATTATTCTGATTATCACATATATTCTTCCGATTTTCACGTATCATTTAATTTTTTAATTGGTAAGGTAATAAAGGGTAAAGTTGTGCTTAATATAGCTTTACTTTTATAGCCTGTGGATAATATTCCACCTATTTTCGCTAATTAGAATTGCTTTTTAATAGAATTAAAATCTAATTCACAAATGTGAATCCCAATGACTGGCACTTACTACACATTGTATAGTGAACAGTACTTGACTATGGTGAGTCCATCGTAACGTGATTTGATTGTAGAGTAAACCAACTGTAAAGAGGGGGTCCATTGTATTTTTAACTATTTACATGAAACTTACGGATAATTGGGGCAGCCAAATAACCGGATTCGACTATAAATGATATCAAAATTATTCTTGGCCTCCAATACCTTTGTGACCACATTATAGTATCCAATTAAATTTGTCAGACAAGACTTTCCCTTAACAAACCCATCTTGTGTCTGAATTATTGCTACAGTCTTGTCTAGATGATCTTGCAATGCATCTTTAACCAGTGACTCCATTATTTTACCCAGAACAGAGTGAATTGGGGACATATTTGCACATCTTCAGTCCATGGGGGACCTCCCCTGAGTCCAAGGATGCTTTCATAATTATGGCTAAGGGTCTGCTTACTTCCTTTGCTGCCTCCATTAATATAACTGGATAGATCCCATCCACCCCAGCTGCCTTTCTTATGTTTAACTTCAACAATTTCTCCTCCACTTTGCTCTCAGTTATTACAGTTTGATAAACTTCTGGCATTCCTCTCCTTGAATAACTCCTCATGTGTGAATGTAGAGGCAAAATACTCATTCAGTTTGTCAGCTTTCCGAGCATGATCATCAATAGTCAAACCATCTATGTGAAGTGGACCAATCTGATTCATCCCTTTCCTTCCAGAGTTTATAAGTAAAGAATTCTCATAATTCTCAAAGATTTCTCATAATCTGCCTTTGCCTGCTTTGTGCCTGACTAACATCCTTTTGATTACAGATCAACTTATATCTACCATAGTCTTCTGTGTCACCTGATAAATTTATATGCACCCCATGCATTTTTCTTCTCTGCCATAAGCTGTATTAATTCATCTGATATCCATTTAGGCCTAAACTTTGAACAGCATTTCTTAGTTGGAATGAAAAGCCTAGATAAGTCCCTGAAGGCTTCCCATTTATAATTCACCATTAATAACATCATCAGTTGATCCCACTGTATAGAATTTAAAAACCCTCTGAGACTGTAGTCACCTTTACGAAAGCAAAAACTCTTCCCCTTACCTGTGATGGTAGTTACATCTTTAAGTAAACCCCACATCAGTATACTGTGATCATTGTCATCTAGTGGCTCCTTTATCTGCAGATTCTTAATGCATGAAGAATCACTCCTGATAATCAGACCAGTATTACTCCCTCTGGCTGCCTCTCGAACATGTTGCTGCAGAAAACAGTCATCCAATAAATCCACACAACATTAGAACTTCTTGAACTCCTCCTTCTGTTGATAAACCTAAATGGATATCAAATGAACTATTGAGGCATGTGACAAAAAAAAAAAAAAAAAAAAAGAAAAATACACAGGATGCATAAAATTATCAGGTGATGCAGAAGCTGTGATACACTTGTCTGCAATCAAGTTACAAAAGAGGTTTAGGCGAGCCAAGTCAGATTACGAAGTCTCAGGCAAAGAATGTAAAAAAAAAAAAAAAGCCAAAGATTTCTTTACTTATATTAACAGAAGGAAGAATCACATTGGTCCACTTGATGTTGACTGTTTAACTGTGGATTATCTGCTCAGGTTGCTAACAGGCTGAAATAGTATTTTGCACCTACAATCACAAGAGGAAGAAGTCATTAGGGAGAGGAGTGCTAAAAGTTTATCAAATTCTAACAGGCAGCTAAAAGATTTGGTGATAACTGAGAGGAAAGTGGAAGAGAAATTATTGAAGTTAAACATAAAAAAAAAAGGCACCTGGGATGGATGAGATGTATCCAATTATATTAAGAGAGCATCTTTGGATTCAGGGATTGACCTGGATAGTGCAAATGTACCCCAATTCAAAGGGGAATCAAAGGGTGACAAGAGTAATTACAGACCCATAAGCTAACTTCTGTTCCAGGGAAAATAAGTGTCACTGTTTAAAGTGATGCAGGACCATCTATACAAAAGTGCAGTTCTACTTCAGTCACAGCAAGGGTATGTTAAAGGGGATGTCTTGTCTAACCAATTTCATTGGTTATTATAATGCAGTGGGAAAAAAAACTGAATGCACAAAAATAAATTTGATATCATATACATTTGTCCCCCCCCCAACGTCCTTTAAGAATCACTTTATTAAATAAATACCGTTAATTCACAGTGATGAATAATACACACAGACCACAATATCTGAAAAATAAAAAGATAATACAGTTACCAATTCAGATTTATTAACTGTTTATAAATGAGATGCATGCCATCGTATCTTTACAAGAAATAAGGAAAGCGAACACTTACCACATAAAATACCAAGTGCTATGCTAAAAAGTGCCATGTATCCAAAATAGAAAGTAGTCTGAAACAATCCATACATTCTATAAGGTAAAAATTAAACTAATATTAGTACAGTATAAAAAGTTAGGTGCTTTAGAAAAATGCTTTCTTCATGAACTACATAAAGTTCAAGTGACCTGCCTAGGGCAAGTTTAAATAAAAAATATATCTCACTATAAAGTTACACTTTATTTTTAAGTTGTAAAGTAGGAGTACAATCAACAAGTCTACTTTAACTAAGACAACTGGTGAACTTTTGTCTGGCCTGGTGCAAAATTAATCAACATTTAAATTTACTTATGCATAATTTGAATAAAAAGTCTTCTAAAAAAACTAGACAAGTCAATTGCATTATTGCTTTAGCTGCCAGCTGTCACAGGATGATTTTAATCTCAACTACCATGAAAATAGTTAATGAGAGGGGGGGGGGGACTCAATCCAATGAAGTACTGGGTACTTTCAGGAACATCCCTTAGAATGTTCCTTCCTAAAATGTATCTAGCACCAAATACTACCAAAATGTATTTAAAATTAACTAGTTTTGAGGAAGAAGAGAAAAAACAGAAATTCTGACTGGCCTCAAGGAGGTGAATTTTACTCCCAAGTTGTAATCATGCTTAACAAGGTCTCATTTTCCAGGATTACTGGAAACCCTAATATAGTTCTTCACTTTTGCTAGGCTAGTAAATGCCATCCATTCTGTGCTTATTTTGAAATTTGTAAAACACCTTTGTGTTTTACAAATTTCTCTGAAATATTTTATTTAATAGTAATGAATAAATTATAACATACCTCTGTATATTTCTGATTTTAAGGGGGGCATCTTGTGTCAATGCAAAAGCACTTAAGAAATAAACAGTATAAATAATTATCTGTTTTATGAATAAGATACACAGTTTCAGTACTTATAGTTGAACTAATTATAAAAAAATGCATAAAAATCTCTATTCTTGAATGCATTATAATTTTCTACATAAATGAGAGCTTACATATGCTCAATTTTTCCTACTTTCCATTAATATTTTAGAAATAAACAAGGCGTTACCTTTTATTCAGTCAGTAGGATTTCTTCTCTACCAATTCTCCTTATGCAATTAGATTACGAAATGATATGTTAAAACAATATTACATAATTTAAAATAATGTAAAACTCATAATGTGTTCCTCAATACTGACACACAGGCAGTCCAACACCCCAGGATCACAGTGGTAATCCTGGTTTCGGCAATCAATAAGTTAGTATAATTATGTTGAATATTTAAAATTTTTGGCTTCATTAAACAGGAATGTGTGGTTTTCATTTATCGCATGGAATGCTAGTTCCGATGAATTCGCACGTGATGCACGGACTGAAGCTTCATGTTGCTTAACCCTCGAGTTTAAAATACATCTGGTAGATCCAATGTAAGAATAAATTTTTTAAACTTTACACTTAAGGGGGAGGGTGAAAATATTAATTTCAGTATTTATCGTAAGCCCATGAATACGGGGATGTTCCTACACTATAGTAGCTACCACCCATACTCATATAAAAGGTCAATCACATTAAACCAGTTCTTAAATGCATTCAAATACCCTTCCACACAACTTGCCCTACAAATAAAAATAGAACGGAGGAACTGGTTCCTCTGTTCTTCTATTTCTCTACCAATAGCATTAAATTAGAATGCTAAAGACAGAATAATCAATAACAAACATAATGCCAGGATTAATAAAAAATATTTTATTTCAATGCTGTTAAGTTGAACACTGGTATAGACAAATTAACAACCTTTTTTAGAGGTACAGAAAAGAAAATAGTAGTAAAACCAGGCTGTAAATTATATGCAACACTAAAAAAAAATCACACGGTACTATCGACTTCCGAACAAACACATAACTTTGTCTACAACATTTCATGTAAGTAGGCTGTGATTCTTCTTACATTGGATCTACCAGATTTATTTTAAACTCGAGAGTTAAGCACATCAGTCTGTGCATCACATGCGAATGCATCGGAACTAGCATTCCTTGCAATAAATGAAAAGCACAGATTCCTGTTTAATGAAGGCAAAATTTTAAATATTCAACATAATTATACTAAGTTACTGATTGCCGAAACTTTAGAAATGAAATTACATAAAAAAACTCTATTAGCATCCGCTATCCATTTCTCATATCTGATTCGTGGTCATTCGAACACATATGTACCAAAGACTAATCTCCTATTTATAAGATTCTGAACACACGTTTCGTTAGTTTCATTCCACCCTGTGAACACGACACTTCTCGAAAAGTTTTGGCCCGCTGAAGGGAGAAAATTTGTGGATTTTAAATTCATTGGTTTATCATACTTTTATCTCATTTTAATAGTATTTCATTCTTATTTCAAATTTGCGTTTAAGACAAAATGTCTTCCTTCACTAAAAGTTGCATGGGGGGGGGGGGTTGATATTTCTGGGGTCGGGTTGGAGTTCACCACTGTGATCCTCGGGTGTTGGACTGCCCGTGTGTCAATAGTGAGGAACGCATTGTGAGTTTTAAATTATGTAATATTGTTTTAACGTATCATTTCTTAATCTTGCATAAGGAGAATTGGTAAGGAAATCCTGCTGACTGAATAAAAGGTAACCCCTTGTTTATTTCTAAAAATTATAATTTTAAAAAAAAATGAAGATCTGTGATAAATGTGCCAAGTTAAGTAAACATTTTTTTAAAAATAAATAAAAAAAAAAAAATTAAGATTACAATATTTTAGCTTAATTCATACAGCAATATTACGGGGGGGGGGTTAAGAAACACAAAAAACTTGCATTTCTTAAACCAAATTGTTTAAGAAATGTTATAAGTTACTAAATTAGAATATAATAATATGCTGAAAATGCTATAAAATGTTAAATGTTTTTACTTTTTAATCATTTATACTTACAGTATAAATAATTATATTCATAAATTTTTAATATAACTTTTCATATACTGTATCTTTCATGTTGCTGAGTGTTGTGAGGCACTCGGAAACATGAATGTTGTAAAAGAAAAATAGAAATATGTGGCTCTGTCATAAGCCTTTAAATCCTGGTGGGGCAAAATAAGGTGGCACAATCACTTCGGTTATTTTTAACCAAATTATTATATTTTTATATAATAATCAGCTATTGTTGATTGTTAAATTTTAAATATTTTTAAGTTTTAATAATTTTAAATATTGATACTATGATTTAGATTTAAGATGAGCTA
This sequence comes from Mastigoproctus giganteus, assembly GCF_048544385.1. Taxonomy (NCBI): domain Eukaryota; kingdom Metazoa; phylum Arthropoda; class Arachnida; order Uropygi; family Thelyphonidae; genus Mastigoproctus; species Mastigoproctus giganteus. Next base: position 100,792,318 of record NC_143577.1, read on the forward strand.
AGTATTACTAATCAGGAGGAGTAATACATTACTGCAGTTAATATCATAGTTTACTTTGAAGAAATTACAAGTGGGTTAATTTTGAATCAAAAATTGAGGAAAAGATGTCAATCCTTGATGCAGGTGATTCCCTCACTAAAGGACACAGTCAGAATTCACAAAACCAATGGGCCTACAGGTGGATTAAAACATTTTGACTAAAATACTATAAAACACTGATAAAATAGGGAAATTACTTAACTGTGGAAGTTGATTCTTTAACATTAATTTGAATATAAATTACATTAATATTCAAAATATTTAATCATCATATATTTTAACATGCCTTTGCAAACATTGTATACTGTGCTAGAAGACCCCCTGCTATGCAGGCAAATTGGGTTAGATATACCAATATAAATTTTGTGGATCTGCCTATTTGTTCAAAGACAATACAGGTTGGACTGAAATTTAAAGCCAGTCAACACAGAACAGTGGCTGAATGTTACAACAAGAATCTCTCTCTCCACACACACACACACACACACACACACACACACACACACACACACACACACACAGTGCTTAGTCTTGAATAATCTTCATGGAAAATGTTATTCAAAGATGAACATACAAGGAGTAATTGAAAAGAATGGGGGACTCATTTTATCTTAAAATTGCAGCATCTTAGTGAATTGAAACTTGTCGAAACCAGCTTTGATTGAAATGATTCTAATCACCCATTTATCTACAATCATGTATGATGAAGCCATTCAGCTTCATCATTTCCCATATAATAATTCAGTCACAAAACTTTTTTCTCACAGCTTGTAAGCTCAAATACACCTTTAAAGCAGAAGGAATCAGAGTCAAAAATTAAGAAAAATTATATGAGCAGCAGTTGATGCAAACACTAACTGAGATTGTCAGAACAAGTAAATGGGGTATGGCAGATTGCAGATGCAAATTAAATTTGGTAAAATCAGAACCAACAAACAACATGTATATTTTTGAAATGAATAAGGAAGTTTTTGATGAGATGTTTAGATATTTTCACAGATCAATTTGTTCTGTTAGTTTGGCTACTCATGATACTTGATGTAGTAGCATTACAAGTTGGGGGGCTGCATGAATTGAGATTTTCAGATATGGTGTCCACATGAGTGCACACACGCACAGCAAGAATATACTTGACTCCATGACATAACATGGTCTCGCATACACACTACTCAGACTCCTTATATCAGAAAACAACAATTAAAAAATAAATATAAAATATATAAATATAAAAAGTAGAGGCAACAAGATTATATACAATAATGTCAGTCTGAATCTTACTCTGATAAGTAATATTCAGACTGATTTGAATGCCTCATAGAACTGTACCAATATATTCAATCTGATGGATTATCTAGCAGCAAACCAAGAAAAACTGTTTCAAAACAATTTCAAATAAGAACACTTGGACCTCTCTCTCTCTCTCTCTCTCTCTCTCTCTCTCTCTCTCTCTGATGCCTCTGTAATAACATCAGAAGTCATGTTGGGAAGATGGAGTTTTTCTTGGGGGGGGGGGGGACAGTTTTCCTGACATTAAGTCTTAATGAACCAGATGATCTTCAACTTCTACATAGTATTTCTAGGGTGACAGATTTCAGACCATCTGTGACCCTAGAAATACTAAGTGGAAGTTGAGTACCATCGTATCAGTTCCATCAATTTTAGACTCCTAAGTAGTAGCCTTAACAATAATCACTGGAACAACATCCACAAAAAGCCTAATGAACACTAACATAACTGATAAAACATTCAGTTTACTTATTAAAAAATATAAAGGAAAAAAAAAAAAACTGAAAATCGAAATGGATTTTATTACTTTTAATTTGAAAGTTTAAAGTCCTTTTAAAGTTTATTTTGTTTCTAAAATAATATTAAGGTTTTCAACATTTCTATGTCCAAATAAAGTAAAATACAATTACATATACATAAAAATGTACCACTGAACCTTTTTGTATTTAATCTGCCAGTTGTGTATCATTTTACAGGTTAAGGTTTCCTACCCCCCCCCCTCCAAATTCTGATGTCAACTACTACATCACTGACCTAACTTCCTCCTGAGCACCCACTATCTGGTAAGCAATGAACAAAAGTTCGATGTCAAAGCCAGGGTTAAATGTGCACCATTCCCACACTAACTAGCATGCATCCTATCCTATCCTACAGACTATGAAGATATGGGCATTACATTAGACTGTCGCAGGCAAGTTTACTGGCCAAATGGTCCAAGGGGAGCCATCGCAGATTCTTTTCATGTTGACAGGAATCCAAGTGGTGCATTAGAGCTTGTTTCCTCAACCACCAGAAGTCCCCTTTCCAAATTTTCACAGCAGGACACTGGATTCCTATGGTTTAGCCTATTAGCATCACTTACAATTGAGTTTACCTCGCCACAAGTGCCCACACTGAAAGATAGTAAGTAATGAACCATTTACATGATTTGACTCAGTTGAGTCATTACAAAAAAAGGGACTTGAATCAGTTATTTGAGTCATCAAATCACTTCTTGACATAGTAGCAGCTGCCAGCATCAGAAATTTAATTCAAACACTGATTTGTGTCATCAAACATCCCAAATCTTCCTGAGGGAAATGACAAGTAACTTCATGAAAATAAATGATTCTGTGCAGCAAACAGATATAAAGGACTGGAGGAAGGGGGAACTCATGATGTGTTGGTCTAGGTCAGGGATGGCAAACCATTTTAAGCTGCATGCCAAAATTAGCTAAATCTTTAAAAAAAATTACCATCCTGGAAGATGATATTCAAGATATTTAAATCTCTTACCTTTGCAATGAACTGTCTTACACCAACAATGAAAGCAACACAGAGATGGGGGGGGGAACTCCTGGTGCCTTCAGACAATAAATACACTTTACTTTGAAACAACATCACTCCAGGAATCCACCATGAGTCATGACAATGCATATTCATGCAGTGACTTGTTTGAAATCAGAGTGGTGAGATGTACTGATAAAATTGTGATTAAAAGTGTGTGAATACTGTATATGTGTAGTGTTGTGTATCATTGTTCTTCTGGTCATTTAGCCGCTAGACCCCTGCTGGGGCCCAACGTTGCCCACACCTGGAGGCAGACCAGGTACCCAGTAATTTCATATTTACTCTGGCAAGCCCTGCTACCTAGTTTCCTGAGATTTCAGTAGCAACAACCTATATATATAGTCGATTTCGGTTAATTGCAACAGATCACTTTGGCCCAATTAAGCAAAATTTTAATGAGCTGAAAAGAACATTCTAACGAAGGCAAAAAAGGTATGAATAAAATAAAGGGAATGTGATATTTAAAGAAAGCACACTGTATTTAAGTTATATTTTGGTACAAACATTTATTTAAAAATAACTAAAGCTAAAAGCAAACAAAATGTACGTACGTACATATAATGTACATTATATAGTACATTACAGTACAGAATAATGTCTGTGTCAAACAAAGGTTACAGATTACTTAAGGGTTGTTACTTTGAAAAAAAATTATGAAGTGTACATGTTCTCTTTATGGACTGCAATTCTTTATGGACTAATACTGATAAAGGATGCCTTCATTGCCTTCCTGCATGAAATAGCATTTCAATTCAGGAATACATTTCCTGGCGTCCTAGTTAGTCACTCGCTTAGATATATCATAGTCATCATTTTCTTGGTCTATTGGTGTCTCTGAGTGTTTTGCCGCAATTTGTTCAATAATCGTTTTCTAATAATCTTCATTTTCATCGTGGCATTGAAGGTCATTGTCAATTGTTAAAAATTCTTCACAATTTTGGACCAGTTGCAGTTCCAAAGCCATTTCATTTTCTGTAAGCAGCAAAACAATTCCAAATTGTTTTGCTGCTTATTCCTCGCCAGCTATCAGCGATAAATTGTGCAGCTTTTAACATTGAAACTTTTGCACTAATTTTGCAATAACTTCTATTGATTTCGAAGATGATGTCGGCAGGTTTTCCTCAATGGCTTCAAGGATGTGATTAAACAGCTTTCTGCGATAATAGGTCTTCAAATTTTTTATAATTCCCGCGTCCATAGGCTGTATTAGGGATGTGGTGCTAAGAGGTAAAAATTCCAGTTCAATATTTTTTTAACCAGCTACATTAGAGTGTGCCATGCAGTTGTCCAATATCAACAGAATTTTTCTGAACTTCCGTTGCAGTTCCGCATCCCAGTCCATAAAAATATATGTGGTCATCCACGCCTTCTACTGGCATAATATGAAACTGGCAAACTGCCTATTGTAAGCCCCTTGAAACAACAAGGTTTAGCACTTTTACCAATACCAAAAAGTTTGAGTTTATCATTTCCTAATATGTTTGAGCAGCACAACACTGTTACACGATCCATTGCTTTCTTTGAACCAGACAGTGTTATGTGTTGGTAGCTGAGGGAACCATTCGGCGTAGCACGATAATACAGGCCTGTTTCATCAGTGTTGTAAATGTCATCCCCACTAAATTTTTTAAGCAACTCTGGCAGTTTTTCAGATTTCCATTGCTCAGCAATGTCCTTCTCGCCATGTGCTTTTTTGTTTGTTTGTTTTTAGGAGCATTAGCAATTAAGGCCATATTGCTCCGTCGATATGTGGCGGTCATTCCCTGACTTTTCTGCATCCTTCGTATTTGGTCATGGGCTCGAACCCCAGTCTAATCAAGGAGCGTGTGCTACGCACTGCTGCTCCTGCCCACCTGGCTACGGAGGCACCGTGTTTTCTATTACTAATGTCACATCTACACTTCCATTGAGACAACAAACCACCTGTTGCTTTCAAATTTACATGACCTAGCTTTTTGGCCAACTCTTCTGACTTGGTTTTTAGCATCGGGCCGCTTACACACACTCCTCGTTTAGATACAGTGGAAAACTATTGATTCAATGCATCATTGATGTCTGGATCTTTGCCTTCTCTCTTTCGCTTATGAAATGTTTTCTTTAAACCAACGCACAATGTCCACTCCTCTCTAAGATTTTCTTGTTGCTGTAGCAGTCGTAAAATTGTAGATTTTTGGCACCTTTATTATCTCAGCTAGCTGATGATGACTGATGTTAGGAGGTTGACTTTATCTTGTCAAGAACAGCAATTTTTTTCGAAAGCGACAAATCTTTACGTGGCATCTTGACAGGGGTCTTAAATGTACTGAAAAAAAAAGGGGGGGGGGGACCAAAATCAGTGCACTGTTTGGTACAGTTTTTAATCTATTCTAACCCACAAGATATATATATATATTATATATGTACCTAGTGTGATCGTAAACAACTGCAAGCAGAATTTCTTCAGAATCCGATTACCACGACACAGAATAAATGTAAAACAACCAATCTACAGCATGACTTCGCAATAACTGACTCGGCTGCTGCCCACATGATCTCTTTGTTACGAACTATCTAAATTAGTTTATTGTTCAATAAACTATATTTAGATGTTTGTGTGCACCATCTAAACATAGTTTATTGTTCAATCATGACTTTAATTGCCACAATTAAGCAGCAAGTTGGCTCAAATAAGCAGAACAAATTCAGGCTAAATATGTGGTTTGTTTCTGTTCTTCATATTTTGCCCCAAATTAACTAGGAACAAATTAACTAATTTGCACTATATAAAAAGTGCTTTTTAGAGAGTTATATAGCGAAAATTTCACCATCCAAGGTCGTGGAACGAATTACCAAAAAACAATATGTTACTGGGTTCACATTACGATATTTTCGCGATACGATGGTATCTCTGGAACTGGGTACACTGTATTGTATAACTATGCGAGTGGTTTGAAATGCACTATTTATTAATGTTTAACATTCATTTTATTGCAATTAATGCTCACATTTTCGATTTTGTTGAAACTTGATACTTTTGGGGGGGGGACCATAAACCCGGGAACTCGTAAAACGAGAACTGTCTGTATGTATATATAGTAGGTAGAGCAGGGGGGGAAAGACTTGGGGGAAAGACAGAAATATGGGGATGGTAGGGAAGGGAAGAAACAGTTTCCTTCCTCCCCCTGCTAGGGGGAAGGGTGTTTAATGTGAATAGGGTTAGGGCACCCTATTCAGATCACCAAATGGCATTTGGCAGCATAGATGCGATTTGTTCAGTGGTTCCAGTCCGATCTCAGCAGAGATCAGACTATTTATAAAGTCATTCGTGGTATAAATCCCGTCTGTGTTGTCTTTACTGTCACCTGTTGTTGTGATCAGTTTAGATCTGCTTCATTATTTCTGTGGGCAGTGTAACTTTCTAGATAGTTATGATGTCGGTCCTCAACATTGGGTTTGATGTTAGTTTAGTGCAATCTGTGCTCTCCTCGTAATAAACATCTTCTGGGTGAAGTGTGAAAATGCCTCATATTTGTTTGAAGAGAAAAGATGGTACTCTTGATTTTTTGGCAGATATGTAATCTTCGTGATGAATTGGCTACATAGATCATCATAGAGAGGGCATTCGTGCATGAGGTGAATCCAAGTCTGTTTCCTCGCAGGGGAACCCTGGGTCGCCTTCTACGCCAAAGGACACTAACTTAGCCCTGATTACATATGTCCTGTGAGAAGATATGCGGTATACAATCCTGGCAAGAACCATGGGAGGAGGTTTTGGGTAGGTCTTGTTGATGGCTGGGATGAATTTCCTTGTAATTTCTCCATTAGAAGACTGATTACAGCACTCCTGCCATACCTGCTGCATATGGGCACGAGGTCGAGGAGGGGCCATCCATCACCTAGAGTGCACGAGTGCTTACTGCAGGCACGACAGATTGAGAGCAGAACTTACGCTGCATCAAATCAAGAATTCTTTTGTTTACGGTGGAGGTTGCTTTGCTGTACCAAGCTCCAGCTGCATAGGTAATAGCAGGAATGTAGATGGTCTTGTAGTAGAGTGAGAGATTGCTTTTTAGACCCAGTCCCGACGGGAATCCCTTGCGAGTAGGGCTGTATAACTCCTGATTTTCTTTCTGATGTTCTTGAGGTGGTGTTGGAAGGACAGATTTTTGTCTAGAGTTATTCCCAGGTACTTCAGCTGTTCCGATAATTTGATTGTTGCATTTCCAATTTTTATTTATGGCAGTCTGGATATGCAGAGCGTGCCTTTGAGCAGTAGCGAGTTTGTTTTTCTCAGCAAGATGGTTAAGAAGTGAACCTTGGCCCAGTCTTGAAGGAGCTGTATGACAGGACCCACAAGAGTCTCAAGCTGAATTCTGGAATCCGCGGCAACTGTCAGAACAAGGTCATCCACAAAGGCCTATGAGCAGACCTACCCCCAGGTCTTAGGCGAGGAAGTCATCCCTCACAAGATTCTGAAGCAGCAGCCCCAGCACTAACCCCTGGGGACAGCTGCAGAAGATCTGCCTGGTCAATTTCTGATATGGTGCAGCAACAGTGATTTTGTGGCTTGATAGAACTTTTCATGATTTAGAAAAGGTTGTTTGGAATGCCAGCCTGCAGAGGACACTCAGACACGAGAGGGTGTTGTACACTCCCACAAAATCAATAGAGATCATTAGGAAATATTTTTTGTGAGTATTCAGTCTGTGAAATCAGTGCTTGTAGGGCATCCACAGTGGATCGCCAAAGCCTAAATCGGAACTGGTTCACTGATGGGAGATTAGCTGCTTTACTTGTGCTGGATTCTGCCATGGATCAGTCATTCTAGAAGTTTACTGCAAACTATAAGTAAGGCAATGGGCCTGTAGGAGTCCGGAAGTTGTGGGGGTTTGGTCAGATTTTTAATGATCAACTTGACATTTGCTTCTTTCCAATCATCTGGGAAGATTCCTGTGCGAAGACATGAGTTGCAGCAGCAGGTCAGGGGCAGAGTCCACCACCTGTTTGACAATCTCGGGCTCCATTAAGTTGGGCCCCAGGCACTTCTTACTCTTTATACAAGACACTGCCGCCCTTAATTCCTCAAGTGTAAAGTCAGTCTCTGTTTCCTGGACCTTGTAATTTTTGTTGCCAGAGCATATCTGATGTTGTTCCGGTGTTGCTGGGTCAACGTGAGGTTGGAAAGCCACACTAAGTATGTTTGAGATCCATTCTGTAGTTATTGTTCCTTGCTGGGTCCAGGTGGCAGTGATGTTGTTTTGATGTTTGAAATTTTATTGGAACACGTTAAATTCCAGGTACCAAAAAATTTTTTATCCGATGGCAAAAAATTTGCCATCGATTTTCCACCCATGGTCTAGGTAAATAACAGGCATACAACTACCTCACCCTGCACACTAATAATGACCATCACTGAATGAAAATCATAAAAATATCTGATTCTTTCAGGAATAGTCAAATGAAGAGGTGAACTTAAGCTGCACTTCTTAGTGTGTTTATTTTCGGCAAGCCAAGTGAAACCTAGTAAATAACTGTCATTGTTTAGGATAGCAACAGAATGACAATAATCCATGTCAGTTACTTGCACTCATTACCACTACTAATACCTAAATATTCTCTCACCTATGGACTGTTCCTGGAGACAATCTTAGAACAAGCATGCTGTACTGCCAAGGGCTGATCCTTCATGTATTTTTTTTTTTTTTTTTTTAATTTGGGGTTGGGAACAGTATAGGAAAATGAGATATCCAAAAATATCTGCACAATACAGGCACTGCTCTTCTTAGACTAATGTTATTAGCAGAGCCCTCCTCAGGGTTCAGTGCTGGTGTAATGGTTGCTTTCTATATTTATTAATGATAGTGATGAAGGCATATCAGGTTTAATGTCTAAGTTTTCAGTTGATATGGAGGTTGGCAAGGTATGTTACTACAGTGTAAAGTGTGCTAATTGTCTGACGGCCAGGGGTTTCCCCCCCCCCATCTCTGCATCGTGTCCTCTGTTTTTGAGACACAAGAACTCTGGAGGTCAGAGATTTAAAACGTGTGTGGGGAGTGGAATGTCGTGTAGTGTTATGTTCTGTTGTTTATCTGATCATTTAGCTGTTGGGCCACTATTGGGACCCATCGTTGCCACTAGGAGCAGGTCAGGCACCCAGTAGATTATTTAAGTACTCTGGCAGGCCTGCCACCTATTTTCCAAGGATTTCTGTCAAAAGGCCTATTTATAAAAAAAGAAAGGGGGGGGGTGAACACTAGAATTTGGAAAGGCCAAAAGAGATTTTCGAGACAGCGGTTGAATTTAGACATTGATTAGAATTTGGCAGCATGTTTAATGGGGTGTACTCGGTCAGTTTAGTTAGAGTGGGGAGGGACTGAAGATTGGGGTGAAATGAACAGAAGGATTGGGACGACAGAGTAGGCATCCCCAAAGAGGTCAGTGGTGATAGCCCCACCGGGCAAAAGTATGGGGGGAGGCAGGGAGTTAGAGACCCATTTTCCCCCTGCCTGGGGATGGGGGTTTTAAAGGGAACTGGGTTTGAATACCCAATTCACATTGCCAAATGGCATGTTGCGCGAAGTCCAGTAGGATGGTAAAACTGCCCATCATGCTCCGGGGGTAGGATATGTTCGCTGACAGTGGGGAGTGGGAGAGACAGACATTTACTTCATTGCATTCTATTTTTATACTTTTTTTAGGTTTAGCTTTGCTTTTAGGAAGCTGTGACCTGTCAGTATAAATGTTACAAAACATCCAGGGGCATACCACTTAGGTGGCTTTGGGCTAACCATTGCCACCTGTGGCAGAAACCTTTTGGTAACCAGACCTCTGGTTTTCTGCTCCCACATTGTTTGCCATAGCTAGTGTAGCTTTGTGGCTATTCTTTTTTTTTTTTTTTTTTTTTTTTTCCCCCCAGCATTGAAGGTTGGCTGTATCACGGGTTATCCCCAGAAATCCTGTGGGTATGCCCTTTTTAAGTCTATAATACAAGCCTCTTTTGGCTACCTCCAAGGTAAAGTGGGAGAGCTCCGACCAGCAACTGTAGTGCAGGTGTGCTTACTGTGCGACATGCTCTGGTAATAGTGAGAAGTATTGTTCTTTGTGTTGATTCTAATTTATTCCTATTTCTTACTATGGCCGAGCGGGTGAACCACACACAGGCTGCATTGGTGATAACAGATAAGAACATTGCGTGGTATATGATTGCAAGGGTCTTTCTTTTGAGGCCACAGTCTGCTCGACTGATCCAGGCACAATCATACCTTCATAATTTCTCACTTTCTTCGCCGAGTAGGTCACAAATGGGGGGGGGGGTGGTAAAAAGTTAATTTTGAATCAAAGGCTACTCCAAGATATTGTAGTTTTGTTACCATTTTTATAGTAGTTGTGTTAATTTTGATTTGTAGACATCTTCTAATGTCCAAATTGCCTTTTAGAAGTATTTGTTTGGTTTTTCCGGCAATATTTTGAGCATGTGCATTTGTGCCCATTCCTGCAGCTGCAAGAGCAGCAGTTGATCTTTGCTCTACAACCACTCCCGTGTTTCCTTTTACAAGGAAAATCATGTTATCTGCAAAGGCCAGGCTTTCCACAGGACCCAGATCCTAGGCCAGAAATTCATCCAGAACAATATTCCAGAAGAAAGACCCAAGGACTGAACCCTGCAGGCAGCCTTTATTCATAGGGCGTGTCAATTCCTGGAACCTTGTGCGTACTGAGACACTTCTGTCTGTAAGGTAGTTGTTTATTACCTTATAGAGGTTTTGTGGGGCATTTGCCTGGCAGAGTCTCCTAAGGACACTAGGCCACTAAAGTGAGTCAAATGCCCCAGCAAAGTCAATGGAGATTGCCAACATATATTTCTCCTGTGAGTTTTGTTGTCAGCAGGTAGTGCATGGCATCCTCCGTAGAGTTGCCCAGCTTAAAACCATACTGATTGTTGGAATGTAAACCTGCTTCCACGTAGTATTGAGTTAATCTGCTATATATTAGTCTTTTGTATATTTTTCCTAGTACAGGGAGTAGGGCTATTGGTCTATATGATTTGGGATCAGTAGAGGGTTTCTCAGGGTTTTTGAGAATTAATGTTAACGCTGCTTTTTTCCATATATTTGGGAATATACCTTCTATCATACAGTTATTATATAGTGCTATTAATTTGTCTGGTGCTATTTCCACTAATTTTTGATAATCTCAACCTCTAAGAGATCAAAACCTGGGCATTTGTTTTTAGTTTTAGATAGTGCTATTTCTAAGTCTTTTATAGTAAACAGAGGTTCGATATTGGCATTGTCATATTCAGTGTTTTCTTTTATAATGTCCATCTGGGTGGGGGAATGATCCCTGGTTTCAGTCTGAATAATACTGTCTAGAATGTTATTTACAGAATCCACCCAACACAGGGTTGGGGTTCCATCTGGTTTGAAAGTAGTTTCTAAAACATCTTCTCTTGGCAGCTTTTTGGTCACTATTCTGTAGACAACTCCCGAAGGGTTATTGTTTCCAGTAATTCCCACCATGTGCCTGCAGCATTCCTTTTTCTTGTCTCTTATGAGGGCTGTATACTGATTCCTGAGAGTTCTATAAGAATCTCTCAGTGCATCCACCTCATTTTGTGGCCAAGATGAAATGTCTCCTCGCCTCGTGTACTATTCTCCAGAGAATAGTCAGTTCAGGGCATCACCAGGGAACTGCTTGTTTCCTCATTTTTTTTCCCACGGGATACAGGTTTGCTGTTTTTGTTAAAATGTTTGTCATAGTCAGTGCTTGCTAGTCTGGGCTACAGTTGCCTGATCTAGACCACTCATTTTCCTGATCTAGACCACTCATTTTCCTGTTTTTGCAGCTGCTGTTATGTTCTGCAAAAATCTGCCAGTTTGCCTTTTTGAGGTTATACCTTTTGATATCCAACAGGGTTATTTGTAATTGACTGTTTAGTTTGAAGGAAATCGCTCTATGATTTGATGTGGTCCAGGCTGGCTGAACACATTAGTCTATGATTTTATAAGCTATTGAATTGGTGGCAAGAATAACATCAATGTAACTCTCCCACATGGTACTGTTTGGTTGGGTTAGCACTTGAAAGGGTGAGGTGGCTGTATTGTCTGAAAGTATCTGCCCGTTGCGTGTGCCTGCTCCGTCTTCTGTACGGCTATGCCATAAGGCTGACCGGCAGTTGACATCACCACATCCACTATGATGTTTACAGTAGGCAGCAAGTCTGACTACTAGTAGGAATATAAATGATTAAAAATGAATAGTAGGTATTCAATAGTTGGATTTATATCTTCACCTGGTCTGGAATATAGCGAAATAATGAAAAACTGTCCTACAGCAACTGGTGATACAGGCACACATACACTCCCACTGAGGAGCAGAGGTGACCCACCTTTGTGACTGTAAGGTCAGTATTTTTAATGACTATTGCTGTAGAAGGGACATCTGAGGTGTATTCTATTATTTTATAGCCTCTTGGCTATCCCTGAACCCTACCCATATCTGTGTGGGGCTCCTAGAGTACCAAGATATCTATATTATTTTCTTCTAATTTGAGTTTGATCAGATCTCCAACAGCTCTTTATCTTTGAGCATTCAATTGGATGAGATTTAGAGCCCTAGTCACATTTATGCTTTCGATCTGGCCCATAGTTGGTCCTAAATTGTATAAGTTTTGCCCTTTTTTTTTTATAACTGGGGCATTTATCATCCCTGATACTATGTGTATAGTCAGCCAGCCGTGCTGCCTTACAGGTAGCACATTTTGGCTGCTGAGACTTGTTTTTGTAATCATGGCCAGCTACTGAACAGTGACCACACATGGGTTCTTTCTGACTGCAGTCTCCAGCAATGTGACCATATTTATGGCAGTTAAAGCATCTTTGGATAGAGAAATGTTCTCTAAATCTATGGCTGGTCCAGCCAGCATAGATTCTCTGTTGTCCCTGCAATAACTTCCAAATTTTTGGTGTAAATTATGCAATTATGTTGAGCTGTCCATTTCTTTTGTTTTTTGTTGACTTTTCAGCAGGAACTCAACAGAAAATTCATCTGTTGTCATTTCATTGTTAAAGTTTTTGAAGTAGATCATTTTGTAGTTTACAATAATACACCTATGTAAATCTAAGCAGATGCCATTACAGAATTTTTAGTGCAAACCCCCTGGAGTACTTTTGCAAACCCCTGGGGGTTCATGAACCACCGGTTGAGTACCACTGTTATAGGCCTAATGACTTTGATGATACAATGAACAGCTGTGCAGAGAAACAGAATGGGCCAGTAAATTAGAATGTCTTGTAATGGTGGATTTTAACTGGAACTTGTGGGTTAGTCAATAGCACGCTAGTAAGACTTCAGCAACATGTTTGAGGAGCAACCAAAGGGAGTAATACCCTCGATCTGATTATCCATGCATTAAGAATTTGCAGATAAAGGAACCACTAAGTGACGGTGATCACAGTGTACTGATGTGGGATTTACTTAAAGATGTAACTACCATCAAGGGTAAAGGGAAGGGTTTTTGTAAAGGTCTCAACAGTTTTTAAATTCTATAGAGTGGGATCAAATGATGATGTTACCAACGGTGAATTCTAAATGGGAAGACTTCAGGGACTTAATCTTGGAGGCTACTAGGCTTTACATAGCAACTAAGAAATACTGTTCAAGGTCCATGCCTAAATGGATGTTGGAAGAATTAATGAGGCTCATGGCAAAGAAGAAAAATGCATGGGATGCATATAAATTATCAGGCAACACAGAAGCCTATGGCAGATATAAATCTTTAATCAAGTCACAAAGGAGGTTAGGTAGGTGAAAGTGAAGGCAGATTACAAGAAATATTTGGCAAAGGATGCAAAGAAAAACAGCAAAGAGTTCTTTACTTATGTAAACTCTAGAAGGAAGGGGACGAATCAGATTGGTTCACTTAATATAGAGGGTTTTGACTATTGATGATACTGCTCAAGTAGCTGATAAACCGAATGAGTATTTTGCATCTACATTCAACACGAGACATTATTCAAGGAGGGGAATGCCAGAAGTTTATCAAACTAACAAGGAGCTAAGTGATTTTGTAATAATTGAGACCAAAGCAGAGGAAAAATTGTTGAAGTTAAACCTAAAAAAGCACATGGGACAGATGGAATCAATCCAACTATAAAGAAGGAGGCAGCAAGGGAAGTAAGCAAATCCTTAGCCATAATTATGAGAGCATCCTTAGAGTGTGGGGTTCCCCATAAACTGGAGATGTGCAAATGTATCTCCAATTCACAAAAGGGGTTCAAAGGGTGACACAAATAATTATAGACCTGTTAGTTTAACTTCTGTTCCAGGGAAAATAATGGAACTCCGATACAGGCTCACCTTGACAAGACAGCAATAATAGCTAAGACAGAGAATGGGTTTGTTAAGGGGAAGTCTTTTCTGACAAATTTGATTGGATACTATGATGTGGTCACAAAGGAACTGGATGCAAAAAATAATTTTGATATCATATACTTGGATTTCAGGAAAGTGTAGTAATTATGTTGCACATGGAAGTGTGTTGTACAAATTGGAGCAGTATGGCATTAAAGGCAAGTTACTGCAATGGATAAAGGGATAGTTGAGTGGGAGACAGAAAAGAATGGTAATAAATGGACACTGCTCTTTGTGAACTAATGTTTGGTGATGGGGCCCATTGTTGTTTTGTGTATTTATCAATGATAACGATGAAGGTATATCAACCTTAATTAGCATTAGCAGAGGCATATGATGCAAGAAAGAAAGCTTATTCAGCATCAGCCAAAAAAAAAAAAAAAAAAACATCACTCCCATTTCACCCCTCCGTTTGCTCGAAATACCTGTCCAGTTGAGCCTTAAATTTGTTTAGGCTATCAACTTCAACAACAAGTGATGGAAGTCGGTTCCACCAACCAACCACCTGCTGGCCAAAGGCAAATTTCCGCACATCTATCCGACATCCGTCCTTCCTCAATTTGAATTTATGCCCTCTGAGTTGATTATTCTGAGCAAGATGAAGAATCCCATTGGCATTGAGCATGCTCAAACCATTAAAAGCCTTATACACCTCTATCAGATCACCTCGCCGGTGCCTAGTCTCCAGACACTGTAATTTGCAAAACTTAAGCCTTTCTTCGTAAGAGCAACCCTTTGTTCCATTCACTAATCTTGTTGCCCTTCTCTGTACCCGTTCCAGCAGCTCTACATCCTTCTTGAAATGAGGCCTCCAGACCTGTATACAGTACTCAAGATGTAGCCTAACCATTGCCTTATTCAAGGGAATAATCACCTCCTTATCCCTGCTAGAAAAATTCCTGTATATCATTGACAAGACACCATGAGCTACTCTTGCAGCTCGTCTGCACTGCTCAGAGAACTTCATATCTGCCTGCACAATTACCCCCAGGTCCTTTTCATTCTCCGCCACTGTCAGTGTAGTACCGCAGAGTTGATATGTTGCTCTGGGGTTACTGTTTCCCATATGTAGAACTTTACATTTGTCAATGTTAAACTTCATTTGCCACCTCTCAGCCCATCTGTTCAACCTTTCCAGATCCTGTTGCAGCAGCATAGCGTCAGTGGTGTCCTTAACAACCCTGCCAACCTTTGTATCATCTGCAAACTTGGACATTAAACTTGATATCCCATCATCAATATCATTCATAAACACCGAAAACAACAACGGACCCAACACTGAACACTGCACTAATAACATTAGTCCACGTTGAGCAGTGTCCATTGATTACTACTCTCTGTCTTCTGCCACTCAACCATCCCCTTATCCATAGCAGCAATTTGCCTCCAATGCCACACTGCTCCAATTTGTGCAGCAGTCTTCCATGTGCAACAGTATCAAAAGCCTTTCTAAGATCCAAATATATAATATCAAAGTTATTCCCTGCATCCAGTTCTTTTGTGACTACATCATAGTATCCAATCAAATTGGTCAGGCAAGCCCTGCCCTTAATAAAACCATGCTGCGTCTGAGCTATAACTGAATTCTTGTCTAGATGATCCTGCAGTGCTTCTTTAACCAGTGCCTCCATTAATTTACCTGGAACAGAAGTTAAACTAACAGGTCTATAATTACTTGTGTCAGCCTTTGATCCTCCTTTGTGAATTGGGGTTACATTTGCACATCTCCAGTCTATGGGTACCTCCCCTGAGTCCAAAGAAGCTCTCATAATTATGGCTAGGGGTTTGCTTACTTCCTTTGCTGCCTCCTTTAATATAACTGGATAGATCCAATCCACCCCAGGTGCCTTTTTTATGTTTATCCTCAACAATCTCTCCTCCACTTTCCTCTCAGTTATTACAAAATCATCCAGTTCACTGCCAATGTTTACTTTACCTACATCATTCTCCTTCCTGAATAACTCCTCATGCGTGAATGTAGATGCAAAATACTCGTTTAGATTGTTAGCCACCTGAGCAGGATCCTCAACTGTTGAACCATCAATATCCAGTGGACCAATCTGATTCATCCCTTTCCTTCTTGAGTTTAAATAGGTAAAGAACTCTTTTCTGTTTTTCTTTCCATCCTTCGCCAAAGATTTCTCATAATCTGTCTTTGCCTGCCTGATCTCTTTTGTGATTTGATTACAGACCAGCTTATATCTATCATAGGCTTCCATGTCACCCATTAATTTGTATGTATCCCATGCATTTTTCTTCTCTGCCACATGTCTCATTAGTTCATCTGACAACCATTTAGGCCTAAACCTTGAACAATATTTCTTAGTTGGTATGTAAAGCCTGGTAGCCTCCAATATTAGTTCCTTGAATGCTTCCCATTTTGAGTTTGCTGTTGGTGACATCATCAGTTGGTCCCACTGTATAGAATTTAAATACTGTCTCAGACCATCATAGTCACCTTTACAAAAACAAAAACCCTTCCCTTTACCTCTGATGGTAGTTACCTCCTTGAGTAAATCCCACTTCAACACACTGTGATCACTGCCACCTAGTGGTTCATTTATCTGCAGATTCTTAATGCATGAAGAATCACTACTGATAATCAGATCACGAGTATTGCTCCTTCTTGTTGCCTCACAAACATGCTGATGTAGAAAACAATCATCCAATAAATCCACAAAAGCCTTGCTAGTGTGCGAGTGACCAACCCACAAATTCCAGTCAATATCTGGGAAATTAAAATCCCCCATTATAAGACTCTCTGATTTACTGGCCCACTCTATTTCCCTGTACAATATCTTATTATACTCATCAGAGTCATTAGGCCTATAGCACACTCCTACTCTCAATTTTGATTTCCCTATGCTTATGGTACACCAAACTGACTCGACACTGCCCTGTCCATCGATGTCGACTGGCTTCACTTCCTTGGACTTTATGTGTTTCTTAACTAATAGCATAACCCCTCCTCCCCTCCTGCCCTGTCTATCCTTTCTATACACATTGTATTCCCCAAATTCCAGTTCCACATTCCTTATATCTGTGTGACACCACGTCTCTGATATCCCAACAATATCTGCCTTTGATGTTTTGAGCAATACCTCAAATTCATCAAATTTATTTACCAAACTCCTAGCATTGGTGTACACGCAGGTATACATGAACCTGTTTCTATTCTTGGCTACCCTAACACAACCCATGTGTTTACTTGTTCCGCAATGACTCCCAGCAGTCTCTGAAATATCCTTCATCTTGTTTTTCAGGCTTCTGCTCATTTCAACAGAAGCAGTGCAAGAATCACTTCCACCTCTGCCAGTGGCTACTGTTAATCTATTAGTCCTTGTATCCCCCCAACTAGCAGTTTTCCGACCCACCTAACTCTGCCTCAACAGCATCAGCAAAAATTCTTGCACCCTTTCTATTTAAGTGTATCCCATCCCTGTAGAAACAATCTCTCCTGTTAACAAGTACAGTCCAGGCTGAAAAAAATTCTACCCCTTGAGCCTTGCACAATCCCTCCAGGCCCGAATTGATCGACAAGGCTCTCATCATATACTCCCTCCTATCGTGTCTGGACAGATTTGCAGACATGTCCAAATTTGCAGACGACATGAAAGTTGGCAGGGTTGTTAATGACAGTAAAGACAGTATTCTACTGCAACAGGATCTAGAAAAGTTAGGCAGATGGGCTGAGAAGTGGCGACAGAAGTTTAACACTGAGAAATGCAAAGTACTGCATATGGGTAGCAGTAACCCAAGAGAAACATACCAACTCGGTGGTACTACACTCAGGTAGGTGGAGAATGAAAAAGACCTAGGGATAATTGTGCAGTCAGATATGAAGTTCTCTGAGCAGTGCAGACGGGCTGCCAGAGCAAGTCATGGAGTTTTGTCAATGATATAGGAATTTTGCTAGAAGAGACAAAGAGGTGATTATTCCTTTGTATAAGGCAATGGTCAGGCCACACCTTGAGTACTGTATATAGGTTGGTAGGCCTCATTTTAGAAAGGATGTAGATTTGCTAGAACGAGTACAGAGAAGGGCAAAAAGATTGGTGAGAGGAACAAATGGGTGCACTTATGAAGAAAGACTTAAGTTCTGCAAGTTGCAGCATCTGGAGACTAGGCACCTGTGAGGTGATCTGATCAAGGTGTATATAAAGTCTTGACTGGTTTGAGCAGGCTCAATGCCTACGGAATACTTCCACTTGCTCAGATTAAGAACTTGAGGGGGGGCATAGATTTAAATTGAGGGAAAGATAGGTGTACAAGAGATGTGCGGAGTTTTGCCTTTTGCCAGCAGGTAGTTGATTGCTGGAACAGACTGCCATCTCTTGTTGTGGAAGTTGATAGTTTAAATAAATTTAAGGCTGAACTAGACAAACATTTGGAGTGACCAGATGGGTGAAATGGGAAGGGTGTTTTTTTTTTTTTTTTTTTTTTTGGCTGATGCTGTATAAGCTCTAGCCTTATATATGTTGCTTAATATTCATTGTATTCTTGTAATATTAAAATTTAAATATTTAATGATTACCACTTTAAATATATTAAAATAATCATGTAGGAGAGTTTGTACTCATAAAAGTGGGTTTTTTTTTTTTTTGGCTGATGCAGATAAGCTCCCTTTCTTGCATCATATGTCTCTACTAATGCTAATGCTGAAAACCCAGTCTTAATAGAATTGAACTATTAGGAGAGTTTGTACTCATAAAAGTGGGTTTTTTTTTTTTTTGGCTGATGCAGATAAGCTCCCTTTCTTGCATCATATGTCTCTACTAATGCTAATGCTGAAAACCCAGTCTTAATAGAATTGAACTATTTTCATGCCCATCAGTAACCAGTTGCCCATCAAATGTTACTTAATATTCATCCAAAATCCAGCCTTAGCAGAACTGAACTATTTTCATGCCTATCAATGATGCTTAATATCATTGTATGATTGTAATATTAAATTTTAAATATTTAATGATTACCACTTTAAATACATAAAAATAATCATATAAGAGATCTTGCACTCATAAAGGTAGTCTGACTTACATAAAATAGCTTTAACAAATATGACAATTACACTGTTACCCCCCCCCAAAGTTTTAACATTCAGTTGATCTCCACAGCTGGTGACACATGTCACAGTGAGAACTAGTAATGTGACACTGCAGGTTTGTGGCATGCAGTCCATATGAAATAACTGATCAAGGAGGCAAGAGACATGAGCTGATGGACTTCAAAAAAGGGATTACTCTCAGGTACCAGCTGAAGTGTGGCTGTATTATGGGAACTGTGAATCTTGTGGGCTGTTTACAGTGCTGTAGTTAAGGTTTGATTTTGATTTGATTTGGTTTTGTTTTTAATAGCACATTGGCAACTAAGCTGTAGTCAAGGTGTTCCAAGAGTGGATAGAGCAGCAGTCACTGGGCCAATGGCAGGCAATCATGCCTCACTGATGGTTATGGAAACTGTACGCTGACCCACCTTGTGTGAGCCAATAAGATAGAAAATGGTGGAATGGCTGACCATGGACATTAACCAGGGGATGAGCTTTGTGTTTACAAGACCATGTTACAATGAACCCTCCCACATATGCACCTCCAGAGTACGCATCATGTCAAGATACACAAGATATAGCAATCTTTCTAATGACAGGAAGTTTAAATCCAAACAGTATCGTTGGACTGACAACTGGGGAGGGGGACCACATTTTCTGATGAATCAAGGTTTCTGCTATAGTGGGTAGATGGTACAGTGAAAAACTACAGAGAGGAATCCCTCTGTTGTCCTTCTAAGGGGGATGTTTTCCTGGGAATCTTTTGGAGTCCTCATATCCTTAAACTGAATCCCGAATGCTAAAAACTATCCATCCATTGTGGCTGATCAGGTACACCCATTCAAATTCACTGTCTTCCTGGTTGGCACAGAAAAGTCCAATTGCATTCGGAGACCATTTGATACAGTAAAGTAAAGTTTGTGATACAATAAAGTAAAGGATGGGGATGATAGAGTAGGCATCCCCAAATAAGAGGTTGGCAGAGATGAGTCCCAACAGGCAAAGTATGGGGGGAGAGGAGACAGAGACCTTGTCTCCTCCATCCCATGCCTGGGGATGTGGTTTTAAAGGGAACTGGGTTATAGCACTCAGTTCAGATAGTCAAATGGCGTGTCGGCAGCAAAGCCGCAGTATGTCTTTGTCAGTGATGGTTGTCAGGACCATGTAGTGTCGAATCCGGTAGGAAGGACAAACTGCCCATCCCACTCTGGGGATGGAATATGTTAGATGGCAGTGGGGAACCCACCAGACAAGGGGGTGGGAGAGAGACATTTACTTCATTCATAATCTGAATTCTCACTCTACTTGTATTCTATTTTTTTTTTTTTTTTTTTATATATATTCATAATTTCCCCCACCCGGTTAGGTTATATATATATATATATATATATATATATTTTTTTTTTTTTTTTTTTGTCCTCACCTTTTCCCATTATATATGGGATCAGCGTGTTTTTTGTTTTTTTTTTTTAATTGTTTTGGCATGCAATTTTTACGGCTGGATGCCCTTCCTGATGCCAACCCTCAACCCTTTATCCAGGCTGGGGATATGCGGTGGTCATTCCCTGACCTTTCGTCATCCTCCATATTTGGTGGTCACAGACTCGAACCCCAGTCTAATCAAGAAGCGTGTGCTACGCACTACTCCTCCTGCCCACCAGGCTACGGAGGCACCTATATATATTTTTTGTGTAGTTTAAGTACAATTAGTAAAACAGGTAAGATATATTTCATATAGGATAAGCTGGTAGCTATTTAACCCTATAATAGCCATAACTTTCATATAGGAGAAGCTGGTAGCTATTTAACCCTATAATAGCCATAACTTTCATATAGGAGAAGCTACCAGCTTATCCTATATGAAATATATCTTACCTATTTTACTAATTGTACTTAAACTATACAAAAAATATAAGACTGATGTAATGTTCTATCTAGATATGTATAGATGGCATTAATTAGTTCTTGTTTAGTTAACTTTACATAAGTTATTTATTAATTTTCTATATTTATATATATATATATATATATATATCCCCCCCCCACATTAGCTTATAAAAAAAATTATATATACAGGGTTGTTAAAATTAAAGTATCCGTATGTAGAGGACTCTGGAGTGAGTTCTAAGGCTCATACTGAAGAGAAATTTGGACAACAGGTACAATAAAGAATGCACTCGCCATTTTTTATTGTAAAAAAAAAAAATTAGTTACAAAATTTGTCTGTATGGTGTGTAACTATCTAACTTACGATTATCATCAGTTATTGCCACAGTGCCACTACTCAGCTCTACTGTACTCTATAAAACAGTGCTTCTCAAAGTGGGCGATATCGCCCCTGGGGGGCCCTTGAATTATCCATGGGGACATTAGGCATGAAAGGGGCGACGGGGGGTGGGGGGAGCCCCATCAATGATTGGCTGTTACAAGGGTTTTATAGCTTATTTAAAAAATGCTGTGCCAAATATTATTACTGTTCATTGTGTCATTCACCATCAGCATTTAGTTGCGAAAAAACTTGGTGATCAACTGCACAATTCTCTACAAACTGTTATTACTGCTATAAACAAAATTAAAGCAAATTCTTCGAATGATCGTATATTTCGAAAGCTTTGTGATCAAAACAGAAGATTTTGAACGATTCCTACTTCACTCCGAGGTTCGGTGGCTGTCAAAAGACAACTGTCTCAACAGATTTTATGAACTCTTTGATACTGTTGTCGAGTTTTTTGAATATAGGAAAAATGACCTCAAGAAAATGAAAACTGATATTGCTTATCTTGCAGATTTATTTACTAGATTCAACTCAATGAACTTACATTTACAAGGAGAAGATGTAACTCTTATTAAGGCAAAAACCCAAATTTCAGCGTTTATTTCAAAATTAAAGCTTTTTATGCGCAGTGTAGGACGACGTGATATCAATTTCCAAATCTGTTGGAAATAGAGAAAAAAGAAAAAATAGCTGATGAAACTCTACTAACTTTTTGTAATCATCTAGAAATGTTGTGCAGAGATATGGAGGAAAGGTTCGAAGATCTCCTTAATTTGAAAATTCCAGATTGGGTTATAAATCCTTTTTTAAATAATGATGAGGATGAACGTTTTGTTGAAGAAGAATTGATTGAGTTACAAAATGAAGTTGAACTGAAGGCAAAATTTCAAAATTCATATCAGGAATTTTGGTTACAAAAGGAAATCCCTGACCATTATCCTGCATTGTGGGGAATTGTAAAAAAATTACTTATTTCTTTCCATCTAGTCGAAACTGGTTTCAGTGCTGTATCTCAATTGCTGACAAAACAAAGAAATTGTCTGGATGTTGTTAAACATGGCGATTTATGACTTCTACTTACAGATATTAAACCTAATAAATCTCCACCAAGCTCATCCATCGTATTAAATATTAAAATATAATTAACTTTAATTTTTATGACTTAATTTAAGTGACTAATAATTGACTTTATTTATGTAGTTGTAATTTTTTTCGAAGAAGGAATAAAGTGCAGTAAATAGTTTTATTTATAATTCACACACATACGTGCAGGGCTGCATTTACGTTTTTGGAGGCAAATAGACAAATATTCATTTCAGTTATTTAGCTTCGCTTTATATTGGTGGGCTAAAAAAAGGCCCTGGCAAGGGAATTTTTTAGGGAGGAGGGGAGGGCAGTGATCCAAAAAAGTTTGAGAAGCACTGGTATAAAAGCAAAGCAGTCGCTTCAAAATCACACAGTAGATGTTTGCTTGCACTACAGCAGCAATGCCAACAACGTTGCAGGAAAAGCCGCTATTAGTGAAGCTGTACTATCAGAACAGCAACAATGCAGCTGCGGCTATCAGAGAATTCGGGAATCAGAAGTGCATAAGGCAGGGACCTATGACTGTTTGTGCTGTCCGCAAAATGATTGCGAAATTTGAAGCGACAGGACATCTTGGTGTTCACCCAAGTAGAGGTTGAAAACAAGTGGACTCCTCTCGTGTTGAAGATGTGGCTATGGCTGTCGTGGATTTATCAAGTCAATCTCCATGTGGTGGCACAAGTGTGCCAGCTGTTTCTCGTGAAGTGGACATGCCGTATTCCACTGTAAGGCTAGTAATGCATCAGGTGTTGCAGTAGTATCCTTACATTGCAGTACTATCCTTACAAGATGTACATACTACAGCAGCTAAAGCATGATGATGCAGATATTCGTTTCACATATGCACTTCAGTTTCTGGTGTGAATGACAGTGGATATCACTTGGCCAAGAAAACATCCAAAGCTTTTGTTGAAGCCAACTTCTGCTTAAATTGACAAGTGAATACGCACAACTGTCGCATTTGGGTAAGAGGAAACCCTCTAGTTATCCAAGAGGTCCCGTCCCATTGCATTCTCCAAAAGTGACAGTGTGGTGGGGATTTATGGCCACATTCTTGATTGGGCCATATATTTTTGAACAGGTAACACCGACTGGACTCTGCAGCTGTTCCATCACTGGACAGCAATATTATGAAACATTGGCAAATTTTGCAATACCAGAGCTGCAACAATGTGGGTGCCTTCAGGATACCATATTCATGCAAGATGGTGTGCGACCCGACACCCACGTATACAAAGATGTCAAGGAAACACTTTACAGACGAACGGGTCATCAGCCTTTGTTTCCGGACAACTTGGCCACCCCCAATCACTGGACCTCAACCCCATTTGACTTCTGGTTGTGGGGTTTTTTGAAGAAACTGGTTTATCGGAATAATGCCAACACTGGAAGAATTACTACCCTTTTTATACCTCAAGTTGCTGAATTTGACAAAAAACATTGGTCCTGATTTAACCCAGGTGTTCACCTAACTTTCCTTCTATCCGGGCATGGCAGCCTAAACTCAAAGTTATTTACTCTGTGTTTGGCTGCGTCTCCTCTTTGTAAATGTAGCTCAGAGGAGACAGTCCAACATATAATCTTAGAATGTCGATATTATGTAGACATTCGATTTGAACTTCGGGCATTAACCGAAGTTTATGATGTAAATAACTTCACCAAGTTATTAGAATGTAAGGAAAATTTTCAGGCACTGGCTAAGTTTGCTGACAAGGCTTTCCGCAGAAGGAAAGGACTTGCCGACTGAGAATAATTATGTTATTAGTGTACTACCACTGTATATAGTTGCCTCCTTGGTATTAATCATATTGTTACAAGACCTCTAATGAGGAAATTTATTTGTATTTATTACCGGATAGCAATATTAGCGTTTAGTATAAATTAGTCGATGTGCCAGGTTCACTGTTCGGTGGGCGGTCCTGGGACTTCGGCCTCTAGTAAGGTGCATAAATTGTAAATCTTAAATTGTATAAATTGTAAATCTTAAAAATTGTATAAATTGTAAGATATATATCGGATCTCACTGTAACCAAATTAATTATTGGAAGGTTCTAACTATCTGTATAATTGTATAAGTTGTGAAGGTTAATACAGAAATTGGTGCCTTCAACAAATTGTAATAACTGAGTTGCAAGTGTTATGGATATACAGTATGGTCAAATGTGCGGCTATACTACACTGGTCTCAGGCAAGAGACTTGTTTGTAATAATTCTTGTGAAGTTGGTGGATCAAGATGTTTTGTAAAACCACAAATTGTTAATATTGTACAGTTACTCTTCAGTGGCGGATAGGGGAAACCTTGGAGCCTGTAGAAAATAATAAAATACTTTGAATACTTTGTATCGGGAAGAATGTCTAACTCTGGCAGATCTGAAGGACAGCTGCAGAAAATGCTGTTCTTTGAATGGAAACTGTTGTTGACCACAATGGAGGACACATTGAACAATTGTAGTGCTATTCAAGTGATTTGTATTACCACAGCGCCATATAGTGACAAATTTTGTAACTATATTTTTTTTCCCAATAAATGGCAACACACATTCTTAATGTACCTGTTGTCCAGATTTCTCTTCAATATGAAGCTTAGAACTCGCTCCAGAGCCCTCTACATAGGGATATTTTAATTTTAACAAATCATTTTAACAAAAAACTTGTCATCTGCCAAGTTTTCAAAACCGGAGATATACTGTGATAAGAATTTTCTGTATGCAATTCCATAAGAGTAGAACGATTCTTCGTCTTTGTTCGTTTCAAATATGAAAGGCCGATTCACACAGATATGTGGAACCAAAACAGGAATTTAAAAGTTCACTGCATTTTTTTACGTTTGGGTACTTTTCTCGGCAAACATATTTCCAAGAGTCTTTTTTTTGATGAACTGGCTTTTAGGAAGATCTTGTTTCGCAATGTAATAATTCCATTTTTAAGTAATATTTTCTCCATGTGAAAAATCTCAGCGATTTTTTCTGCAATTTGTTTCATATCTAAGTCAACATTAAATGGATAAGAAATATATTGAAGAATGTCTTCAATTGTTTCAAAATCACTGAATGGTTTTAAAATCATCACCAACTTTCTCAATTTCAGAAACATATTTCTCACTATTAAAGTCAAAAACAGGATATTTTTGCAAATGATCTTGCAGATTTGTAAAATGATTGAATTATTTTTCTTTGAGGTCTTTAGCCATTGCGAATATTGATATTTATATGCAGAAATACTACTAATCATGTTACCCCCATTTTTATTTTTTCCTTGTAATTGCAAATTTACATCACTTAATTTACTGGTGAAACCTGCCAAAAAAGCCAGATCACACAACCACTCCATACCTTCTAGCTGCTAATAATCATCTCCCCTTTGATCAACAATTTTTTTAATATCATTCAGCAAATTTCGAAATCTCTAGAAACTTACTGCATCTCAGCCACCTCACATCTGTGTGTATCAGATCTGGTTCATTTTCATCGAGTTGCATTTTGAAAAGTCTCCTGTAAAGAGACTGTCCTCTGATGGAATTCACGATTTTTGAAGCTATGTCCATAACACTTTTAGTATTTAATCTTTTGCTGGCTAACACTTGATGGTGGATGGTAAAGTGGTAAATCAAAAAATCTGGGAATTCATTTGGCACAATGGGTTGAATCTGTTAAGATGCCCCATTATTGCTTTAGCTTCATCTGTTATTGATACGAGCTTAAATAATGGTAATTTTAAGTTTTTCAATAAAATTTTTGAATGTGTTAAATATATCAAGACCTACAGTTCTTTCTTTTAACAAAACCATACCCAGCAGTTCTCTAGCAGCAGAATCATCGAACACTACAAATAAAAACGAGCAACTGAGCTGTATCGCTGACGTCTGTAGATTCATGCAGTTGTAAAGAAAAGGACAGACAATTAGAAATATGAGCACACAATGGTTTCCTCACAGTATTTCGAGATAATTGCAGATCTTGAAGAGCATTTTTAATTTCATTTTTGTTCTTAAAACTTTCAAAAAGAGAATCTGTTATTTCCAAAAATGTGTCTTTGATCAACTGACCATAAGAAAATGGTTTGCATTTTTTTGCAAGACAACTCACTTCAAATGATGCTGCAGTTACTGCTTTAGATTGTAAATGAAGAAATTTTGTTGTGCGAATAATCTGGATTTAATTTCTTTTAATTTATTTTTTCTAAGGTCACTTTTAGGCAGATAATCCGATTGATATTTACCATGGAGTGCGTAAGTGACTTTCTAAGTTTCCTCTTTTGGGTATAGCCACGGAAGCACTGCAAATCAAACAACATTTTTCTTTTATCATTACAAAAAAGTATTCTAGTTCCCACTCTTGATGAAAATGATTTGTTTTACTCTATTTCACAGTATTCCTTTTAAATCAAAGGGTATTAAATTAATGTATAAGTACTGTTCAGTTATTAATATTAAGTAAGCTAAATAAGAATTCGACACATACATGTTGCTCTCCACAACGTAACTGCACGAATTTTCAATAGACAAGCCTAGTGGATACGCGGCAACAAAAGTAGTCATGTGGTTCAATGGATTTGTAATAAGCATATGAAGTGGGGCCCATAATATTAATAATAACATTTAGATTTTGACTAATCTATTTTATATAGAAATTTAAAATTAGTCATGATTGACCAAAATTAAAGCTCCAATCGACTTGTTGGTCACCCATGCCTTATAGCAACTTGGGCACAGCCATTAGTTTGTAATTGCTGATGTTTTTGTGCCTATTTCAATGTCTCTTTTTCCGATTATAGAAAGTACAGAGGTACTTTCTATGCATACAAGGAAAGGTTTGGCCCATGCTAATAACTTGGAACATGGAAAGGCTGTGGGACAAATAGAGAAAAAAAAAAAATATTGCAAAATATATTTAAAAATGTCTTTAAAGGCTTTTCCAATTTATAAGAGAATTTAAAAAATTGTTAAATTTTATCTGATCTACATATAAAACTTTTGTGAAGAGCTGTTTTATTTATCATCATATGCCTTCATTATAAATGTGAATTGTGATGTGGTAATATTTACTAATGTTATTCGTTTACAGTTCAGAATTTGATATAGAGATAAATGCTGAATTGTGAAGAGCAGGAACAAGCTGGCCATGTGGAGAATGTAATCTACACATAGACTGGCTTAACCACACTGGTGTACAAAACTTAAGGACCAGTCAGGTTTTCATCTGTAGCTTCTCATAGGAGTGGCCTGGATATGGGAAAAGCATACAAAAGGAACCTCGTGAGTTACAGAAATGATGAAGGAAATAACACCGACATAACCCCAAGGGCTCATTTCATCTGTAGCTTCTCATAGGAGTGGCCTGGATATGGGAAAAGCATACAAAAGGAACCTCGTGAGTTACAGAAATGATGAAGGAAATAACACCGACATAACCCCAAGGGCTCACATCTGATGAGCATGGGCTTGGCACACCAGGGTCCTGAGCTGGATATCATCATTCTTCTCTTTCTTGGCGATTCCCTTCTACTTCCGACTCTTATTTTCTCTCTCTCTCTCTCTCTCTCTCTCATGGTAATTCAGATTTTTTTTTGCTGGTGCAGCATAAGCCTCAGGCTTCCTTGCACCATATGGCTAATAATAATAATAATAATAAAATAAACAACGGAAGCAAAATGGTACAGAGGGACTTTATTCAAAAATAGCAACACAGCAATGGTTGCCATGATACAGATGCATCACTGTCAAAGATGGAACAAAAGGAAGAGGTGGTCCTCAGTGGGAGATATGGCCACCCCTAATGTCGATGCAGGCTTTGCACCACCTGTCCATTTTTAGAACAATGTTGTTGATAAGTTCTTACGTTAACATTGTCCATTCCTCTGTCAGCGCCATCTTCAGCTGGCGAACATTTTCCCGCGATCTAAATCGATGGGATTTAGATCAAGGGAAACCGGGCAGGCCAGTCCATACGAAGTGTCCTCACTTTCCAAAAGCATATCGACAGCTGCAGTGCGATGGGGTGTGGCGTTATCATTCATAAACATGAACTCAGGGCCAATGGCACTCAGAACAGACGCACATGGGGAACGATTACCCCAGTGCAGTAGCGTGCACAGGTTACAGTACCGCCTTCCAGTATCTGGAGTTGTGTACATCCATCCAAGATAACGCCTCCCCAGACAAGAACACCTCGACGACCATATCGATCCCTTTCAGTGACGTTTGTTGGATGATACTGGGTGCCAACCTCTGGCCAGATCAGGTGACGTCCAGAATCGCTACTGAGACTGAATCTACTCTCATCAGTAAAGAGTACCTTGCCCCACTGCGCCGCTGTCCAGTCCTTGTGTTCAATGCACTACTGTAAACGGTGTCTCCAATGGGCAGGTATTAAAGGGACACAGCATTCTGGCCATTTGGCAAACAGTCCACCTTTGTGGAGTCGTCTGGCCACAGTAAACCACGATATCCTGCATCCTGTGCAGCTGGTTTGCAATGTATCCCACTGTCTGGTGTCACTCCCTCTTGGCCTGTAGGAGTATATAGTGGTCATCATTGGGCGTTGTTTTTCATGGATGACTACCATTGGTCCTTCGAACAGCTGTACCTGTTGTTCTGAAGGCTGACCATGCACGTGAGACGATGCTATGAGTGATACTGAACTCTGCAGCCACACTCCTCGCAATTCAAGCTTCTTCAAGCTCCCCAATTATTTGACCCTGGGTAAAGTCATCCAGATGTTGTCTACGGCCATTTCGCTGTCTGTAGCACTGTATAAAACCAATCGAACGTCTGTAACAATCATGCTCACCATTCAGTAATTTGCATATAACTGCTCCTTTTATCTGTTTATGTGCACCCTCTCATCCTGATCCAAGTTTTTTCATGTGCACCAGCTTTCTACTGAATGGCCACAGTTGTGCAAATCTCCACAGGCTGTTTCATTTGATTTTGTGGTTGTAAACTTCAGATATAGTGTTGGTCCTTAAGTTTTGCACACCAGTGCACTATGGGTTGGTACTAAAAAGAATTTTTAAAACATACTAAGAGGACTAATAAATTTGGTGTGTTAAAAATAGTTCGCTTGAAACTAGTCTATCCCTGCACAAAGTGCTGTCTGTTCCTCAATAAATGTGACAATGATAATTCAATCTAGACATATAAATAAAATCGATGACCGACTCACCATTTTAATTTTTTTGTATAAATAATTAAATACTAACAAAATATTTAGTCTCAATATTACTGCATAAAAATACAAAAATTTACATGGAGTAAAATTATCTATTGCTATAATAGAAAATAATTCAGTTTTCCTTACTTAGTTTTAAAGAAGAAGTAATAGAAGGAATACATGTAGACGTAACCAGATGTTGAAGCACCGGCAAGAAAACTGGTCCACTGCCTAGATTCATATGGGGAGAGGTGAAAAATTACAAGTTTAGAATATTTTTTTTTTATAATTTTTTTTAAACAAGTAGTCCTGAATATTTGAGTAAAAGTTGTTATTAAACCACCATAACAGTAAAACAGACTAACCTTAACAGACTATATGGAATTAAGGCCTATCCATTACAGATGTATCCTGTATATAATATAACAGGACATTCATATGTAATGAATGTCCTGCTATGTTATGAATATAATAATACATAACTGCCTAAGTTTCTATAATGTTTATAAGAAAAACATTAAATTAACACTATACTTTAATACACTCATCATTTATGTGGAGCAAGCCAGAGTTCCTATTGTCTGAAAGTTAAAAGTGATACAGTAACATTTTAGCCCAATGGCAAATACCATCAGACTAAGGAAATTACATCAACAGGTTCCATATCAGGCTTATATTTATTGTATGTATACATAAAATCATCTGGTCTGATTTTAGGTAGTCAATTTCAGGGTAGAGAATCCAAGTAATCACTAAAACCTGCATAACAAATTCTTAGTAACAAGATCCTAGTTGCATGAATTGTAAACAGAGTCCATGATCATTCAGTAAGTTCAGATTGTCTGGAGTACAAAAAAGCATTAGAAATACCAAGCATGCACACTTATAATGAATAATTCTAGTAATCACAATTTAAATTTGAGTTTTAATCATACTGATGGAAGCATGGTACTCAGAATAGTACAGCTTACAGAATAGTACGCTCACAGATGACGTGCAGTCACTGATGAGATCAGGAAGGTAGTACAAGATGAAGGTATTGACATTTTGTGCCTGCAAGAGCCATATACCAGTTCCTTTGGACACGAGCACAAGCTTGCAGGTTTCCCTGTTGAAGCCAGAGTTACAAGTGTTAAGAATGTGAAACCTAAGACTGCAATTGTTATATTTAATAAGATCATTCAGATTACTGCATTGTCTGGTTTATGTGATCACAACTCAAATTGTGTTAGTTTAAGTTCATCTAGATTGTCTTTCAATTTGGTTTCTCTTTATTGTCTTTCTAATACAAATATATTGAATTCCATACATTATATGGAAAAATGTTTATAGTGTAATTGGCAGCAGTAATTTAATAATAGCATTGGACTTCAATGGAAAGTCTAATTTGTGGTTTAGTGGGAAATTGATCAGAGGAGTCTTTTGTTGGAGGACTTTATTTTGCAAAATAATTTAGGTGTAGCTAATAGACTGGGGCAGCCCTTTACCTTTAACTAGGTGCATGGAAGATCAAAATATATATTTTACCTTGGTAACTCAAGGGCTTTTAAGGAGAGTCTGTCATTGGTGTGTGTGCAAACTAACTACACAAATAGTAATCATAGAGCTCTGTTGTTTTGTATTAGTTTAGAGGATTTACCCAGCAGTGGGCATAATAATAATATGGAATTAATTAGATTTAATTACAGAAATATAAAATGGTCAAGTTTCGTTGTGTTTGGATTTAGATTTTTCAAATGATATGTTATCTTTAAATACTTAGAATGCATATTCCTTGGCATTTAATGTTCAAAGTGCACTATTTGAACCAAAAAGCAGAATCTTAAGAGGCAGGTTGTGAACTGGTGGACATCAGATCTAAATAGTTTAAGGAAACAGGTATTTGCAAGTATAAAACTATACCAAAGGCACAGGCACTGGGGAACTCATGAAGCATTATATTATCAGACTCTTCATAAAAGTAAAAGGAAAGCTTACTTTAAGGCCATCTATAAGTGTAAATTGAAAGCATGGAAGAATTTGGTTAATAACGTGGGCAATACAGATCTCTGGGGATTAACATATAAACTAACTCAAAATAAACCCAGATCTGGGGATATTATGAACACCGTGTCTGTAAATAGTATGGAAACTTCTGACTGGATTTCTACAGCTAAGGCAATTACTTCTGAGTTATTTCCGCATGATCAAGGAGGTGGGGAGGAAACAGTGGAGCAACACTCGATTAGAATGTCCAATTCGCTGCATGTTGGTTCTGATGACACTGATCTGTTTACTGTGGAGGATTTGAAAATTATCTGTAAACAAGTTAATTGTTCTAAAACCCTGAGGGTTGATTTAGGGGAAAATGTTGCCATTCTTAAAATGGTTGAGATTTATCCAGATATTTTGACTAATTTATAATACATGTTTGCTTCAATGAACATTTCCTGAAATATGGAAGTTGGAGGTTAGTAAAATTGTTACAGAAACCAGGAAAAACAGTTAAATGATCCTATGGGATATAGGCTGGTTTCTTTGCTGGCTAACATAGGCAAATTTTTGAGAGACTTCTTTTAAGACTGAATCAGGTGTTGGATGTGAATAGGTTAACTTTACCATATCAATACGAATTTAAGAAAGGTCATTCCGCTGAGGATGCTATCAATGATCTCATGTCTTTTGTAAGAGAGACTTCGGATAAATATGTTTTAGCTATTTTTATTGATTTCACGGGAACTTTTGATGTGGTATGGCATGATAGTATTAATGGTGCTAAGGAGACCGAAATGTCCACAGTTACTGTATCAAACAATTCAAAGCTACTTAAATGTTAGGAAAATTATGTTAAAATCAGGGCATTTAAAGTTTGAAAGGAATATTTTGAGGGGTTGTCTATAGGGGTCTATATTGGGCTCACTATTTTGGAACATTGTGCTTAATCTTTGGCTTGAACAACAGATTCCCGAGTTGCATAAGGTAGCTTGTTTGTTTGTTGTTTGTTATTTGGTTTTTAGGAGCATTAGCAACTAAGGCCATATTGCTCCGGGATATGCGGTGGTCATTCCCTGACCTTTCCGCATTCTCCGTATTTGGTGGTGACGGGCTCGAACCCCGGTCTAATCAAGAAGCGTGTGCTATGCACTGCTGCTCCTTCCCACCTGGCTACGGAGGCGCCATAAGGTAGCACATGCTGATGGTTTGGTTTTGCGTATTATGGGGAAATCTAGATTTGTAGATGAAACTAAAGTGGCGTGGGTTTTAAAAAAATGTGGAGGTCATTTGCATAAGTTGGTGATTTCTACCTCTAAAATCATTATAATGCTTTTTAAAGGGATATTAAATTATAAACCATCACTTAGGGCTAAAATTAATAAAATTCAGATTCCCTTTGTGTCTGTTGTGAAGTATTTAGGTATGAGACTAGTGCATAAATCTGAATAGGGTCTGAAAAGAAGGGTGCTTAATTTAAATTTTGGGAGAGGGCACTGACTCTCTTTAAAAATTGCAGCTGTGAGTTGCAGGCTCCGAAAAAATGATGTTTGCCTTTTTATTTACATAATTGTTATTTTTATATGGTACTTAATACATAGTCTTATAGTTACGCTGGTTATTTTTATTTTAATTTAGATAAACAGTTTTTGTAGATATAATACTTAATATACGTAAAACCGTTATTTCGTTCGAATCTTGCAGCCATTGTTTTTGTATATAGTGGTAGGGAATTCAAATTTTTAATTGAGGTAGTTAAGTAGCTCTAACATATAATTTATAGAGTAATACGCTTCACTGTTTCTATTAGATAGCGTAGTATTGACATTTAATTAATTTCATTTATTGATTTTATTAATTTAAAGTATCATGCCCCAAACTAGAGCAGCGGGCACAAAGTGGCAGGAGTGCTGTGACTTGGGGGAGAACTGAGGGTGACGATTCTCCAAAGCATCAGAGCCTAAAAAAATGTGCGACTTGTGAAATGTTTGCCGACTCTCTGGAACGGAACATGATACTGCCATGGGGGATGTCTTTGTGTGCGCGCGATGTAAGGAAATCAGGGCAACAACTCAGCCTTGTTATGGGACTATATGAGAGTTTGAAGGACAGGGTGGATGCCCTCGAAAGATCTAAATTGAGGGGCCCATCAGGCTCTC
The DNA here is from genome assembly GCF_048544385.1 of Mastigoproctus giganteus. Lineage (NCBI taxonomy): Eukaryota > Metazoa > Arthropoda > Arachnida > Uropygi > Thelyphonidae > Mastigoproctus > Mastigoproctus giganteus. Next base: position 100,826,270 of record NC_143577.1, read on the forward strand.
AGCTGCCCACATCAATGCTAGAGCTTGCACTTGGTCATCACGCAACACAGCGGCAAACCCCAAGGCAGAATGCGCTGGTCCCTCAGGAGCTAGTAGTTGTTGGAGACTATTGTCAGGGAAACAGAAAACATGCGTTGTAAAAAGGATAGGTGGAACAGGACCAGGGTATGTCTGCCAGGGGCAAAGGTTGATGATGTTGAAGAGCAGATATCACCTTTTAAGGGCACAAAAGGTGATATAGTTGTACATGTTGGCACTAATGATATTAGGAGTACTAATGATATTAATGACAACAGTGACCTGTACTTGTTAAGTAATTCTACTGGTCTCCAGTAGAATTACTTAACAAGTACAGGTCACTGTTGAACAAAAGCCGAGAATTAGGGTTGAATTTGAAAGTGTCTGCAATTCTGCCCAGACACGATAGAAGGGAGTATATGATGAGAGCCTTATCGATCAATTCGGCCCTGGAAAGAATGTGCAAGGCTCAAGGGGTAGAATTTTTTTCAGCCTGGACTGTACTTGTTAACAGGAGAGACTGCTTCTATAGGGATGGGATACACTTAAATAGAAAGGGTGCAAGGATATTTGCTGATGCTATCGAGGCAGTGTTAGGTGGGTCGGAAAACTGATAGCTTGGGGGGGATACAAGGACTAATAGTTTAACAGTAGCCATAGGCAGAGGTGAAGGTGATTCTTGCACAACTTCTATTAGAATAAGTAGCGACCTGGAGCGTGGGGTGTTGGGGATTTCAGGGACGGATGGCAGTCATCCTGAAATAGGTGGGTATATGGAATGTGTTAGGGTAACTAGGAATAGGAGTCGGAGCATGTATGCTTGCATGTATACCAATGCTAGAAGTAAAGTAAATCAGTTTGATGAATTTGAAGTGTTGGTCAAGACATCAAATGCGGATATTGTTGGAATAGCAGAGACATGGTGTCACACAGATATAAGGAATGCTGAACTGGAATTTGGGGAGTACAATGTGTACAGAAAGGATAGACAGGATAGAAAGGGAGGAGGTGTTATGCTGTTAATTAAGAAAAACAAAATCAAAAGAAGTGCATCCAGTTGATATAGATGAACATTGCACTGTTGAGTCAGTTTGGTGCAACATAAGCACTGCAAAAGCAAAAATAAGAGTAGGAGTGTGTTATAGGCCTAATGACTCAAATGAGTATAATGAACAATTGTACAGAGAAATAGAGTGGGCTAGTAAATCGGAATGTCTTATAATGGGGGATTTTAACTTCCCAGATATTGACTGGAACTTGTGGGTTGGTCACTCACACACTAGTCAGACTTTTGTGGATATATTGGATAATTGTTTTCTGCAGCAGCATGTTCAAGAGGCAACCAGAGAAAGTAATTCTCTTGATCTGGTTATCAGCAGTGATCATTCGTGTATTAAGAATTTGCAGATAAAGGAATCACTATGTGGCAGTGATCACAGTGTACTGATGTGGGATTTACTTAAAGATTTAATTACCATTAGGGGTAAAGGAAAGGGTTTTTGCTTCCGTAAAGGTGAATACAGTGGTCTCCGACAGTTTTTAAGTTCTGTACAGTGGGATCAACTGATGAGGTTACCAACAGTAAATTCTAAGTGGGAAGCATTCAAGGAATTAATCGTGGATGCTACTAAAAGTTTCATACCTATTAAGAAATATTGTTAAAGGTTTAGGCCTAAATGGTTATCTGATGAACTAATGAGACTCTTAACAGAGAAGAAAAATGCATGGGATACATATAAATTATCAAGCGACTCAGAAGCCTATGGCAGATAAAGCTAGTCTGTAATCAGGTCACAAAGGAGATTAGGCAGGCGAAGGCAGATTACGAGAAATCCTTGGCAAAAGATGCTAAGAAAAACAGGAAGGGTTTCTTTACTTATATAAACTCTAAAAGGAAGGGGATGAATCTGATTGGTCCACTTGACATCGATGGTTCGACTGTTGATGATCCTGCTCAGATAGCAAACACAAACTGAATGAGTATTTTGCATCTACATTCACACGTGAGGAATTATTAAGGTTTGAAAATGGCAAAAGGTTATCAAATTGTAGCAGGATACTTAATGATTTTGTAATAACTGAAAGCAAAGTGGAGGAGAAATTGTTGAAGTTAAATATAAGAAAAGCACCTGGGTGGATGGGATCTATCCAGTTGTATTAAAGGAGGTGGCAAAGCAACTAAGCAAACCCTTAGCCATAATTATGAGAGCATCCTTGGACTCAGGGGAGGTTCCCACGGACTGGAGATGTGCAAATGTATCCACAATTCACAAAGGGGGATCAAAGGGTGACATGAGTAATTACAGACCAGTTAGTTTAACTTCTGTTCCTGGTAATGGAGTCACTGGTTAAAGATGCATTGCAGGATCATCTAGACAAGACTGCAGCAATAATTCAGACACAGCATGGGTCTGTTAAGGGAAAGTTTTGTCTGACAAATCTGATAGGATATTATGATGTGGTTACAAAGGAACTGGATGCAAAAAATAATTTTGATATCATATATTTGGATTTCAGGAAAGCTTTTGACACTGTTGCGCATGGAAGACTACTGTACAAATTGGAGCAGAATGGTATTAAGGGTAAGTTGTTACAATGGATAAAAGGATGGTTAAGTGGGAGAAGACAGAGGGTGGTAATCAATGGGTGCTGCTCTTCGTGGACTAATGTTATTAGTGGAGTCCCACAGGGTTCGGTGTTAGGTCCACTGTTGTTTTGTATATTTATCAATGATATTGATGAAGGTATATCAGGCTTAATGTCGAAGTTTGCAGATGATACAAAGGTTGGCAGGGTTGTTAATGACAGTAATGGCAGTGTGCTACTGCAACAGGATCTAGATAATTTGGGCAGATGGGCTAAGAAGTGGCAACTGAAATTTAACCTTGACAAATGCAAAGTACTGCATATGGGTAGAAGTAACCCCAGAGAAACGTACCAACTGTGTGGTACTACACTTAAGGTGGTAGAAAATGAAAAAGACTTGGGAGTAATTGTGCAGTCAGATATGAAGTTTTCTGAGCAATGCAGACAGGCTGCCGGGGAAGGTCATGTCATGGGGTTTCGTCAATGATATATAGGAATTTTGCTAGCAGGGAGAGGGAGGTGATTGTCCCTCTGTATAAGGCAATGGTCCGGCCACTCCTTGAGTACTGCGTACAGGTCTGGAGGCCTCATTTTAGGAAGGATGTAGACTTACTTGAGCGTGTACAGAGAAGGGCAACAAGATTGGTGAGGGGAATGAAGGGATCCTCTTACCAAGAGAGGCTTAAGTTCTGCAAATTGCAGTGGCTGGAGACTAGGCACCTGCGTGGTGATCTGACTGAGGTGTATAAGGCCTTGAATGGGTTGAGCACGCTGAATTCTGATGGGATCCTTCCACTTGTTCAGATTACGAACCTAAGGGGGCATAAATTCAAATTAAGAAAAGACAGATATAGAATAGATGTGCGGAAATTTGCCTTTAGCCAGCAGGTGGTTAATTGCTGGAACAAACTTCCATCTGCCGTTGTGGAAGTTGATAGGCTGAATAAATTTAAGGAGGAACTGGTCAGGCATTTGGAGGGAATGGTGTGATTTTTTTTTTTTCCCTGATGCTGCATAAGCTCATACACTTGCTTTCTTGCATCACATGCCACTACTACTACTACTATATTACAAAGCAGTGGTTTTACCCATTGTAACCTATGCTGCTTCAGTGTGGTATCATTGGGTTGTAATTGTTAAGTATTAACAAAAATTACTTTCAATCCAGAGGTCTATGCTGTTAGTTATTTTAAATGTATGCAGGACAGTTTCAACTAATGCAATACAGGTGTTGGCAGGCCACTTACCATTGGACTTACACATTGTATACAGGGCACTTTGCTACTATAACAAAAAAGGTACAATTGTTTATTTTATGAATATTACTTCTGATAATGCTACTCATCAGGGGTCCCCAACCTACGGCCCGCGGGCCCAATCCGGCCCAAAAGACTATTTCATCCGCCTCGTGAAATTTATTCTATAGAAATCTTTTTTGGTTGCTACTTATCTTATATAAGGATATTTTTAATCAAAATATAATGTAAATGCATCCAAATATAAATTTGTAACATTGTTGCAACCCAGTGCGCTTCCACTTGGCAGCAGTGTTTCTTGCGATATCGGAAATCCCAACAGTGCGAGTGCCCGAGGCTATAAGTTTATAGCCTCGGGTATTTCCGGCAAACACAAGTTGTCAAAAAGTGAAATAGTAAAGTTAAAATAAGTGACTGTTAAAACAACTGCTAAACACTAATCTAAATATTAATCAAGTAAGTATTAGTGAAAGAATTGTATGCAATGCGTTCTTTGCAGTTTGCAATGTAAAGACAAGTACGCGTATTAATCTTTCTCCTGGTCAGCTGTTCTCATTCAGACCGTAATCGTCAGGCCGCTGCACCCATTATCATGCGCAACAATTTATTAGTGCTATTTGTATAAATGCATATTATTTTTAATTTTATTTAACTTTGAATTTTTAATTTTAATTTTAGCGAATCAGGATGTCAAGGAAAAGAAACATTGATTCTGACTTTCGTGTCTTCAATGAACTTTGGTCGATTAATTATTTTTTTTATAAGAGACAATAACCGACGTACCTGCCTTTATATGTAAGGAAGCAGTTTGTGTTGAAAGAATATAATTTGAAACGGCATTATACGACAAAACATGCCTCAACTTACGATAAACTTCAAGGACAGTTGTGAAACAAGAAATTACAAGAGCTGAGCTTTGATTTCAAGAGACAACAACAACAGATGACATGTTTCACTAACCAGAATTTAAATTTAATTAGAGCTAGTTTGTGAGCATCTCAAATCATTGCTGAAGAAGGGAGGGCTTTTACTGATGGCGAGTTTGTGAAAATAGTGTGCCTATCAATTGCAGAAGAAATATGCCCTGATCAAGTTAAGTACTTTGCTGCTATAAGTTTATCAGCTTAAACTTTAGCAAGAAGAATCGAAGAATTGAAGATGTCTGCTAATGTTAAAGATCAGCTGAAACAAAAAGTTACAGATTTTATAAATTTTTCGATTGCAATTGATGAAAGTGAAGATATTACCAACACAGCACAATTACTCATTTACATACGCGGTATAAATCAAAATTTTGAAGTCACAAAAGAACTTGAAAGCTTGAAGAATGGAACCACTGGTGAAAACATATTTTATAGCGTATCAAAAGTGTTTGTAGACCTGTAGCTTGATTGGGAATTGTTGACAGCAAATACGACTGATGGTGCAAAGAATATGGTTGGAAAAAATATTGGTTTCATCGGCCATGTTAATAAATATTTTGATTCCAAAAACATTGAAAGACCTATGCAATTTCATTGTGTTATTTACCAGCAATCGTTGTGTGGTAAATTTCTGTCTTCGAACTCAATCATGTCTACTATAATTAGCATTGTGAATTTTATACGCAAAAATGGCCTGAACCATCATCAGTTTAAAATTTCCGTGGAAGAAATCGAAAGCAAATATGGTGATTTGTTGTATCATACGGAGGTGCGATGGTTGAGTCGCGGTAATGTGTTAAAAAGATTTTTTCAACTCAAAACTGAAATAGACATATTCATGAAACAAAAATTAAAACCAGTCCCAGAATTAACAGACTAAATGGTTATGGGAACTTGCATTTTTAACAGATATTTGTGAACATTTGAATACATTGAATAAAAAACTTCAACTTCAAAGTCGCAATCTACTTGTAAATGACTTGTTCTACAATATTAAAGCATTTCAGACAAAATTAGAATTATTTAAAAATCAAATTGAACAAAATAATTTTTCCCATTTTTTGTGTTGTGAAAGTTTATATAATAATATGCTCAATCATGATTTTTCTACCTCCAATTTTGTCCGAAATCTTGAATTATTGATGGAAGCATTTGTTGATCGATTTGTTGATTTTGAAAACAACAGAAAATTATTTACATTATTTCATTTGATGTAAATGTTTCACAAATAGATAAAGATGTACAATTAGAAATCATAGATTTTCAAAGTAACGATAACCTCAAAACATTATTGAAAAATGAAACATTAACTTTTATAAAACTTTGACAGAAAATGAATTTCCAGAAAAAAAATTAGCAAGAAGAATAATTTCTATTTTTGGTAGCACTTACCTATGTGAACAAACTTATTAAAAAATGAAATACAGGGTGTTTCAGTTAAACGTTTCAGAACTTCTAAGAGGGGTGGGGTACATCCTGACAACTCGAAATCATATAGCAATGTGGGGTCGGAAATGCTTTCCTGAAGCGGTGTTGTACACAGAAGCACCATAAAGAAAAGAGACCGTAAGTGAGAAATCGTTTTAATAATACATGAAAAGAAGCAAAAGGTACATGGATTACCGTAGGTACATGGATTATCAAGTAGATAGGTCTAACCGGACCTATCTACTTGATCTTTCTGCAGCAAGTATTGCCACAACTTTTGAGAGATGAACAGATTTCTGCATCGACGCAACACACAATGTGGTTCCAACACGATGGAGCCCATGCCCATTATAGCGGAGATGTTCGTAACTACCTGGATGTCACATTTGGTCAACAGTGGATCGGACGTGGTGGTCCCGTGCGTTGGCCTGCTCGGTCACCCGACCTATCATGTCTTGATTTTTATTTCTGGGGTCATATGAAATCGCTAGTTTATGACACCCCTGTTGACAATGCTGAGGAGCTGGTTGCAAGAATCGCAGTAGCTGCCGAAGAAATTCGAAATTCGCCTGGAGTATTCCAGAATGTTCGGATGTCCATGCGTCGGAGATGTGAGGCGTGCATTGTAGCCCGTGGAAGAAACGTCGAACACTTACTTTAATCCATGTACCTTTTGCTTCTTTTCATGTATTATTAAAACGATTTCTCACTTACGGTCTCTTTTCTTTATGGTGCTTCTGTGTACAACACCGCTTCAGGAAAGCATTTCCGACCCCACATTGCTATATGATTTCGAGTTGTCAGGATGTACCCTACCCCTCTTAGAAGTTCTGAAACGTTTAACTGAAACACCCTGTATATAAAATCCAAACATCGATCAAGAATGACAGATGAACATTTTCAAGACTTTTTAAGATTGGGAACTTCTACTATTAAACCTAACATTTCGATTATTGCTAAATCAAAACAACTACAAACATCTCATTGATTTGCTATTTCTGAAATATCAAACATGATTATAATAATAAAAATTGTGATTTTTAATATGACTATGTCTTTATTTACAATAAATATCCGTTGTTTATAATTTTTTATATAGTTTTTCTATCTTGTACACCTCGTTTGACCTGGTGAAGTCGCTAAAATTGCGTTTTTTGGTTTAAAGTGTTTTTAGTCATCAAAATTGCACCGACTCTGGCCCACCATTTGTTATGAATTTTCTATGTAGCCCTCTGATGAAAAGGGTTGGGGACCCATAGACTAAAGCCAAGAAGGATATTTTAAATCAACTGGTTTTGAAATGGCAACAGTGGTGGGACATAAGTGACACCGGGGAGGTGACGAGATTGTTTATCCCCAGAGTCACTTCTACTTTTGATAATAAATGTTTTTTTCCAGTAATGGAATTGTCATATGTCCTGACTGGCCATGGGTCCTGAAATTTTAAGTTATACCCTTTTGGCCTTGTAAATTCTCATTGTGTAGTTGTGATCAGCCTGAGACATGGTATCATATTTTATACAAGTGTCATTTGTATTCTGAACAAAGAGAAAAGTTATTGTTACATGTCGAAGATTTTAGTTTTGGCAATGAAAGTAATTATCTTGTTAATCAGATGAGATTTCATTTATTGCAAGAGTTCTATGTAACTGTTTTTGGCGGCATAGACATTGGATAAGCATTATGACGGATCATCATTAAACCTGAAGTAAATTTAGAAGGTGATTTATTCCTTTTTTGCTGGCTCCCAGGCTAGGATACTGGGGCAGGATTGGTGGTACCCACCAATATAGTGTTTTCTCCAGTGGATGAAGGATTTTTATTTCTTTATTTTATTTCTCTTTTTTTATGTCTTTCTTTTGTTTTTTTATTATTTATTTAATTTTTTTATTTTTTTTATTTTTTTTTAGCTGGCTCCCAGGTTAGGTACATGGAATAGGATTGTGGCACCCACTGGTATATGCAGTTTTTCCAGTGGGTGCAGTTTTATTACATTTTATTTTAATTATTTAATTTTTTTTTAATTATTTTATTTATTTATTTTTATGTGGGCTCCAGGTTGGGTATCCTGGGGGATACCCAACCAGAGGAAGTGCTATATCCACCGGTATAGCACTTCCTCTGGTGGATGCAGGATTTTGTGCTTTAGCACAGTAAGACAACATACAATTTCAGGCAGTTTCTTTTTTCTTTAGGTTTTATCCAAACAGCACCCACCAGTACTGCACTACCAGTGGGTGTAAAGTGTAAAGTGTGTTTGGGGTCACGTTGCCCACACTTTGCCCCGTGGAGGCAGACCAGGTACACCAATATTTTAAATAAGTACTCTGGCAGGTCCTGCCACCTAGTTTCCTGAGATTTCAGTGGTTAGGACCTAAAAAATAAAATAAAATAAAATAACTAAGTAAAAAAAAAAATAAATAAAAAAATTTGAGAGGTTATCGCGTGGTGGTTGTGCTAGAATTGTGAGGCCGAAAATTGTGGGTGAATCAAATTTGGCTGTAATTAAGTTTGGATGTGTGGGGCTTTCGCTTGCGTGCAGGTAGAGTGGGAGGGAGACTGAAGGCTGGGGGGGCGACAGACAGAAGAATGGAGTCGATAGGGAGGGTGACTCCAAGATTTGGTGGGGCATTGTTGTTGTTGTTGTGCTTGGTTTTTTCTGGTGCAAAGGCTACTTAGGCCACATTGCACCTATCATAGTAGTTAGTACTAATTTTTTTGGCTTCTATGGAAACAGTTAGAAACGGTTATATAAACCAATTCGTTTCAGAAAGAAAAAGAATTCTGTAAGGTTTGAATTTTCGCCTATGATATGGCTAAGTGACAATTCCAGTAAGTTTGAGAGAGAAGTGAATGAAATTAGACGGGAGTTGTTATACAAGATGCATTCCAGGAGTATGTGTTTTATTGTGAGTGGCTTGTGGCAATGTGAACACTGTGGAGGGTCATTACCTGATAACAGGAATAGATGGGTCAAATGGGTGTGGCTATTCGGGCTCTGGCCAGGACAACCTCTTCTTGTCTGTTTGTGCGAAAATTGGAGGCCCATAATTGCGGTATAGGTTTAATTTCAAGGAGTTTGTTGTGAATGTGCGTTTGCCACTGTAGTTTCCATCGTTCCTTACATATATTTCGTATATGTAATTTGTAATCCCTGAATGGGACCAGAAAATTCATTGAGGATGTGCTGGATGGATGCTTGGCAGCATCATCTGCAATTTCGTTTCCCGGTATTCCAGTATGGCCTGGGATCCAGCAGAAGACAACATTTTGCCGATGATCTCGGAGACGAATCAATTCTGATCTGATTAGCTGTAGTACCGGATGAGTAGATGGGGAAATCTTTTGCATTGCTAATAGGGCACTTTGCGAGTCTGTGTAGATTATACTCTTTTTGATTGAGAGATGGGAAATGTTTTCCAGAGCAAGTTTTATGGCATAACTGCTGCATTCTGTCGGAAGTGACACGGAAGTGACAGTGTCATGGAATACCACTGCTGCACCTGATCCATTCTCAGGCTTTGAGCCGTCAGTATATATTTTCGCAAAGTCGGGATAATTTTGTAAATGTGCAGTGTGGAGCTGCTGGATGTTAATACCCGTTAAAGAGTGTTATTTCCCCCATTGGTGGAAATAATAGTCACAACACGGCATGACGACATGCCGTGTTGTGACTATTATGAGTTGTATATTCCAGTTTTCTGCTAGTTCCATTAACCTAATACCTGCAGGCCTAGTTGCTTGTGGTTTGTTTCTATAAAATATCGTGAGTGGCGGATCATTAAATATTGACCAATTAGGATGGGTCGACTGACTTTGGATCTTGGTTGCGTAGTTCAATAGTAACATCTTTCTTCTGATGTTTAGAGGAGCTTTGTAGGCTTCTACATAGAGACTTTGCACTGGAGAAGATCTGAACGCACCTAGAGCTATTCTTAGAGCTGAATGTTGAATAGGGTTGAGACGAGATAAGACACTTTCCCTAGCAGAATCAAAGACAGGCGTGCCATAGTCCAGACGAGATCTAATTATGGATCTATATAAGTGAAGCAAGGTGTAGCGATCTGCTCCCCAGGTTGTCGCTGATAAGGCTCTGAGTATGTTCATTTTTTTTTGGCAAGCTGTCCGGAGATGTTCAATGTGTTTTTGATAGTTTAACTTACAGTCAAAAATTAAGCCAAGTGGACGAATACTATTTGCTATTGGAATAAGATGAGTTATCTAAATGGAGTTCAGGATCAGGATGCATTTTACGTATGGTATAGAAATGAATGGCAGTAGATTTCTGGCTGGATAGTCTGTAACCGTTTTGTGTCATCCAAATCTGATTTATTGATATCTGCAATTGTCTCTCAATGTAGTTCATATTTTGAGAGTGGCAGGAGATTGTGAGATCATCGGCATAAAGATATGAGTCCACTGTTTTCGGAATAAGTTCAGTTAAGTGATTAATTCTAATTGCGAATAGAGTGGCGCTCAGAACGGACCCCTGAGGGACTCCTTCTTCCTGAACAAAATTTTTAGAGAGAATTCCTTGGTACGAACTTGAAAGGATCTTTGTTCTAAGAAATTTTTGATGAAATATGGCAAATTTCCTCTCAGGCCAAGAGAATATAGATCCTTTAAAATTCCGAAACGCCATGTGGTGTCAAAGGCTTTCTCAATATCCAGACAGACCATAACAAGATGCTCCTTTTTGATGAATGCATTTCTGATGTTTGTTTCGGCTTTAATCATAAGGTCCAATGATGACTGATTTTTTCTGAAACCAAATTGATTGTTATTGATTAAGTTTTGGGACTCAAGATACCAAGTCAGATGGTGGTGAATCATTTTTTCGAGGGTTTTGCTCAGACAGCTGGTAAGTGAAATTGGTCTGTAGTTTTGAGGAACAGAAGTCTTTACCAGGTTTTGGGATAGCCAGAACGTAGGAATGACGCCAGGAGCTTGGGTATGTATGTTCAGTGAATATTCGATTGAGGAAGAACAGCAGTGATGACTGTGACTTTGTATTTAAATTTTTGAGCATTATATAAAATATCCCATCAGGGCCAACAGCGCTGTTCCTCGTGTTGGTAAGAGCATGCTGAAATTCAACCATGGTAAATGGTTGATTATATTTTAGTGCACATCTGTCAGTGAAATTCAGTTTGGATTTTTCAGTTACACCTTTAATTTTTTGAAACGATTGGTCATAAGAAGTTGAGGAGGACAACTGGGAAAATACAGATCCTAGTGCATTTGCGATTTCTGCAGGAGTAGAGAGTTCCTGTCCATTCCAGTTAATTAGTGGAGTAGATGTTGGACGAATTTTGCCATTTAACAATTTTATCTTATTCCCGATCAGTCTGATGTCTGTATTTTTATTAACTGAGGAAGCGAATTTAATCCAAGATTCTTTTTTTGCTTTCCATCTGATATAACGGGCTCTTGCTCTAAGTCGCTTATAATTAATAAGATTGGAAGTGGTTGGATGTTTGTGGAATTGATTCCAAGCTTTGTTTTTCTCTTTTTTTGCATTGTTGCACTCTTCGTTCCACCAATAATTTAATTTTCGCCTTTTCCTGACTTGGTATTGTGGAATTGCAGCGGTTGCAGCTGTTAGAATTTGGTTTGTTATATGTTCAGTAACATGGTTGATAGAAGAACTCTGTATGATATGGTTGTCGAACGAGACAAGCATGCTATATTTTATCCAGTCAGCCTTTGGAAATTTCCATTTTACTGGATTGTCTGTTGGTAATGAACAGGAAGTTTGAACTTTGCATATTATTGGGAAATGATCGCTGTTGTGGGGGTCGTTAAGAGTTACCCACTGGATACTTGGATAGAGCACTGGAGAGCAAATGGAAAGGTCTATTGCAGAGGTTGATCCGGTAGGAAAATGAACATAGGTAGGAGAGCCAGTATTTAACAACGTTAGATCCTGTCTATCTATTAACGTTTCAACAAGTTTTCCACGCCTGTCTAAGCTGGAAGAACCCCATAATGGGTGGTGAGCATTAAAGTCACCTAGTAGACAGAAGGGAACTGGTAGTTGCAACACAAGATCTTCGATTTCCTGAATAGAATATGGACGATTAGGTGGAAGATAAATTGAGACCAATGTAACGGTGATTCCAATTACTATGCGTGCGGCAACAGCTTCTAAAGAGGTTTGCAATGGAATGCATCTGGAAGGAACTCTTGAGTCCAACAGGATAGCTACTCCTCCATGAGCACTATTAGTGTCAGATCTATCTTTTCTGTAGATAGTGTAATTTTTGACTGTAGTGGAAACTTGGGGTGTCAAGTTGGTTTCCTGTAGGCACATAGCTACAGGATTGAAGCAGTGAATTAGTTCATTGATATCATCGATGTTGCTGCGAAAGCCTCTACAATTCCACTGAATGATTTGTTCCATTATTTGGTTTTGTTCGTGGAACATGTATCTGACTGCTTTTTGTAAGTTGATTGTTTATGACGATCCAGTTTTGGTTTTTCTTTTCGGGGAAAAGTGGGACGTCCCGATTCATTGCTATCGTCCATATCATCTTCTGCGTGTATTTCAAGCAGTTCTTCTTGACCGATAGAATCATCTGTATCCATGCTTGTTAGACCTGATACTTTCGTCTCAGCAGAATAAGATCTTTGCAAATTTTCTGCTGCCTGACGATGAGGAAGTCTCTGGGTTGGAATTGCGAATGGCGTGTTATTGCTTTGGTCTGTTGAATTCGGTTTCGATGGATGCTGGATCAAGAGTACTGATTGTGCCCAGTCTGATATTGATATATTTGGAGAGATGGATACTTCAGTCTGACATGCCACTGATTCGTGTCTGAGAGTGGTAGAAGCATAAGTGCGTTTTGGCATACTTAAGTTGATCTGTTTTTTCGCTTCTTGGTAAGAGACTTTATTTTCAATTTTATATTTTTGTATTTTTTTTCCTATCTTCCACAGTTCACAGTCTTTAGAGTAGGCTGGATGTTTGCCACTACAATTAGGGCACTGTGGTGTTGGAGCTTTGCATTCTGCTTGTGTGTGATTCTTGCAGCTGCAGTTTGGACATATGGCGTCGCCACGGCATGCTGTCTGAGAATGGCCGAACTTTTGACATTTAAAGCATCTGAGCGGATTTGGGATATAAGGCCTAATGCGGCAATTCAGGTAACCTGCTTTGACAGAATCCGGTAGATTTGGAGTACTGAAAGTCAAGATTATGTTTCGCGTGGGAGTTAAGTTGCTGTCTTTTCTGATCATGATACGTTTTGCATGAGAGACATTTTGATCTTTTAGCTCCTGGACAATTTCTTCCTCAGAAACGTATAATAGATCCCATTCAGAGATCACTCCTTTGGAAGAATTTAGTGTGTTGTGTGGGGTAACCTGAATCGGTATTCCGCTTAAAGAAGTAAGTTGTAGTAGTAACTCAGAATGTCTTGAGTAACAAGTCTCTACTAGTAGATCTCCTGATTGGAGACGTTTAACCATTTTTGGTGAACCTGCAGCGTTTTCAAGGCATCTCTGGATGATGAAAGGTGAGAGCTTGCTCACAGGTTGGGATGACAAAGAGTGTATTATTAGGAAAGCTGGAGATTCCTGCTTCCTAGTGTCTTTTTTAAGTCTCTTTGAAAGAGAGAAGTCATGGTCGGTGTCCTTGTCAAGTTCATGTTGAGAGCACTTTGGCTCTAAACGTGGAAATTCATTTGTTTCCATCTTTGCTCCTTTTCGCCCCGAGGGTTGGTTTTTCCCCCAGGTTACCGGCCCCGCCACGTGGAGGCAGGAGCGGTGCCACCAGTGACCAAGCGGTTGTTTAAGTTAGTGGATTTGGTTAGTGATATATATAAAGAATAAGAAAAGAAAGGTGGATTGCCTTTCTGGGTTCCTACTTTTGACTTTTAAAGCACAGAACCACTTCAAGTAAATAAAATAACAGCCGCACTGGAAAATAAAGAAACTATATCACTTTGGAGATCACTCTATAATCACTGGAAGAAAATCGCTTGTCACTATCGCTTGGCACTCAGGGCCTTGGTGGAGCATGGGCATGCCCCACCAGAAGGGAAAGTGTGGGTGGCAAGGAGGGAAGGAGACAGAGGGACCATCACCTCCCCCCTGGCCAGGGAAAGGGAAGAAGAGCGGACCAGGCAAGGGCGCCAGGTCAGATCGCAAATAAGGCTAGTGTGCAGAGAGGCTCTGCAGTTTCTTCAGTCGGTGGAATGTCATTTTTGGGACATTGTCCCATCCGAGGTTTACAAAGTCCAGTTTATTTTGTAGCCATTCATTGGTTAAGATCCCATAAGAGGTTATTTAGTCCAGTCAGCTTGGATGTGCATTTGCGATTTCATTTTGTTCCTTCTGTTATGAAGTCGGATCCCTGCGGGTTTGATTTGTTCTCGTGGTCCTTAGTGGTGTCGAATTGTTTTTCAGATTATGGGCAGCTTTGATGGGTACTTGCATTCTCTTCATTGCAGTGGTTGCGGCTGGGGGAAGGTCCGTCTTCTGCTGAAGAGGCCCTGAGCAAATTTTGTTAGCGCTTTGTAGCTGTCTTCTTCTTCTTCTAGGATGAGGTGTTCCTGGTTTTGCAGTGTGAATCGAATGTCAGTGATGAGCCGGCAGCGTAGATCTTGATACAGGTGACAGTGATACATGAGGTGTTCCCATGTTTCTGTTTGGCCACAGTGGCAGAGAGGAGTGTCACTGAGCCGGAAGCCTGACAACTTGTGTCTGAATGCACAGTGTCCGGTGAGTAGGTATGTTGACCAGGAGTCCTGGAGACAGCCAGTGGGGATATTTTGGATATACCGTCTGAATTGTCGGCACGAATTTCCGGGTGATTTCACCTTTGATTGAATTTTCCCAGCGGGTTTGCCAGGTCTGTTGGAGATGCAGTGTGAGTCGCTTCTTGTCCATTTTAGGGTCATTGGCTAAGTCAATCTTGTAGTTCAGGCAGGTGGACGTTTTTCCTTTGCTGAGATGGTGTAGGATCCCGCGACGAACGATCTCCAGGTCCAGGGGGAGGGCACCCATAAGGACCTGCAGCGCGTGAGTACTCACCGTCCTACAGTCTCTTGAGATCGTTAGCAGGGTATATCTTTGTATCGTCTCGAGTTTTCTCCTGTTGACCACGGTGGTCGCTTTGTGGTACCAGACTCCGGAGGCATATGAAATGGCTGGCAGGAATACTGTTGTATAGAAGAGGGCAAGAGTCCTTTTCCTCAAGCCCCAGTCCTTACGGGTGACTCTTGCAAAGAGTGCAGAATAGTTTCTGATTTTATTCCTGATGTATGTTAGATGTGGTGTGAAGGATAGATTCCTATCGAGCATGACTCCCAAATGTTTTAATTCCGTTGCGAGTTTGACGGTTTCCCCCTGGACTTTGATTTGGGGAGGCCTCCTAATATCTAGGTTCCCCCTGAGTAGGACTGAACATGTCTTGGTTGGAGAAATTGTGAGTTTGTTGTTGTCAGCCCAGTCTTGTAGGATAGTGACTGCTCTATTTGCGGAGTTCTCTAATTGTGCTCTGGAGTCCTCAGCAAGCATCAGAATAAGATCGTCTACATAAGCCTGGGATGTGACGTTTCCAAGGTTGAGATTTAGGAAGCCGTCTAGGACGACATTCCAAAGAACAGGGCCCAGAACGGAACCCTGTGGGCATCCTCTGTGTATCAACGTGATACGGAGCAATACGGAGTAGTGACTGTGACTGATCTGTCTGAGAGGTATGTACTGATGCATTTCTTTAGATTGTCTGGCAGGTTAGCCTCCCGGAGCCTGCCGAGGACACTCTGCCACCAGAGAGTGTCAAACGCCCCAGCAAAATCTATTGCGATGATGAGGAAGTACTTTCGTTTGGTTGTGGTTGCGGCGTTAACAATATTTTCCAATGCATCTACAGTGGAGTGTCCTTTCCTGAACCCGAACTGATTTCGGGATAGGCCTGCGTTTGAGTAGTGAGTTTCTATCCGATTTCGTAGAAGGTGTTCCATCAGTTTGCTCAGTACAGACAGTAAGGCTATGGGTCTGTAGGACCCTGGGAGATCCTGCTGCTTTGTTGGATTTTTGAGGATGAGCCGAAGCGTTGCCGTTTTCCAGGTGTGTGGGAAATAGCCTTCTTTTAGGCACTGGTTAAATAAATTTAGTATTTTTTCTGGGATAGTCTCAACTGCCTTTTTTACGATTTCTGGCTCTAATAAATCTGCACCTGGTGATTTCCTATTTCTTAGTTTGGCGGCTGAAATGTCCAGTTCGATCCTAGTAAAGGGCTCCTCCTCTTCGATTGTTGTGTAGGTACTATTTCTTAGGCAGAGCGATGTTTGTTCTGGGGTGGTTGGATCCAGGTGTTTCTGGAACATGGCATCTAGGATATTATTGATGGATTCCTGCCACGTTTTGGTGTACTCCCCTTGTGGCTTCTTGGTTGTGGGGATGACTTCGCCTCTGGGGAGTTTATTTGTGGTCACTCTGTAGACCACTCCCCAGGGGTTGTCGTTTCCAACTGTGAATACTAGGTGCTCCCAGGAGCGTTGTTTTCGTTCACGGATCTTTGCTGTATATTGATTCCTGGCCGTTCGGTATTGTTGTCGTAGTGCTTCCGCCTCTACTGCAGGCCAGCTACGCCTGGCATGTTGAAAATTTTTTCGGCAGGTGTTTACCACACGTCTGAGTTGTTGTAATTCTGGGGACCACCAGGGAAAAGCTCCCGGAGTAGGTTTCTTCCGCTTTATGGAATTGTTTGCTGCATCTGTGATAAGCTTGACAATTTTAGCTTGGTGTCTATTTGGGTCTAGTCCTCCTGTGTCAAGTGCTTGAGCAGCTGCACGTAATGACTCCTGGAAGAGAGGCCAGTCTGCCTTCTCAACAGCATATCTGTGTTGCATTTGTCTATGTACCGTTTGTCTATTTAGTTTCCGGTTTAGTTGAAAGGTAATTGTTCGGTGATCAGATGAGGTCCAGTCTTCTCTAAGAGTCCAGAATGCAATGTGGTCCGCTAGAGATCTGGTAGCCAAAGTAACATCAATCGTGGCCTCCCACATCGTGTTTGAAAATGTTGGTAGGTTGTTTGGTTTGTTAAGGATCATATAGCAACTGTTTGCCAGATACTCCTCCAGGTGTTGTCCATTTACCACGCCACGTCGCTCCGGGGTTTCACTAAACCACGCCGGCAAACGGCAGTTTGCATCAGCACCCACTACAATTTTAGCGTTCGGGAATTCCTCCAGAACATTTTGCAGGTAAGTTATAGCTGGGAGGATATCTTCTCCTGGCCGACAGTAAAGCGTTACTACATAAAATGCGCCCAGTGCAGTGATGACATGGGCACATACAGCCCACGAGAGATAGTAATTTGTGATTTTGGTGACTGCGTAGTCTGGATTTCTGATTAGAATGGTCGCCCATGGCGTTTCATCATCAGTTTGCACGATTTTATACTTCAGGGGATATCCCTTGACCTTCTTACTGTGCATATATGGTTCCTGGATGAGCAAGATATCCAGATTTTCCTCGTTTGCTGTCCTGGTCAGCTGCGCGGCAACTGCTTTGGACCTCTGGGCGTTTAATTGTGCAAATAGTACCCTGTTGTTATTATATGGTCTAAGATGTGTTGTTATTATATGGTCATAATCGAGTCTCAATTGGTATGTACTCCTTGCTTTTTGGTATATAGGGCACTTATTGTCCCTGATAGTGATCCGCCTGCAGCTTTTGTGACTTGCAGTTTGCACACATAGGTGGTTTATTTTAGTTGTTTTTAGATCGCCTGCGAGGTTTGTAATGACAGTGTTTTTTTACCTCTTCGTTTGTGGGATGTTCCTCTGTGGAGGTTGGTCGGAGGATGACCAAATGTGGTGTTGGCAGGAGAGGCTTTCGTTTGGGTATGTTTTCTGCGGTTAACACTTGCGGTTCTTGTGTTTTGATCCTCAGCACGTCGGAGTAGGATGGGGCACGCTGTGGCATTTCTTTCGCCCTTCCTTCCTGATAGACTTCCAGTTTGGAGTTTGCGATTTCATACTTTGATTGAGTGTCAAGAAGTATGGTCTCTAGTTTGCTCCATATGGTGACTATGTCGGCCCGAAGCACTGTTGTTATTCTATTTGTTTGTTCTTTGAAGAGTGTTTCAAGTGCCGTTCGGAGCACAAGTATTTGTTGGAGAACAGGGCCCTCAGGGATGTTAGGGTCCAGGACATGTTTGTCCTGTTTTTTACTATCACCTGCCAGGTCTATCTGTGGTATTGCAGGATCTTGTTGCTCTTTTTGCTCTGTCTGGCTACGCGTCTCCCTCTTGTTCTTGCGTTTTGGTGCTGGGGTGGCCCTCAACCTTGTCTGGGCATTCCTGCAAATCCACGCTGGCTGGGTCGATTCCCGGTCCCATTTGGGCATCTGCAGGTGTTTTTTACATTTTTCCTTCTATAGTTCTCGGGTTTTACGGATAATTGGAAAAACTTCGGATTAGCGGGTACTGGGTCAGCAGTTAGAAAGGACTGCCAAGTTGATGATGAATGGAAGTTGCCACAAGTCCGTAGATATAATAGTAGCTGAGTTACAGCGGGCAGCAGATTTGGGCTATCCCCCACTGATACAGATGTGGGGGGGGGACAGTCAAATTAAGAGATGTTCCCAGAACGGAGCAGATTTCTGTGGGGGTATTTCAGGGAGCTGGAGGCATTAGCGACACTTATATTTGCATAACTTAAATACTTTACAATTTGAAAACAAAAACCATGTAGAGTCTATGGTGGGTGGGGGGGGAGAGTCACTAAATACATGTTTTTAAGTTCATTTTACACAATTGAGGGCACAGTTTGTTGGAACAGTCTTCCAGCTCGGGTTTACACTGGTGGGGCACCCTTCCCAGTCAATTGCAGCATACTAGCGTGGCCACCGCGTTATATCAGCGCCTTTCTATAGCCTTGCTGCCAGCCACATGGTGACCAGTGCAGTCTGGCAAACAAAGGATATAGATACTAACACTAGTAATCTGCTAAATTCCCAATAGAATGTTCAAAATTTCTTACCAGGGGATCCTCTAAACAGCATCTTTGAAGGAGACCACAATTTAAAACTTATACTATGGTTTAACCACATATTTAAACAGAACTTTTACGGAGCGTTGCGACAGACGTCCACGCTGGTTCGGCGGCCATATTGCCTTAACGTACGGTGTAACAATGTGGTCAAGCTGAAATTTATGAACGTCCGTAATTTAGCTTTGCCTTAGAAGCTCGTCACAAATATAACATCAGTCAATTCACCCACCCAATAGAAATCCAGTAGACTTGATATTTTAACAGAAATATCCAAATACACCACTAAATTTTAACATTTTGAAGAGCACTGAAAAAACGTGCGTCTGGCCAGTACTTGGTCAGCGCCACCAGTGGGTGCGGGATCTGTGCAAAAAAGCATATACACATGATAAAAACAGAACATACACTTCTCATAACACCAAACACTAACTTTCAGGCTCGCTATACAGAGTTTCTGTACGATTACAGAAGGCAAAGGTGGAGATGGGAAATTGCCTAGGAGTCACTCCGATACAGAACGAAAAACGAATGCATGCATGCAAGGGATAATTATATTTGAGATTGTATATATATCTTGAGAATGTACATAAAATTTGTGCATGTGTAAATAAATGAAAGAAAAAATGACTAAATGACTTTCAAACTTTTCCCAGGTGTGCCAAGCCCATACTCACCTGATGTGAGCCCCTGGGGTTAATATATGAGGAAGCCTGAGGCTTATGCTGCACCAGCAAAAAGAAAAAATCTGAATTACTCTGTGAGAGAGAGAGAGAGAGAGAGAGAGTCAGAAGTAGAAAGGTATCACTAAGAAAGAGAAGAATGATATCCAAGCTCAGGATCCCAGGTGTGCCAAGCCCATACTCACCAGATGTGAGCCCCTGGGGTTAATATATAAGGTGTGGCAATAAAGTTCTCAGAATGGTACAATAAAAGAACACAAAGTAAAGGGGCTCAAAGATGGTTTTATTTTTATTCAAAGTAATCACCCACCCCCAAAGGCTGAATACAACATTTTAAAATTTCTGAACAGCATCAGTGAGGGCATCAAAAAAGACAGTGTTCAGTTCAGCAGTTAGGTTTTTCTTTATGTTCTCAACACCCTGCAATCTCTTTCCTTTGAGGGCAGTTTTCACCTTGGGAAAGAGCAAGGAGTCTGCTTATGCTAGATCAGGAGAGTAACATGAATGGTTGATCTATACAATGTTATGTTTTGTTAGAAATGTCATGCAATGAGAACCAACTGCCTTTTGCTCAAAATTGTAGCCTCACCCAGGACAGGAAATGCGCTTCACTAGTCTTTGAAACACCTGTATGCAGAACATAGCATTGACTCTCTTGCCTTCAGGTACAAATTCTTCTGTTCATCACCATCTTGAACTTCTGTATATGAAACTTTTTTTTGGCCTTGGTGATGATTCTGAAGTCCACTGCCTATTCTGATGATTTTTCTCTTCGTTGTACTGGAACACACAACACTCATCTCCAGTGACAATACAGTCAAGGAAATTAGGATTGTCTTGCCAAATCTGGATGAAGTCTTCGCATGATAACACTCATTGCTTCTGCTCATCCATGTGGATGTGTGGCACAAAATTTGCAGACCTTCATTTTCCCTAAATCTTCATGCAGAATTTGATGAATTGCCTCCTTATTCATATCCAACTGATCATCCTTCATTCTGAAGGTCAAATGATAATCTTGTGCAACAATTTCCCAAATTTTGTAACTGTCTTCAATTCAAGAGGTTGATGGTCATTGCGAACATCTTCACATCCATCTCTGAACTGCTTATAACATCAAACACACTCGTACAATTTAAGGCACCACCTTAAACAATTTTCAACATTTCATACATCTGCAAAATTTTTGTTGGAGATGTTTCCCAGTTTACAGCAAAATTTGACATTCATTTATACACAGAACATTAAAGCTACTAACTAAACTGGTTGTTACTTCAACCTGTAAGCTTCTGGACAGTCTCTGTACCACCACCATCTAATGGAATGAGTCTGAAATATGACATACCATTTCTGTTTATTTTCAAGTTCATCGAACATGATTGCCACAGCACCAGTCTGGGTACTTTTTGCTACACCTTGTAGCTAAAGTTGTCTGTTTTGTCTGTGTGTTTGGTGGTTTAGTTATTTCACTTTTTCACTTTAGACCATCTGCTATATGACAAGGGACCAATTAGTCCAGAAAGGCTGCCATAGCAGTATCTCATCTTTTAAAAATGACCAATTAAATTTTGGCAAGGCATCTGTTTGAAAGGCATTCAACACCAGGGATACTTATTACAAATGCAAATTTGCTTTGCTATGAGGATTAAGACCATTACATTATCAGTGCAATTTAAAATCCTGCAAACAACTCATAGTTTCTCTGAAGGCATACAGTTTAGGTATACTACAACTTTGTTTCATTTAGTAGTATTTCTTTGTTTCATTTAGTAGCTAATGGGAGTGCGTGGCTCAGGGGAGAACTGAGGGGGGCAGTTGCCCTCTCAATCACAGCCTTTTAAAATGCACTACTTGTTTGACGAGCAATCAGGTACGGGACATGATATTGCCAAGGGTAATGTCTTTGTGTGTGCGTGCTATAAGGAGTTTGGGGAAATCAGTCGACAACTCAGCATGAAAATGGGAGAAAGTGGATGCCCTCGAAGGTTCTAAATTGAAGGGCTCATCAAGCTCTCAGGCTTGATGAGCCCTTCAAACCCAGAGCTTGCTTGATCACCACACAACACAGCGGCAATCCCCAAGTTAGAATGCACTGGTCCCACAGAAACTAGTAGTTGTTGGTGACTCTATTGTCAGGGAAATGGGGAACATATTGTGTAAAAAGGATAGGTGGAACAGGACCAGGTTATGTCTGCCAGGGGCAAAGGTGGAGGAGAAATTGTTGAAGATAAACATAAAGGCACCCGGGGTGGATGGGATCTATCCAGTTATATTAAAGCTAAAGCAGGGGTGGCCAACTTAATTTGTGATGCGATCTACTTTTTTCCTTCAAAATGTGCCGCGATCTACCATCTCAAAAATTTCATTGCACAAGGTTAAAAAAGTTAATCAGCACACATTGAAAAATGTTGTTTATAAATTTTAAAATTCAGTATCCTTATTTTAAATTCATACATATTTAAATATTTAATTTATATTTACGTTTGTGTTTTCATGACATCTGCCAAGCTTCCAAAATTGGGGATATACTGTGATAAGGCCAACCGTAAAGAATCTGCTGTATGCAAGTTCTTAAGAGTAGAGCAATTCTTCGTCTTTGTTTGTTCCAAATACGAAAAGGCCGATTCACATAGATATGTGGAACCAAAACAGGAATTTAAAAGTTCACTGCATTTTTTCACATTTGGGTACTTTTCTCGGCAATCATATTTCCAAAACCCTTTTTCTGATGATCTGGCTTTTAGGAAGATATCGTTTCACAATGTAATAATTTCATTTTAAAGTAATATTTTTTTCATGTGAAAAATCGCAGCAATTTTTTCTGCAATTTGTTTCGTATCTAATTCGACATTAAATGGATAAGAAATATATTGAACAATGTCTTCAATTGTTTTAAAATCATTGAATCTGGTTTCAAAATCGTCCACAACATTCTCAATTTCAGAAACATATTTCTCACTATTAAATTCAAAATCAGGATTTTTTTTCAAATGATCTTGCATATTTGCAAAACTGTCGAATTTTTTTTCTTTGAGATCCTTAGCCATTGCCAAAAATTGATATTTATATGCAGAAATACTACTAATCATGTCACCCACATTTTTATTTGTTCCTTGTAATTCCAAATTCAGATCACTTAATTTACTGGTAAAATCTGCCAAAAAAGCCAGATCCCACAACCACTCCATATCTTGTAGCTGAGGATAATCATCTCCCCTTTGATCAACAATTTTTTTTAATTTCATTCAGCAAATTTTCCAAATCTCTGTATAAACTTACTCCGACTCAGGACCTCACATCTGTGTGTAATATCAGATCTGGTTCTTTTTCATCAAGTTGCATTTTGAAAAGTCTCCTTTGAAGAGATTGTCCTCTGATGGAATTCACGATTTTGAAAGATATGTTCGTAACACTTTTAGTATTTAATCTTTTTTTTTTTTTTTTTTTTTGTTGGCTAACACTTGTTGGTGGATGTTACAGTGGTAACTCAAAAAATCTGGGAATTCGTCATCCTTTTGGCACAATGCGATGAATCCGTTAAGATGCCCCGTCATTGCTTTAGCTGCATCTGTTGTTATTGATAGGAGCTTAAATAGTGGTAATTTATTTTTTCAATAAAATGTTTGAAAGAGTTAAAAATATCAAGACCTCTAGTTCTTTCTTTTTACGAAACCATACCCGGCATTTCTCTCTAATGGCAGAATCATCGAAACCCATGCAAATAAAAAAAAAAAAAAAAAAAAAAATGAGCAACGGAGCTGTATCACTGACATCTGTAGATTCATCCAGTTGTAAAGAAAAGGTTATTGTTATTTGGTTTTTTTTAGGAGCATTAGCAACTAAGGCCATATTGCTCCGGGAATATGCGATGGTCATTCCCTGACCTTTCCGCATCCTCCGTATTTGGTGGTGATGGGATCGAACCCCTGTCTAATCAAGAAGCGTGTGTTAAGCACTGCTGCTCCTTTCCACCTGGCTACGGAGGCACCCTTGTAAAGAAAAGAAACACAATTAGCAATATCAGCAAGCAATTGTTCGCTCACATTTTCACTCGTTTTTTTGATGCGTCGCAGCACAGTATTTCGAGATAATTGCACATCTTATTCAAAGCTTTATATACCTCAATCAGATCGCCTTACAGGTGCCTCAAAGGGCACTTTTAATTTCATTTTTGTTCTTAAAATTTTCAAAAAGAGAATCTGTTATTTCTAAAAATGTGTCTTTGATGAATTGACCATCAGAAGATGATTTGCATTTTTTTGCAAGATGATGACTCACTTTAAATGATGCTACAGCTACTGCTTTAAATTGTAAATTAGGTGTCATGAAGAAATTTTGTTGTGCAAATAATCTGGATTTACTTTCTTCTAATTTATTTTTTCTAAGGTAACTATTCGGAGGAAAATCCGATTGGTATTTACCATGGAGTGTGTTGAAGTACCTTAATAAATTTCCTTTTTTGGGTATAGCCATGAAGCATTGCAAATCAAACAAACATTTTTCTTTCACCATTACAAGTATTCTAGTTCCCACTCTTGATGAAAATTATACGTTTTACTCTTTTTTGTAGTATTCATTTTAAATCAAAAGGTATTAAATTAACTTATGTGTTGTTTGTTTGTTATTTGGTTTTTAGGAGCATTAGCAACTAAGGCCATATTGCTCCGGGATGTGCGGTGGTCATTCCCTGACCTTTCTGCATCCTCCGTATTTGGTGGTGACGGGCTCGAACCCCGGTCTAATCAAGAAGCGTGTGCTACGCAGCGCTGCTCCTTCCCACCTGGCTACGGAGGCGCCTAAAAAAAATTAACTTATAAGTAACATCCAGTTCTTAAGTCATCAAAAGCAATGCGTACCAATTAAAACACTAAGTTGCACGAACCGGAAAAATATTCTGTCTGAACAGCTAAAGTAGGATAATTGATGAAGAGGATTCCCGAATGAGGAAGTTGTTTTCAAAATAACCGGACAAACACACCATTTATTGCTCTGTTTGGTTATATTATTATAAGAATCAGTTTTGAAAGCCTTTGTGATATTTCTCTAAAGATATTTCTGGAGGTCACGACTATAAAACAATTTGCACTTTTCGGTTTATTGGACTTTTCTGTTAGTGCCATCGAATTATAAACGGGTAGTAAACTCAGTTTTATTGCATTTGCAATAATACAGACGGCTGGAATTGTGGGATTTTACTTTATTATGGTGAAATATGTTTCTCTTCGATGAAATCTTCAATCATGCAAAAAAAAATCTGATCTTCATTCCTATTTTTCAAGCTTCGTAAAAAAATAA
The DNA here is from genome assembly GCF_048544385.1 of Mastigoproctus giganteus. Taxonomy (NCBI): domain Eukaryota; kingdom Metazoa; phylum Arthropoda; class Arachnida; order Uropygi; family Thelyphonidae; genus Mastigoproctus; species Mastigoproctus giganteus. The sequence goes on from NC_143577.1 coordinate 100,851,463, forward strand.
AAAATAAAATTAAATGAAATAAAATGCAGGTAGCGAAACCCATTACACAATATAAAATTTTGGTAGTATACCTGATCGTGCAAATCGAGGGATGACTGTATATTTAAAATTAGTTGTGATCGACCAAAATTAAAGTCGCGATTGACTGGTAGATTGCAATCAACTCGTTGGCCACCCCTGTATTAAAGGATCTATCCAGTTATATTAAAGGAGGCAGAAAAGAAGGTAAGCAAACCCTTAGCCATAATTATGAGAGCTAGCTCGGACTCAGGGGATGTACCCATGGACTGGAGATGTGCAAATGTGACCCCAATTCACAAAGGAGGATCAAAGGGCAACACAAGTAATTATATACCTTAGTTTAACTTTTGTTCCAGGGAAATTAATGGAGGCACTGGTTAAAGAAGCACTGCAGGATCATCTAGACAAGGCTTCAGTTATAGCTCGGACACAGCGTGGTTTTGTTAAGGGGAAGTCTTGTCTGACCAATTTGATTGGATACTATGATCTGGTCACAAAGGAACTGGATGCAGGGAATAACTTTGATATCATACATTTGGATCTTAGAAAGGCTTTTGATACTGTTACACATGGAAGCCTGCTGAACAAATTGGAGCAGTGTGGCATTGGAGGCAAATTGCTGCTTTGGATAAAGGGATGGTTGAGTGGGAGAAGACAGAGTGGTAATCAATGGACACTGCTCTTCGTGGACTAATGTTATTAGTGGAGTCCCTTAGGGTTCAGTGTTGGGTCCATTGTTGTTTTCTGTATTTATAAATGATATTGATGAAGGTATATCAGGATTAATGTCAAAGTTTGCAGATGATACGATGGCTGGCAGGGTTGTTATTGACACTAATGACAGTACACTGCTGCAACAGGATCTATAAAGGTTGAGCAGACGGGCTGAGAGGTGGCAAATGAAGTTTAACATTGACAAATGTAGAGTACTACACATGGGAAGCAGTAACCCCAGAGTATCGTACCAACTCTATAGTACTACATTGACAATGGTAGAGAATGAAAAAGATCTGGAGGTAATTGTGCAGGCAGATATGAAGTTTTCTGAGCAGTGCAGCCAATCTGCAAGATTAGCTCATGGTGTCTTGTCAATGATATACAGGAATTTTTCTAGCAGGGATAAGGAGGTGTTTATCTCCTTGTATAAAGCAATGGTCAGGTCACACCTTGAGTACTGTATACAGATCTGGAGGCCTCATTTTAAGAAGGATGTAGAGCTGTTGGAACTAGTACAGAGAAGGGCAACAAGATTAGTGAAGCGTGTAAAAGAGCAACAAAGTAAAAGAGCAACAAAGGGTTGCTCTTTTACGAAGGCTTAAGTTTTGCAGATTACAGTGACTGGAGACTAGGCATCTGTGAGGTGATCTGATTGAGGTGTATAAAGCCTTGAATGGTTTGAGCAGGCTCAATGCTGATGGGATTCTTCCTCTTGTTCAGAATAATCACCTGAGAGGGCATAAATTGAAATTGAGGAAAGACAGTTGTAGTATAGATGTGCGTAAGTTTGCCTTTAGCCAGCGGGTAGTTGATTGGTGGAACAGACTTCCATCTTTTGTTGTGGAAGTTGATAGCCTAAATAAATTTAAGACTGAGCTGGACAGGTATTTGTAACAAATGAAGGGGTGAAATGGGAGCCAGAGGGGTTTTTTTTTTTTTTTTTTTTTTTTTTGGCTGATGTTGCATAAGCTTGCTTTCTTGCATCATATGCCTCTACTAATGGTAATGCTAAAGTGGCTGATTCTACTAACCAGTTATGTTAACTAGCACCTACATATTTCACTTTACGATGGGCTTACAACTGTGTCCGACCGAACAACGTGGTTCTTCCTCTAAGCCAATAGCAGCATTTGTAAATGTGTTAGCCACATGCTTTTTTGTTGTGCTTTTGACATAAATTTACTGTATTGAATTTATGTATGTACAACATTTTGTAAACTGATAATGTGGCCCGTAAACAGCGCAGTAAGAAGAAAATTTGAACTTCCAAGGTCTTGGAACAAATTACCAAAAAACAATGTGTTATTGGGTTTACATTATGATATTTCCATGATACGATGGTGTCTCTCTGAACAGATTAATATCGCAAACTGGGGATCCCCTGTTTCACAATAAGCACATTTTAGGATGGTTAGGAGGAAACAGACTGAAAATGTCCAGTGCGGGTATGAATGTTAAAATTTATGCATGATTAAGTTCATTGTTAATCACTTCAATAAACAGCAACTTACTGATAGTGCAAACAACCAAGGTTGGTTGGTGTGGATTCCCCCCCCCACCACCACCACCATTATAAATAGTCAAATAGCTCATCAGTGCATAAAGTAAAGAGAAAACCACAAGGCAGTTCAGATCCACTCAACTGGCTTCTCAGTCTGTACTAATGCTATGGAAAAGAAGGCCTAGTGAGTTTAACGGGCTGCGCTCTCTCGCTCTGTGTGTGTGTGTGTGTGTGTGTGTGTGTGTGTGTGTGTGTGTGTGTGTGTGTGTGTGTGTGTGTGTGTGTGTGTGTGTGTGTGTGTGTGTAGTTGTAATGGAGACAAAAACAGAAACTTAGCAATCTTTATTATAAAAAATTCATTGAATTTCTATAAACTGTAAAAGATTGCCACACAGAATCAAATGGATGTTTAAGAAGATACCCTCCAGCTCATTCTTGTTTTCAAATAGCTGTAGCCTGGTTGTGTAGCTAAAAGATTAGTCATCGATAAAGCAGTTGGAAGCTATTAGTGGGACTGAGTTGGTGCTTAGGGCAATGAGTTTTTTCTTTAGGAAATTCTAAAGGAAAGAAGCAAAATAATTTCAAGGATCATAGGGAGAATAAACACAAGAAATTGATCTGAAGTCCTAAAGCTGAGCAGGATTATATCCTTTAGAGCATTTCTTTGCTTTGTAACTCTTGTCTTTTTTTTTTTTTTTTTTTTTTTTTGCATTAAAGAAGCCAGTCTGTAATTACATCTTGCAATAACTGGGATTAAATCTATCCTTTGATATAGATTTTAAAAAAATAATAATTAAAGACGACAATATGTAAGAAAGCTCAAGATAAACTCATACTCAGTCTTATGGCAACCCATGAACACACTGTTTTTTTTTTTTTTTTTTTTTTTTTGTGTTTTTTTTTTAATGTGAAAATATCTATGGCGGCACTAGAGTAAAATCGACTGGTAACGAAATTTTCCTGTAAAGGAAATGATGCAATTGATTGGTAATAAAATTTTCTTGTAATGGAAATGACGCAACTGATTGGTAACAAAGAAACTGACCGTTTAGATTTTAAATTATGCAAATTTCGTCACTTCCTAAATGGCACTAACGATGCTAACTCAGTTACTAACATTGATTCGGTAGGGTTGATTGATTGATTGATTTGATTTTTGTGGTGCAAAAGATTCAGTAGGGTAAGTACATACTAAGATACAGAAATGACATCATTTCCTAAAGGCAGTAAACTCAGTCAATGATGTTGATTTGGTAGAGTAAGCAGAGGGTAGTAATATTATGCAAGAATAAAGCTTTAAAGCCACCAAAAAGCCTCTTGTGTTGAAAATGAAAGAGGTCAAAAACATGGAGAACGAAAAAAAATGCAAAAATATTTTTATTAAAGTATATTCTTTCATACAAGACCATTTCATTGCTTAAAATTTAAACATCTTTGATTCAAGAACACAACAATGAAACAATCACTTCAGCAAACAGTACTTTCTTGCAGTAGTTTTTGGTTATGACGTCACACTAGTCTACAAATGGATTTCGTTAACTACTGAATTGTAACAATACCTATAAAAGTATTTTGAAAGTGACTAAAACTCCAGCTGAGGGAAACTGAGAGTATGCAAGAATAAAAGCTTCAAAGCCACTGAAGAAGCTTCCCATGTTGACAGAAGAACAAGTTCAAAAACAGAGAATGGAAAAAAAATGAACAGTTTAATAAAATCTACTTCTCAAGACTTTGATCATCAACCTTCTACATCAACTTCTCATCAAGAAGCTGGACTGCTGACATCATGAAATTATATTCAAGAACTTCCTGAAGATTTTGATCCAGAAGATTTGAGTTCAAATGAATTACCTGAGGATTTTCAATTGATTCCTGATTATACTGCAACAACCAGCTTTGATTGCATCATCCAGAAAGAAACAAAATCGCATTTCAGCTCAATCGTATGTTGTAGACAACCCACAGGTTTCAAGGGTAGTCGAGCATGACCGTAACTCCTATAAAGAATTTGAATGACAATTTCTGAAAAATACATTTGGAGCTGTTTGTGATATCTGCGTTCAATTATGGTATGAAAATGATGTAAAACTGTGCACTCCAGGAAGTTATCCGTTACTCTCCTAGAATTTTCAACTGCAGATATAACTATTATGAAGGCGTGTAATACTTGTTGAGCATCTGTCAAAAATGATTCGATTCCAACATTTTTGATGAGCAATGGATTCGTTCATCCTGCTATTTGATCTAATCTGCTGCCTTGAATGGATTTCGTATCCAAACGACTCATTTCTCCTCATATACCATTCATGCAAATTAGAAGTAAGAAAGATATAGTTTCAGCCAATATTTTGGGATTTTGGGCCAAATCATAAATGTTCCTGTAAATGTTAATTTGATGGTCAATCATTTGCCTCGGAGAATAGATGATGATGATTATTGCGTTAACAAATGTTAATATATACACAAATTGAGTTATTTAATGGGCTGGGTTCATAAAGGAGATGTAAGGGTTTGGTTAAAGTATCTACTTACGACTCCTTCGTATCGTTTGTATGATATTGAGATTGGCGAAGCATTCTTCAATGAAAACATGGAACACGAAGATGCTCCTACAAGTGATGAAATGAGTGAAGCTATACCTATTGAAGGAAGTTTAGTCGTTCAACAACAAATTCTTTTGTGGAGTGATGACAAATATTTACAAATAGCTCCTAATGAATGAAATGTTTCACAAAGTTTGCTTTTTGACAAATATTCCAAAGAATTGTCCTTTCCTAGCATATTTACCTTGGTCAGTATAGCAAGTTTATGGATAGTTTAAAAGATATGCCGTTTATTATGGCATCGAGTGAACTTCTTCATTCAGATCGGCATGGAGTGACATCTTATCTTATTTATATGGTCATGAAACTAATGAGACTAAGAACTTTAGATTCATTAACATTTGCTTTTAAATATGTCGGAAAAGACACTAAGCTCATCAGGGAACAAATCCAATCTTGAGAATACGTCAATAACTCCAATGAAAACAATTTGGTGTTTTTGATATCGATTCCTAATTCACTTATTACTGAACACAATGTAAAAGAGATATGTTTGCAATAATCAGACAACTGGGTAAACCTACGTTCTTCTTAACTTTGAGTGTAAACTTGGTTGGCCTAAATTGCTAAAAATTTTATACAAATTAAAATAAGACTGTTTGGATAGACCTGACGATCAAGCAGAAGCTCTTCATTTTATGGAAAAGGTTACATTACTTAATGAAGATGCAACATTTGGTAATGCACACGTTAGTGCAATTCATTTTAATAAACTTGTGGGTTACATTTTAACTTTACTTCAGTCTAAGCGTTTCAGTCCATTTCAACAAATTTAAATCGTCAACTATTTTAAACGGATCAAATTTCAACATCATGGCAGTCCATATGGTCACATTCTTTTGTGGCTTAATAATGCTTCTAAAGAACCTATGGGAAATGGTATTAATGTAATCATAGCTATGCTAAATCAGCCCATCTCTGTTTCTACTGCAAAAGACTCTGGTAATATCAAACCCCAAACTCCTAAACATACTTTTACTTTATACAAAAGGATCCAAGCTACCGAAAAACATGTTTGTCGTTTCGAAGCTCCATTTATGCCATCAATATCTACAATGATTCTAATTCCAGTGCCTAAAGCAGACACTCAACGAGTCCAATATAAAGCTGAATAAACGAAATTGTAAAAGAACCTAGAGGACAACAAATATACTAGCATTGATCACTACTTCAAAGAAAAGCGCATTCATTCAGAATCATATATTGATTTACTTCGAGCTCGTATTACTCGGCCAAGTTTTTCTGAAACGAGAACCTCATCAAAAATTGCATAACCCCTTCAATCCTTTTGTGTTTAGTGTTTTGAAGTCTAACTTTGACATTGAATTCATCACAGAAGTATATTCTTGTGCTGCTTATATCGTTGAATACGTAAATAAGGCCAATCACGGGATTAGCAATCTACAGTGTAAAATTATTGACATTATGAATCCTGAGCTTGACCCATTGAAATTACAAGAAAATTAAGCGTTTATGTGCTCAATTCTGTCAAAATTACTAGTCAAGAGGAGACTGCTTGGTATTTGCTTCGTCAACCAATGTCTGAGAGTTCAGTTGTAACTTATATACCTACCATGTGGCCTATCAAGTGACTCCGTAAATAGAAAATCGAAGAAATGGAATGAGAAAACATGTGTGACGATTCTACCAACATTTGGAAAGAAAATTGGTTTAATAAGTATGAGAAAAAACCTCCAGATCTAGAAAATGTTAATTTAGCTGACTTCGTTGCCAATTATATTTACACCTCAGGACGAGAATATTGACTTTGTCAATATCCAAAAAATACTTTGATATTGAAACTATGATATGGGTGACTTGAATGAATATAAAAAAGAGATGGTTACTCTTTATTTAACTTTTCGAAGTGAAGAAGAGGAAATACTTTCTGAAATGAAATTTCTTGCTTTGTATGATGAACACGAACAAGTTATTTTAGAACATTGTAAAAATTATGAATCTGATTTAGATATTTACAAAACTATGGAGATCTGTCGTGAAAAATACCATACTGACATAGAAGCCGATGCAGCCATTGGTAATATACAAAACTTTGCAATGTTGATTCACGAAGATGCTGATCCATTTAACGATTTCTACGAACATCCAAACAGTGAAATGAACAGCGATCTTCAAATAGTAACTTTAAATCAGCTTGGTGCAATAGCAAATAAACGAGAAAACTTAATACCAAATGATCAGTTTTGGAATTTAATGGTAAAAGCTAATTTAAAACAGGAAGGAATTTTATCACATACAATTTATACTTTACTTTGACCTAATCATCAATCTATCCAAACATTCCTTGCTGGCCCTGCTGGATGTGGCAAGAAGTTTGTGATTCGATTATTGATGGAAGATTATAATCTTTTTACTAGCACCTATGATTTCTGCAATGCTTATATAACTTGTGCTTCTTCTGGAAAAGCTGCTGTAGCTATTAATGGTACTACTGCACACACCACACTGAAAATTTCGATATCAAAGAATTTACCTGTCTTATGAAGTTGTTCAACAAGATTGTACTCTTTTCAAATATGTACGAGTTTTAATTATCGACGAAGTTAGTATGACTGGAGCTGAACTTTTATCTCACATACATGTTCACCTGCGACAAATTGCAGGCCACGTAGATCATAATTTCAGTGGATTAGACATTTTTTTGATTGGTGATTTGCGACAGCTGCCCCAATCTTTGGTGTAGGTTACAATATTACGAACTCAATGAAGTGATGACAAAAGCGAATTCAGAATTCTTGAGAGTGTACACTAAAATCAGAAACGGTGTTCAGTTAACTGATGATGAATGGGGACTTACGAGTCGAGATTTGTGAGCAAAGAAGCTGCAGACAATTTGCGTTCTGATGTTGTTTGTTTATATTTGAAAAATAAATCTGTGAACGATTACAACAATTCTGTGTTAAATTCATCTTCAGGTACCGTTATGTCGATTGCTCAATACATATTTGTCATGTGCAAAAATGCAGAATGTGAGGCTCCGTGTGACAAAAACTTAATAAAATGGCAGTATTAGACACCAGTGGATTACCATATGAATTTCCTTTACTTATTGGTAAACCATACTTGATAACCACTAACAGTGATGTGTTGGATGGTATAGCTAATGGAGCTTTAGGAAAATTGGCATGTATTGAATATGACGAAGAGACTAATTGTATTAAGCATCTTGGGTTGAAATTTCCAGAATCATCTGCTGTTGGTCGACTTGCTAGAAAGAAGATTCATCAGTTTGCTATGGCTAGAGAAATCGATTTAGAAGCCATACCAATTGCAAGAAGAATACGAGTGTTTTGTTGAATAACGAAACGATCTTGGCTAAATGAAATCATTTTCCACTAATACTTGCTTGTGCTATTACCATCCATAAATCTCTGGGAGGCACTTTCAATTCCGTAGTTTATGAATATGAGAAATGTCACGAACAACAATTAGTTTATGTTGCATTATCTAGAGTTACTGATATCAATTATCTTTATATTATTGCAGCAAAGGGAGAAAAGAAATTTTATCATGGACTGAGAAACACTACATCCACTCTTGCACTTCAAGCTAAAATGACCAGGTTGTCAAGTAATCCTCTATTTAACATGCAAGATACTTTATACGAATTCATCAGTAAACAAGTTCTTTCCATTCTAACATTAAATTGTCAAAGTTTATGTGCTCACAGTGACAATCTCAATGCAGTTACGCAATCCAATTTACTTCTACTTTCTGAAATGGGGCTAAATATCAAAGAAATAAGCATACCTAAATTCAATTGTCGTTCAATTCAAATGAGAAGATCAACAAGATGGTGGTTAGCAGTTTATCATAAGAAAGAAAATCTGACTAATGTTATTACTTCTCATATGGAAGTGGTTTATCGACACACTGTTGGCAAATCTGTGAGTGTTAGACCTGTTGGAGACATTTGTGCAGCTGAGAATGCCTTCTTCCTGATGGTCAAACGATACTGTCGGTAGTCATTTATATTTCACCCAACCAAAAGATCAAACACATCATTGAATCCATCCATTTCGTTTTACTTCCTTACACGATTGAAGAAGCTGCATTGCTACAACAATTTTCTCACAAGAAATGCTAACGAATACCAATGATACTTAGTGGAGATCTCAACATTAATTTTTCAGATACTCAATCGAAACTTTTGATTGATTTCTTAGAAAATAAATTTAGACTAATGTTAAATACTTCAAGATCTATATCAACTACTAACCATGATGAACTATAATTGAAGCTGTTTTTCAGAGACATTTACACTCTTTATAATTTCAAGTGTATGTATCATATTTTAGCTATCACAAACCCATTGTAAGTAAATTATCTATTGAACATGTAATGTAACCTCAAATTCATGAAACTGTGGGAAAAAAATAAATAAATGCTTTAAAATGTGTTCGGATTCTTTTCACACTAAACCCCTTTAACCTCGTCCAAGCCAAGGATGTTTTCGTATAAAATAAAACATCTTTCGTGCATACAGAGTACACACGGTGCTTTTTTTTTTTTTTTTTTTTTTTTAACTGAAAACATAACTAAGATTTAATCTGGTTATAGAATTTGTGTATGATTTGCATTTTTCTGTTGCTAACACCACTGTAGTCTGTTCATCTCATATATTTAATTTAAAGTTAAATATATGAGATGAACTGATTAATACTGTTTGCACTCACTTAAAACTTTGTATTAATATAGAAAAGACTTCTTTACTTATATAAATCTAGAAGGAAGAGAATGAATCAAATTGGTCCACTTGCCATACTGATGGTTCAACTATTGATAACTCTGCTCAGGTTGCTGACAAACTGAGTTTTGCATTGGCATTCACACATGAGGGAAGCAGAGGCCAAACGTTTATCACACTCTAATAGGAAGCTAAATAATCTTGTAATATGGGAGATGAAACAGAAAAAGAAATTGCTGAAGTTAAACATAAGAAAAGCACCTCCAGTGGTTGATGAGATTTATCCAATTATATTAAAGGATGCAAGTGAATGAAGTAAACAAACTTTTAGCCATAATTATGAGAGCACAGGGTGGATTCAGTGGAGGATTCTATGAATTGGAGATGTGCGAATGTATCCGAATCCACAAAGGGAGGGATCAAAGGTTAACAAGTAATCACAGACCTATTAGTTTAACTTATGTTACAGGGATAATAATGGAGTCACTAGTTAAAGAAGCAATAGAGAATGATCTAAACAGGGCTGCAGTTGTATTTCAGATACAGCATGGGTTTGTTAAATGCATCACATGCATTAGCTTTAATGCTAATGCATATGATGCAAGAAAAAAGCGGGGGGGGGGGGGACTTTCCATTTCACCCATTCGTTCACTCCAAATGTTTGTCTAGTTCTGATTTGAACTTATTTAAGTTGTTGACATCAACTACAACAGATGGAAGTTTGTTCATTTTAACAACCACCAGTTAGCTTAAGGGCAAGTTTTTGCAATTGTTGTTGTTGTTGCTGGTGGTTTGATTTTTTGGTGCAAGGGCTACTAAGGCCATAATGCACCTATAACAATATTCATTTGGAATAGGTTTGATATATGAAACAGGCAGGTTCAGATCAGATGGAAGTTGTTGCAATGGATAAAGGGATGGTTGAGTGTGAGAAGACAGAATAGTAATCAACGGACCCTGCTCTTAATGGACTAATGTTATTAGTGGAATACCTCAGGGTTCAGTGTTAGGTCCATTGTTGTTTTCTATATTTATCAATGATAATGATGAAGGCATAGCAGGCTTAATGTCCAAGTTTGCAGGGAGATTAAAGACAGTAATGAGAAAATGCTACTGCAATAGGAACTAGAAAAGTTAAGCAGATATGCTGAGAAATGGCAACTGAAGTTTAACATTGACAAATGCAAAGTACTGCATATGCATATAGCAGTAAAGAGCAGCGGTTCCCAACCTTTTATGACTCACGAACCCCTTTCAACACATTTTTATTTTTTTTTTATTTTTTTTTTATAGCGAACCCCTAAAACATAATATTTTTAAAGTGAACCACTAAGCTTATATTCTCTGAAATCGTATAATATTTTTATTATAAAATATTTCTAGTACTACGTTTTTATAAGTGACACAGTGTAATAATAAAAATTATAAATTATCATTAAGTATCATTTATACTTTGTTAAGCAGTTATTAATCAGTCCAAACTAGATTTTGAACAGGCTAAGAGTAGAAAACTTGCTTCTTGCCCTAATGATAGCCGAGTATTCTATTCTCTTGCCAAAGCTATTGGCCACAACTTTTGCCCATCTTTGCTCCCACCTCTCTCAAAACAAGATGGTTCTGTTGTCACTTCAGCCAAGGATAAAGCTGACCTGCTAACATCCCATTTTTCTTCCAATTCATGTATTGTCTTCTGTCGAAAGGATGTTAGAAGGATTTTAATGAATCTGATGCTAAGAAAGCTCCAGGTCCAGATGGCATTTCTCCATTTGTTCCCAAAACCTGAGCTCGTGAACTTCTGTTCTTTGCCACTTTTTTCAGTTCCTTATTCCAAAGGTGTTTTTCTTTCTGCTTGAAAATTTGCTCATATCTAGCCAGTTCCGAAAAAGGGTGACAAATCCCTCCCATCCAATTATCGTCCCATTGCAATTACTTCTACTCTTTCTAAAGTAATGGAGAAATCAATTAACCGCCAACTCTTAAACTACCTAGAATTCTTCCATCTGATCAACGATCGCCAGTATGGATTCCGTCAGTGTTGATCCATTGGTGATATTCTGGCTTATGTTACCGATTTATGAACAAATTCAATGGAAAAGTTAAGTTATGAGGAACAGAATAGTCTTTACCAGGTTTTGGGATATCCAGTACGTAGGAATGATGCCAGGAGCCTGGGAATGTAAGTTCAGTGAAGATTTGATTGAAGATGAGTAGTGATGAGTGTGATTTTCGATCTAAATTTTTGAGTATTACATAAAATATCCCAACAGGGCCAGCAGCACTGTTCCTTGTGCTGGTAAGAGCATACTGCAGTTCACTACTCCACGGCGAATGGTTGATTATATGTTATTGCAATCTGTCGGTGAAATTCAGTTTGGATTTTTCAGTTTCATCTTTAATTTTTTTGAAATGATTGGTCATAAGCAGTTGAGGACAACTGAGAAAATACAGATCCTAGTGCATTTGCAATTTCTGCAGGGGTAGAGAGTTCCTGTCCATTCCAGTTAATTAGTGGAGTACATGTTGAAGGAAATTTGCCATTTAACAGTTTTATCTTGTTCCAAATCAGTCTGATGTCTGTATTTTTATTAACTGAGGAAGCGAATTTAATCCAAAATTCTTTTTTTGCTTTTCGTCTGATATAATGGGCTCTTGCTCTAAGTCGCTTATAATTAATAAGATTGGAAGTGGTTCAATGTTTGCGGAATTGATTCCATGCTTTCTTTTTCTCTTTTTTTTTTTTTTACATTGTTGCACTCTTCTTTCCACCAATAATTAAATTTTTGCCTTTTTCTGACTTGGTATTGTGGAATGGCAGCAGTTGCAGCTGTTAGAATTTTGTTTGTAACGAGTTCAGTAACATGTTTGATAGAAGAGCACTGTATGATATGGTTGTCGAACAAGACAAGCCTGCTGTATTTTATCCAATCAGCCTTTGGAAATTTCCATTTTACTGGATTATCTCTTGGTGATGAACAGGAAGTTTGAGCTTTGTATATTATTGGAAAATGATCGTTGTTGTGAGGATCGTTAAGAGTTACCCAATCAATACTTGGAATCAATACACTGGAGAGCAAATGGAAAGGTCTATTGTGCAGGTTGTCCAGTAGGAAGATGAACATAGGTAGGAGAGCCAGTATTCAACAATGTTAAATCCTGTCTGTCTGTCTATCAACATTTCAATAAGCTTACTATGCCTGTCTAAGCTAGAGGAACCCATAATGGGTGGTGAGCATTAAAGTCACCTAGTAGACAGAAGGGAGGTGGTAGTTGCAACACAAGCAGCATAAGCCATAGGCTTTCTTGCACCATGCGGCCGTTACTAATACTAATACTAAGATCTTCGATTCCCTGAACAGAATATGGATGATTAGGTGGAAGATAAATTGAAACTAATGTAACAGTGATTCCAATTACTATTCGTGCGGCACCAGCTTCTAAGGAGGTTTGCAATGGACTGCATCTGGAGGGAACTCTTGAGTCCAACAGGATGGTTACTCCTCCATTAGCACTATTAGTATCGGATCTATTATGTCTGAAGATAGTGTAATTTTTAACTGTAGGGGAAACTTGGGGTGTCAAGTTGGTTTCTTGTAGGCACATGGCAACAGGATGGAAGCAGTGAATTAGTTCATTGATATCATCGATACTGCTGCGAAAACCTCTACAATTCCACTGAATGATGTGTTCCATTATTTGGTTTTGTTTGTGGAAGACGCATTTGGCTGCTTTATATAAGCTCATTGTTTATGACGATCCGTTTTTGATTTTTCTTTTCGGGGAAAAGTGGGATGTCCTGGTTCATTGCTATCGTCCATATCATCTTCTGCGTGTATTTCAAGCAGTTCTTCTTGGCCGATAGTATCATCTGTATCCATGCTTGTTAGGCATGATTCTTTTGCCCCCGGATATGATCTTTGAAAATTTTCTGCTACCTGACAATGTGGGGATCTCTGGGATGGAATTGTGAGTATTGCTTTGATCTACTCAATTTGATTTATATGGATGATGGACCAAGAGTACTGATCGAGCCCAATCTGATATTGATATTTTTGGAGAGATGGATACTTCTGCCTGACATGCCGCTGATTCGGGTCTGTGAATGGTAGAAGCATAAGTGTGTTTTGGTATACGTACGTTGATCTGTTTTTCGCTTCTTGGTAAGAGACTTTATTTTCAATTTTTATATTTTTGTATTTTTTTTCCCTATCTTCCATAGTTCACAATCTTTGGAGTAAGCTGGATGCTTGCCACTACAATTAGGACACTGTGGTATTGGAGCCTTGCATTCTGCTTGCGTGTTATTTTTGCAGCTGCAGTTTGGACATACATCCACGGCATGCTGTCTGAGAATGGCCAAACTTTTGACATTTATAACATCTAAGACCCCAATTCACAAAGGAGGATCAAAGAGCGATTCCAGTAACTGTAGACCTGTTAGTTTAACTTCTGTTCCAGGAAAATTAATGGAGGCACTGGTTAACGAAGCACTGCAGGATCATCTAGACAAGACTTCAGTTATAGCTCGGACACAGCATGGTTTTGTTAAGGGAAAGTCTTGCCTGACCAATTTGATTGGATACTATGATGTCACAAAGGAACTGGATGCAGGGAATAACTCTGATATCATACATTTAGATCTTAGAAAGGCTTCTGATACTGCTGAATATGGAAGACTGGTGAACAAATTGGAGCAGTGTGGCATTGGAGGCAAATTGCTGCTAAAGATAAAGGGATGGTGAGTGGGAGAAGACAGAGTGGTAATCAATGAACACTGCTCATCGTGGACTAATGTTATTAGTAGAGTCCCTCAGGGTTCAGTGTTTGGTCCATTGTTGTTTTCTGTTTTTATAAATGATACTGATGATGGTATATCAAGCTTAATGTCCAAGTTTGCGGATGATACAAAGGTTGGCAGGGTTGTTAAGGACACTAATGACAGTACGTTGCTGCAACAGGATCTAGAAAAGTTGAACAGATGGGCTGAGAGGTGGCAAATGAAATTTAACATTTGCCACAAATGAAGTTTTACATATGGGAAGCAGTAACCCCAGAGTGATTTGTATCAATTCTGTGGTACTACACTGACAGTGGTAGAGAACGAAAAGGATCTGGGGGTAATTGTGCAGGCAGATATGAAGTTTTCTGAGCAGTGCAAACGGTCTGCAAGAGCAGCTCATGGTGTCTTGTGAATGATATACAGGAATAAGGAGGTGATTATCCCCTTGTATAAGGCAATGGTCAGGCCACACTTTGAGTACTGTATACAGGTCTGGAGGCCTCATTTTAAGAAGGATGTAGAGCTGTTGGAAGGAGTACAGAGAAGGGCAACAAGATTTTAGTGAATGGAACAAAGGGTTGCTCTTACAAAGAAAGGCTTAAGTTTTGCAAATTACATGGTCTGGAGACTAGGCACCTGCAAGGTGATCTTGATTGAGGAGTATAAAACCTTGAATGGTTTGAGCATACTCAATGCTGATGGGATTCCTCCTCTTGCTCAGAATAATCACCTGAGAGGGCATAAATTCAAATTGAGGAAAGACAGATGTAGGAAAGATGTGCAGAAGTTTGCCTTTAGCCAGCGGGTAGTTGGTTGTTGGAACAACTTTCATCTTTTGTTGTGGAAGTTGATAGCCTAAATAAATTTAAGGGTGAGCTGGACAAGTATTTGGAACAAACGGAGGGGTGAAATGGGAGTGTTTTTTTTTTTTTTTTTTAAATGATGCTGCATAAGCTTGCTTTCTTGCATCATATGCCTCTACTAATGCTAATGCTAAGCAGATTTAGAATAGATGGCCTAATGCGGCAGTTCAAGTAACCTGCTTTGACAGAACCTGGTAGATTTGAAGTACTAAAGGTTAAGATTATGTTTAGCGTAGGAGTTAAGTTGCCATCTATTCTGATCATGATTTGTTTTGCACGAGACAAATTTTGTTCTTTTAGCTCCTGAACTATTTCTTCCTCAGAAACGTTTAAAATATCCCATTCGGAGATTTTTTTTTTTGTTTTTGTTGTTGTTAGTTATTGGAGCATCGGCTTCTGTAGCCATAATGCACCTTCCAAAGTTTTTGCATTTTACTCTGATC
Organism: Mastigoproctus giganteus; assembly: GCF_048544385.1. NCBI lineage: Eukaryota > Metazoa > Arthropoda > Arachnida > Uropygi > Thelyphonidae > Mastigoproctus > Mastigoproctus giganteus. The sequence continues at coordinate 100,867,096 of NC_143577.1, forward strand.
CAAGCCCGAGGCGGGATTCGAACCCACCACCTTCGGGTTGCCAGGTAGGCACTTTACCCACCTGGCTAGCCCGGTCGGTTATTCGGAGATCACTCCCTTCGAAGAATTCAGTGTGTTGTGTGGAGTGACCTGAATCGATATTCCACTTAAAGAAGTTAGTTATAATAGCAACTCAGAATGTCTTGAGTGATGTCTTTATCAGTAAATCTGCTGATTGGAAACGTTTGACCATTTTTGGTGAAACTGCAGCATTTTTTAGGCATCTCTGGATGATGAAAGGTGATAGCTTGCCAGCAGGTTGGAATGACAAAGAATGTACTATAAGGAAAGCTGGAGATTCCTGCTTCCTTGTGTCCTTTTTAAGTCTCTCTGAAAGAGAGAAGTCATGTTGAGAGATCTTAGGCTCTAAACATGGAAATACACCAGTTTCCATTTCTGCTCCTTTTAGCCCTGAGGGATGGATTTTCCCCCAGGTTACCGGCCCCACCATGTGGAGGCAGGAGCTGTGCCACCAGTGACCAAGAAGATATTGAAGTTGGTAGAGTGGTTAGTATTTGATATGAAGACTAAGAAAAGAAAGGTGGATTCCCCTTTTGGGTTTTTACTTCTGACTTTGCAAGCAAAGAACCAAATGATGTAAACAAAAGAGAAAATCACAGGAGAAAAATAAAACTATATTGTTTACAAAGAGCACTCTATAAATCACACAGAGAAAAACGCTTGGCATTCGGGGCCATCAAATGTAGATTCAGAAAGAGAATATAATGAGGATTACATGTCATCATCGATAGAACCTGTAATGCAGTTAAAGATTCTTTATATTAAGCACCTTTGATAATATGGTCCAAGGCTACCTATATAGCATACAACTCTGTAGTGTACATAATGAGCTTGTTGGGAACCTTCTCAGATACCATAACAGTCAAAATAACAGCACCACAAATAACCGAATTCGAGCTAATGGCACACATTGAGATCGGATGTTTACATATATACTAGATGTCATGCAGTGCTGAAAAAAGAAAATGCCGAGTCATGTGATTAATGTACAGGCAGTTCCCACTTTAAGAGTTTTTTCCCCCCCTGAGTATCACGTATCAACAAAATCGAAAATATGAATATTAATTGCAAAAACGAATGTTAAACATTCATAAATACCACATTTAAAACCACACGCATATCTATACAATACAGTGCACCTCACTTTACAATATTCCATTCCAGAGACACCATCATATCGTGAAAATATCGTAATGTGAACCCAATAACATATTGTTTTTTAGTTATTCGTGCAAAGACCTCGGAAGTTTAAATATTCGCTATATAACTTAGCTATTTATCGCTCTAAAAGGTCATATTTATAATGGAAATTGCACTACCCTTTCATCATTATCATATGTTCCCGTTATAAGAATAAATTTTGAACGCCTTTGTGATATTTTTCTAAATTATGTTTCTGGAGGTCACTACCATAAAACAAAAACAATTTAAACTTTCCAGGTTATTGGGCTTTTCTGTTAGTGCAATCTATTATAAATGGATAGTAAACTATCTTATTGCATTTTCAATAATCCAGATAGCTGGAATTGTGTGGGTTTTTATGTTATGGTATTATGGTAAAATGTTTCCCCTTCACTGCAATCTCCAATCATATAAAAAACACAAATTTTCAGAATCCTTAAGTTTTGCACACCAGTGAAAGACACATCATGGCAGATGAAGTTAATTATTCAGATGGCCAAAAAATAATAAGTTCCCCCCCCCCCCCCCTCATTACTTTTTTTTTTTTTTCTTTTTTTTTTTTAAGCTCCATGAGCTTGTTACTCCACACAAATCTTGTTAGTTGCAATCTAACTTGTGCGTGTCATGTTAGTTGCGATTTGTATGTAAAAAATGCTTATGCACACTATCGTGAAATTTATAAAGAAAAGAGAAGAGATTGTCTTGGAAACAAATGCCTCTTGAAGCGTTTCTGAAGAAGACAACTCCTTGTGCAACAAACCAACAATGAGTGCCGACCCAACAATAAGTGATCAACGCATATGCATTTGGTCAATGATGATGAAGAATAAACATTAACATTTGCAAGTCAAATAATTTCTTTATTATTATAATTTGCTTGATTTTACAGGCTGTTTTCATTTCTTTGGATAAATCAATCATTGTGTAAACAAACTAATTAGCTAACTAATTTCATTGTTGAGAACATAAATCCTATTTTTAACATTATGTCTATGGGAAATAAATTCCCACTTTATGAGTTTGCTTTACAAGCGCTCATTAGGAACGAATTAAGTCGTAAAGTCGGAAACTACCTGTATTTGTTTACATTTGCCATTTTTAAAGTGAATTCAGCACTGATATCACAGATTATACTGCTGTTTTTTACATATTTTAAATTAAAAACCGTCACTATGGCTCCTAAAGTTAGTAAACCTCATACAGAGAAGAAAAGAAAAGAAACAACATTAAAGCTTAGTGACAAACTTGATATAATCCAAACTATTTCACCTGGAAAGTTAATTCATATACCCATTTGTGTTGTGTCTGTAAATTGCACTGTTCTCCGGTCAATTTGCCTGTTTTGCTTGATGAAGAACCCTAGTTTCTGGGGGGGGGGACCTTGCTATCTATATCTGAGACCAACTAACTCAGCCATGGAGTGAAAAAAAAAGCCCATAAAAGTTCCTCGCATTATCAACGGGATTTGAACCTGGGCCTTTTCCACTGGGTGTGGGGAGGACAGTGATGATACCACAGTGCTACCCGTGCAGATTAAACTCGATTTAATAAAGAAAATAGAACGGGGCATAAGCAGGAGGGTATTAATGGCAGAATATAACATTGGATCATCAACATGTGTATGTTTTTATGTGCAGTTAATAAAACTGCATTCTTAATCTCTCTATTTCTTATTTAGCTTTATTATTTCTGCATTAAATATATTAAAGATAAAACTTTCTAGAAAACGGAAAAATCAAAATAACAGCACCCTGAATCCCCCCAAGGTGCAGTTATTCTGAAAGTCTACTGTATATGGGAAGGCTACAACAGATCTCACAGATCATTCTAATTTCATGCAATCAGTGATGATGAGAATTTGCCCTTCATTTTCTTTGGTATTGCCACCTGGGTGATAGAATCTGAAGCAGATCCAAGGTAGCTTCTTACATGGATAGCAAATGTAATGTGCTTTAGCATGTACATGTTTGAAGATTATTAGACTTTATGTTAGCAACAAAATATCCCCTACACCTTGTTTCGTGCATTTCTTCCTGCTGCACATTCTGTATTCCACCACAGTTTTCAAAATGGTGGAAACAGACTTGAAGCCTTTGGAATTGGAATTGCCAATAAACAAGAAATAATAATTTATATGATGTACTTAACTGTGTCACTGATTGGCTTCCAATGTGACAGTATTAAACATTAGCATTCCAATTAGCGTGATCAATCTTCCACCATGGTATCTTTGATGGGCAACATGGTTCGATTTGATTTGGATTTTACTGCCGCAAAAGCAACCATGACCACATCATAAAATATAAAGGAATAAAATGGAAATGATTTTTTTCGTGACATCCCAGAAATGGGTTACATCAAAAAACATGCAAAAACATAAAATGCAGTAAAAGGCAATGTTTAAGTCAAAGTCAATGCAACAAGGCATCATATGTTTGAGTATAAATAATCTATATAATATTGGTGTAAATACACCATAAGAAAACTCTTAAAACGAAAAAGCTATGTTTGTGGTGTGAAAAGGCATCATTTTATCTGTATCTCATATTGTGCTCATCCTTCAACAACAAGTTGCCATGTATTGCACTACCTGGAATAAGTAACGCTTCACTAAAAGAGAAGACTTGTTACTTATTCTCAATGGGCCTTGAAATGGTGCCGTCTGGGTGTGATGACCACTAAGATAAAATGATGTCCTTTCACACTACAAACGTGGTTTTTTCGTTTTTTTTTTTTTTTTTTTTTTTTTGGTGTATTTACACCAATATTATATAGAGTAAAAGGCAATACACAGCAACTAAAATTAAAGGCTCAACACTGTGTGTGTATGTTAAAATATTAATAACTTGTAAAAATTTAAAAGCATCTGACACATTTTCACTGTCTGATAAAATGTGACTGAGTACATAAGCCTCAGCCAGATGGGTAAAAGCGGCAAAACATTTCGTGCGTGGTTAAAATTAACACAGTCAATTAAAATGTTTTATAGTTAAAATGTTCACAAGACTTGCACCTAGGAGGATCATCTGCCCTCGGTAAGAAAGAATGTATAAGATGACTGTGCCCTGTGCGGAGCCGGGAAAAAACTTCCTCGCTACAATTCCTGCACATACTAGACTGCTGCGGTTCAACTACAGGCTTTATCTATGTAATTTATTTGTTGTCCGTATACCCAATGAATCCTGCCAGTGGAAGTGCACCTTGTAAATTATTTGCCAGTGATCTGTAGAAGACTGACAGGCAATGATTATTGAGAACTGCTGATTTGGCTGCAGTATTAGCCAAATCATTTCCCCCAATCTGGCTAGGAATCCAGCAGAAGCAGATATCATATTTACACTCAGAGAGAGAGAGAGAGAGAGAGAGAGAGAGAGAGAGAGAGAGAGAGAGAGAGAGAGTAGGGGGATGGGAGATCTTCCAAGGCTAACTCCATAGCATGGAGCTCAGAAGTGAATACACTGCATTTAGGAAAGATCTGATCAGATACTGCAGTGTCTGGAAAGACAGAAGCAGATCCTACATACAAGTCAGACTGAGCCATCTGTGTAAACTGGCAAGAAGTAAGAATGTACAACTCGGTGTGCTAAATAGAGCAGCATCAGACCTGCTCATTTCTTAATGGGAAAGTCACATGCTGGTATTTGGGCATGCCAGGGTGGAAGGGGTTGCTTTGGTGATTGAGTGACCTTGATATTAAGCACTCTGAGTAACCCTTGGACACGAACACCCAAAAGATGATTGGCAGTCTGACAGGCCCTGTAAAAATTTTCCGTGTGTCTCAAAAATGAATAGCCACAGAGGATGGTCTGGAAGGCAGCATGGATATCATGAAGTGATCACTACCACAAAAATCCATATAACCTCCCATGCACAGGGGGGGGAGAGAGAGAGAGAGAGAGAGAGAGAGAGAGAGAGAGAGAGAGAGAGAGAGAGATATCAACTGAAGAATCAGGAAGGAAGGTGTTAGAACCCATTTTTAGAAGTGCCAGGTCATTGTTTAAGCATACACTCAATCCAACCCATTCCATTAATATCAGCACTATTATGCTGATTTTAATGGAATGGAATTAATATCCTCACAGAATTTTATGCCCAATGAAGTCCTCCAATAGTAAAAAAAGGGAAGGCGATTGCTGAATGAATGAGGTCATCAAGGCCTGCTTGGGGGATGTCATTCCAAGGTGGCAAATAAATAGAGCAATGCTTAGGTGTAATTCTACTGTTAGTTTAACCTACTACCACCTCTGTGTTGGTGGTAATGGGACATACATTGAAGAGGGGTATGCTTACCCACAAAGATGGAGCTTCCTCTTTGGTCAGTAAATCCCCAGCTCTGTCTTTCTGAATGCTTGAACAGAAGCAGGTTGGCCTTAATTTGATCACCATTTCAACAGAATCCATGACAATTCGATTGTAAGAATTTGTGTGATGCTACTAGAGGGACAAAGTAGTGTAGACATGATTTTGCAGCTCCCGGCAAAAGATCCGTTTCTGGATTTTTTTTTAATATGGATTTCATCAAATAAACATGGATTTAAGGACAAGTACAACAGATGCAGGATCATAAATGCTGTTTCTGGTAAGTGCTGTTCATTTAATTTTGTCGGGTGTTTGCTAAGTTTTGGGCATTTGAAATTCACGTGCAGTCACAATGACATAATCGCCACCATTGTTATTGCATAGGAGTTATATACTATTTAGCTGGATTAATGTGAACATCTTGCTAAAACCTCACCAGGATTTAGATATTTATTTATTTATATGAAGACAAGACTACGTGTAAGTATTGTAGTAATATAGTTTTTGATGAGCTTTATGTAATGAGAGGACATGTTATGTGCTATTTATCACTGATTACAAGAACTCTGATTAAATTTCATCTCCTCCTTTTGTGAGAACTATAACCAGTGATTACTCCAGTAAAAACTGGGATTTTTGCAAAGATGAATATCATTTGAATTGTGCATGCTAACGGACTCAAACTCTTTTATGGCCTCAAAAATTTGGCATATTTGGCAATGAAATTCGAAAAATTAGTACAGACTCACAGGAAGAACCTCAATATTTCCAACACAATATTCAATTAAAACAACAAAAGATGGCAATGTATGCTCAGGTGCATGGAGAATTGGTCATGGAATTTTTACAGACTAAAAGCGATGAAAATGAACACCGACATTGATAGGACAATTCATTTAGGGGTTAAATGAAAGATTTAGGAAGACGTTCTGTACAGGAAACCGGAGACCTTGGATCATGGCTTTTATATGCCGAGGAACAGGAAAACTTGGAAACGGCATATAAAAATGAGGGAAGCAAATACTATTAATGTGAGTAAGGGAAACAAAAGGAAGTACAATATGGGGAAGTGGACTGGGTAGATAAATTAGAAGAAAAACTAGACTGGTTAATAAGGAAATTTAGCAAAACAGAACAAAGAAAGATCCAAAAACAGAAAGGTGAATGTAAGGAGATTGGTTGGTTATTAGGAGTTTTATGGCGCATCAGCATCTAACGCTACTGTGTGCCATAATTTGAGATTTTTGGCACAAGGGCCTCTTGGGCCATATTGTGCCTGTTCATGGTTTAGGTATCACTCATTTTGCATTATGAGTGGATGCTATTATACAAATTTATGCATTTTAAATACTTAAACAGATCCTCGAAATTTGCTTCATTCCCAAGAATATGTGATAAGGTTAAGGGTTCCTGCAAGTTGGAGAGGGAGCTAAAGCTGGATTTTCAGACAGATGAAAGTTGGGGACATTCAATGAGAATGTTTTATTGTTAGGTGCGACTGGCAAAAGAATCACTGTGGAGGAGTCTCTCCCAAAAGCAAATACAGTTGAGTTGGATGTGAATGACCGATGCAGAGCTTTGCCAGAATTACTTCTTGTCGCCTGCTTCTTCTAAAACTAGATGTCCACAGTTGTGGCTCTTTTTTTTATCTGTAATAGTTTATTATTGATTTGAGTTTGCCAGAGGTGAGACCATTGTTTACAACATGTTTTTTTTAATAATGGATTTGTAGTCAGTGTAGGGAACTTTCAGTTGACTGTAAGATCCAGTCTGGATGTTTAGCAGCCTCATCCACCAGATCATTACCTTGGATGCTAACATGACCAGGAATCTAGCAGAAGGTAACCTTGTGGTTGTCTGTTTGATGGTAAAATCACTTAGACTAGATCTTTGTAAGAACGGGATGAGAGGGAGAAAAGGTATATTGAAAGGCAGTGATTGCACGTAAGGAGTCTGTATATATCATATCAAACAGGAGACTGTTTGATATGATATTTTGTTTATGTTATCTAGAGCCAGTTTTATTACAAACAATTCTGCAGTATAGATACTGCATTCAGTGGGAAGAGAGGAAGCTGTTAAGAAAGTGGCAGAAATTGCTGCTGCTGCACCAACAGTCGTATCTGTTTTGGAGCCATAGGTATAGATATGAACTTTGTCTGAGTTTTCCAAGGAATGCAATTTATGTAGCTGTTGAAAGTTGGTATTTGCAAGGGAGGATTTTCACCATCTTGAAGAGAAATTGTCACAGAGAAGTATGAATTCAGTCCAGGGAGGTTCAGGAGTAGCAAGGGTGAGTATGGGCTTGGCACACCCAGGGTCCTGAGCTGGATATCATCATTCTCTCTCTCTCAGGGTAACTTGGAAATTTATTTTAGCTAGTGTAGCATAAGCCTCAGGCTTCCTTGCACTATATGGCTAGTAATAATAATAATAATAATATTCTTAAAGTTAAATTTCCAACTATCATGAGTTCTTGCAGTAAAATCCCTGTGGGGTGGTTTTCATTAGGTTTATTGTGATATAGCAGGGTGTGCTGTGGATCAAACAGATACTGCCAGCTGGGATGAGCTGGAGTACTTTCAATCTTTGCTGCATAATTAAAAAATAAAATTTTTCTCCTGAGATGAAGAGGGGGGTTCATTTGCCTCAATATACAGGCTGTGAACTGGAGATGTTCTGGAGGCTCCAACAGCTATCCTAAGGGCACTATGTTGGATGGTGTTCAGATGTAATAAGAACTTTTCCTGATAGAGTCGATGACAGGTGCTACATAATCCAAGCATGATGTTATTAATTAGCTTTGCCTTATAAGACATGAGAGCTATTTCTACACATTTCCATTTTGCAATGTAGACTACCACGGCACACCTAATGGCCAATTTATTGTAGTTTTATTATTTATTTGTGAAAAGAAAAAGCAGAGGAAAAAACAAATTTGCAGAATTTTGTAAAATTTATTGTAGTTTTATTATTTATTTGTGAAAAGAAAAAGACAGAGGAAAAAACAAATTTTTTGTGAAAAAAAATTTAGAGAAACTCTGTCACCAACTATAAAACAACGATGAGATGGAGGGTTAAAGGTGAAAAGGATGAATTCTCTGTTATAAATCTGGAGAGCTGGCAGCTTTGAATACGTACGTTGATATTTGTAGAATAATTCTGTTTTTCTATATATGTATCGAATATTTAGATTTTGGTGAATTGTTCACTTTATAAAAATGTTTGGATATATAACTTTTGCAAAAGCCAAAGAACTTTGTGAAACTGAAAAGGCAAAAGGTTTGTGGTAACTTAATTTATTTAAATGATAAAATTTGCAAAGAATGAAGGAAATTGCTTATGTTGCTAAAAGTACTTTATATCAGTTCGACGATATGAAAAACTAATCTACTTAACTCTCTCTCTCTCTCTCTCTCTCTCTCTCTCTCTCTCTCTCTCTCTCTCTCTCTCTCTCTCTCTCTCTCTCTCTCTGTGTGTGTGTGTGTGTGTGTGTGTGTGTGTGTGTGTGTGTGTGTGTGTGTGTGTGTGTGTGTGTGTGTGTGTACTCAAAAATATATTTTTTTTCATACCTCCACAATGAAAGTATGCAATTCTGTAAGAAATAAACATACTGATTCCGAAAATCACCATAAAAAGACTCAATCACGTCTACATCAAAAGATGTACCAACGTTTAATGTTAAAATACAGGGATGTATACATAAAATTCAAGTTTGTAATAAAAGTGTAAAAAATATATATATTCTCTGTATGTTTGGAGAACAGATTTACAAAAACCCTGAGAACATGTCACGATCAGTTAATACTTGGAAAACCTTGGCACAGCCTACAAAAATCCTCACCAAAAATGCCAAGTGTGCTCTCTTCAACAGAGGCCAGAATTGGTTGCTAAAATTAAGAAAATCAGCTTATATGGGCACTCCCTGTCTTACATAAGGGTTGCATTCCGCAGAACTCTGCGTAAGTCGAATTTTACTTTGTGGAAACCAGCGCGATGCCTGAACCTATTAAACCACCTGTTGTTTGCCATGAACTTGACTTGGGATTTGCCGTACTTATCCTTAATATCTTCATAAATACTTGTTGCTTTTGCTTGAATGGCCATTAGGCTCAGGGGCACTCGCTTCTAAATCTGATTTTCCATCCATTCAATAGGTGACAAATTTTGTCCTGCTTCGTACTTCTTAACCATTTTCATCTTCATTTCTAAATCAATTTGTTTCATTTCCTAGCACTTCCTGCTGGTCACTTTCCCTTCGTCATTGTAATATGTAAATAGGAATGAAGAGAAGATTCTGAATTATTTATATTTCTTATATGATTGAAGATTTTAGTGAATGGGGAACACATTTCACCTTAATACTGTAACGTAAAAACCCACACAATTCCAATTATCGGAAATGCAATAAGATTGAGTTTACTAACCATTTATAATCAGATGCACTAACAGAATAGCCCAATAAACCGGAAGGTTCAAATTGTCTTATGATTGTGACCTCCAGAAATGTTTTTTTTTTTTTAGAAAAATATCAACAAAAGCCATTCAAAATTGATTCTTATATGATAGTGATGAAAGGGTAGCACTCCATTTTTAAAATGACCTTTTAGAGAGATAATAGCTTAGTTATATAACAAAAATTTCAACTCCTGGTCTTGGAATGAATTACAAAAAAAAAAAAAAAAAAAAAGCGTTATTGGGTTCCCATTGAAATTTTTTCACAATACCCCCATTTATTCCTACAGGATGCAAAATACACTTCCACGATTTTTTAAGTTTATACCAGCTGGCAAAATCGTACATAAAGTTGAATTTGCGGAAGTCGAGGAGTGCCCGTATTGTGTTAAAATAAATCAGTATGTCATACATTACTGGCTAGATAATCGAAATTGGCATATTTTGGTAAAACGTAACTCCCTCTACATTTAATAACTGTGACATGATGCAAAACTATCATGGTGATTTTCGAAATCTATGCATAAAAATTGATTAAAAACAGCATTTAAGTTCTTGAAGGTAAAAATCATGTTGACTAGTGCAATTGGTATAATGTTGCAACCTGATAAATGTGACAGTACGGTACATATCTGAGTAATGTAAAGTACATATATAATTGTGAGTGATACTCATATTATTATTGTCAAGTTTTAATTTAGTGCCAGAATTTCTGAGAAGAATAAAGAACACATGAAGTGTTTCTGATAGCAAGTAATCAAGCAGGAAATAATTTAATATTAAAGAATTTTGGAATGGTTTACTTATCCAATTATATGCTTACCATTAAGGCTTACCATAAGCCTTAATGGTAAGCATATAAGCATATTTAAGGACAAAAGGAATATTACAAACAGATCAAAGTCCTCTTTAGCTAAATGCTTGAAGCAGAAATTTAAAAAAGGATGACTGCAAGTTGTTGTAGACACACTAATAAATAATATAGAACAGAAAATATAAATTCACTGACTCTTTACTAAAAGATCTACTTAATGTTAAATCTATACTTTGTAAATATTTGCCAATTCATCAAAAAATATGTTAATTTCAATTTAATTATATTTTGTTCAGAGTTATTGTGTAATTTCTGATTTGTTACTTGTTTGAAATTTGCTTTAAAAATCAGAATTTAGAAAATGAACTTGTCTATGGCAGAAACTGCAATCTTCATCACTGATAACTGCAACTTTCCAAATTAACATATATCTAGCACAGATATATGTCAAACAGAATTAGGAAGCTCCAAGATCTGGGCTTCCTAATTCTGTTTGGAAATCTATCTGTTCATATCAGAAATTGTCAATTTTAATTTGTTTTGTTTACCTGTTCTAAGCTTAAATGATGAATCATTTAAGAGAAGGTAGTACAATCTAAAATTTAAAATGTTAATGTTGGGACAAGCTCTCAGATGTCAGATGTTTGCTTTTGGAAATCATAATCCAAGTGCTCTGATCTATCTTTCTCTGGGGATAATCTAGAATATACAGACAGTCCGAAGCCTATTAATGTCAGATATTAAATTTCTCTGGGACTAACAGACTTAGGAAACTTCTGGCTGTCAGATAAGCATAGTGTCATTGTTCATTTCAGGCTCCAGGCTAAGGCCATGGTTGTTCATGGTAGGATCACACAAACTCCGTGAAAGTCATTCATGGTTGATATAAAAGAAGCTTTGATAAGTCAGTTTTCACAAAGAAAAAAGCTGGATCACTTTTTTTTGCAGTTTTCAGCTTGCAGCAAAGACTAAATGAAGCTCTACTCAATTCTCAAACATACTGAATCTGTATTTTAAAGAAGCAGTAGTAGTAGTGGCATGTGATGCAAAAAAGCAAGTGTATGAGCTTATGCAGCATCAGCCAAAAAAAAAAAAAAAAAAAAAATCACACCATTCCCTCCAAATGCCTGTCCAGTTCCTCCTTAAATTTATTCGACCTATCAACTTCCACAACGACAGATGGAAGTTTGTTCCAGCAATTAACCACCCGCTGGCTAAAGGCAAATTTCCGCACATCTATTCTACATCTGTCCTTTCTTAATTTGAATTTATGCCCCCTTAGGTTCGTAATCTGAACAAGTGGAAGGATCCCATCAGAATTCAGCGTGCTGAACCCATTCAAGGCCTTATACAACTCAATCAGATCACCGCGCAGGTGCCTAGTCTCCAGCCACTGCAATTTGCAGAACTTAAGCCTCTCTTGATAAGAGGATCCCTTCATTCCCCTCACCAAACTTGTTGCCCTTCTCTGTACACGCTCAAGTAAATCTACATCCTTCCTAAAATGAGGCCTCCAGACCTGTACGCAGTACTCAAGGCGTGGCCTGACCATTGCCTCATACAGAGGGATAATCACCTCCTTTTCCCTGCTAGCAAAATTCCTATATATCATTGACAAAACCCCATGATCTGCCCAGGCAGCCTGTCTGCATTGCTCAGAAAACTTCATATCTGCCTGCACAATTACTCCCAGGTCTTTTTCATTTTCTAAGACCTTAAGTGTAGTACCACACAGTTGGTACATTTCTCTGGGGTTACTTCTACGCATATGCAGTACTTTGCATTTGTCAAGGTTAAACTTCAGTTGCCACTTCTTAGCCCATCTGCCCAAATTATCTAGATCCTGTTGCAGTAGCACACTGCCATTACTGTCATTAACAACCCTGCCAACCTTTGTATCATCTGCAAACTTCGACATTAAGCCTGATATACCTTCATCAATATCATTGATAAATATACAAAACAACAGTGGACCTAACACCGAACCCTGTGGGACCCCACTAATCTCCAGTCCGTGGGAACCTCCCCCGAGTCCAAGGATGCTCTCATAATTATGGCTAAGGGTTTGCTTAGTTGCTTTGCCGCCTCCTTTAATATAACTGGATAGATCCCATCCACCCCAGGTGCTTTTCTTACGTTTAACTTCAACAATTTCTCTTCCACTTTGCTCTCAGTTATTACAAAATCAAGGTTATATACACAAGAATTTCCTGGATAGACTAAAGTTTCACTTGTTACATTTACACAGCAGAGAGGATATGAGACTAGTAAAGAATAAAGATTTTAGCAGAATAATGTTATCACTTTGGACCTCGCTCTTGTTAAAGTGAAAGAAATAGATGCTAGGCTAGAGACTACATCTGGGAAAGATCTCAAACAAAAAGAAAACAATGATGAAACAACTGTAGCAAAGCAGTTTGCTGATGGATTCTGAGCAACTTAAGAGACTACTATGACAAGGTTTAAAATATGCATGACATCAAAGATAAAGCTCGTTCTAATCCCTTGAGGCTTGTAAAACTGCAGAGGTAATTGAATAGGAAACTGAATAAGAAAATTAAAGTTTTTATTCTTTCTGAAGAATGAATCAATAATTTTTTGTATTATTTTTATGTCATAGAAAAGGCAATCATTTGAGTTTTGATGTTATCACTGGAGAGCCTCATTTAGACTTTCAGAAGAGAATCTTCTATTTGGATAAAGTCATACTCATGAAGGTTAGCATTAGCAAAGGCACATGATGCAAGAAAGCAAGCTTATGCAGCATCAGCCATAAACCCCCCTTATTTCACCCATCCACTTGCTCCAAATGTTTGTCAAGTTCTGCCTTGAATCCATTTAAGCTATCAACTTCTACAGCGACAGATGGAAGTTTGTTCCAGCAATCACCACCCGCTGGCTAAAGGCAAACTTCCGCACATCTATCCTACAACCGTCTTTCCTCATTTGAATTTATACCATCTCAGGCGATTATTCTGAGCAAGAGGAAGAATCCCATCAGCATTGAGCATGCTCAAACCATTCAAGGCTTTATACACCTTAATCAGATCACCTCGCAGGTGCCTAGTCTCCAGAAACTGTAATGCGCAAAACTTAAGCCTTTCTTCATAAGAGGTACCCTTTGTTCCATTCCCTAATCTTGTTGCAGTTCTCTGTACCCGTTCCAACAGCTCTACATCCTTCTTAAAATGAGGCCTCCAGACCTGTATACAGTACTCAAGGTGTGGCCTGACCATTGCCTTATACAAGGGGATAATCACCTCCTTATCCCTGCTAGAAAAATTCCTGTATATCATTGACAAGACACCATGAGCTACTCTTGCAGATCGTCTGCACTGCTCAGAAAACTTCATATCTGCCTGCACAATTACCCCCAGGTCCTTTTCGTTCTCTACCACGGTCAGTGTGGTATCACAGAGTTGATACGTTACTCTGGGGTTGCTGTTTCCCATATGTAGTACTTTACATTTGTCAATGTTAAACTTCATTTGCCACCTCTCAGCCCATCTGCTCAACTTTTCTAGATCCTGTTGCAGCAGTGTACTGTCATTAGTGTCATTAACAACCCTGCCAAGGTTGGAAACATTCAGATAAGCACTCTTGAAAGGTATGCCAATTGCAAAGTACAGTTAAAACATTCCACACAGAATAAAGTAGAAAATACTACTAGCACAACTACAGACTATGCTATTTTCAGTTTTCTAGCTTGAGGCTTTTGCCTCAAGCTAGAAAACCAACATGAAGTCACTGTATTTGTCAGGTACCAGTTTGTCTCTTTCTGTACATAGTTATGAGAAATGGATTTGCTGTAGTGCATTGATCTCATTTTGTGGAGGCACTTCACAAGTTTACCACTTGTGGAGGCATTTTACCACCAATATAAGATAAATTTATTAATAGCAAACCCAGTTTGCTCACAATCTGTGTACCGAAAGAAGCTATACTCAACATGTACATTGACTTTATATAGAATTCACATCTTGAGGCTTTTTCTCAAGCTGTGAATGCTATAAACTTAATTATGTCTACTTCACTTTGCTCATAACTAAGTACAGAAAGAGGCTGTACCTAAAACCTACAAAACATCCACCACAGCTGAGTGGTCAGACATGAGGGTACATAAGTATATATGCTTTGAGTGACCACTCCCAAATAGCACAGTGCTGTTTCTTGTATTCTTGCTATCTTGTGAACTCCTCTGACCATGTAGTCATCCTGGAGTATAACAATGGTTTTTTTTTTTTTTTTTTTTTAAACGATTTCACATATGTTGATTTACTAAAACCAACCATATCCTAATTCTGCTTCAGTGACATTGACATTTTATAAGTTTACTAAATAAGTCTCAAATTTCCACTAAAACAAAACTGTTATAACTGATGAATATTCCTGAATTGTTTTTATCTTTGCAGTATAACCATTATTCAGCTTCACATGCACAAAAACCATGCACCAGTTCACTGCACACTGTAATAAGAATTATAACAAAATTAGGTGACAGTAAAAGTGTACAAATTATTGCTAGGTGCACATTAATAAATAAGAGCAGAGAAAGCAATCCTTAGCAGTGAAATCAGAAGCGGGAGAACATGTGCTGGATGTAGGTTGTATTACCAATCACCTTTGTAACAATTCATTTGAACGTTGACAAAATAAAAGAATGCTGTAACGTGGACCAACCAAGTGCTTCCAGAATTAGTTAATACTTAAGAGACCAGGCAAATCTCACACTCATCTTGGATGATGCATCTAAATATTCAGCAAACTTTTAAAATCTAAATAGTGATGTTTATGCTTCCTTCAAATTTAAACTTTTTAAATAATTTCACAGTAACAGATAATGGGACAGGGTGCAATTGCCACTGATCAAACATTGACAGTTTCTGGATTAACTAGAAGTAGAATATTATGATACAAAAATATCACTAACTAGCCTCATCTACACAAATATAAAGTAGGGAGTGGGGGAA
This sequence comes from Mastigoproctus giganteus, assembly GCF_048544385.1. NCBI lineage: Eukaryota > Metazoa > Arthropoda > Arachnida > Uropygi > Thelyphonidae > Mastigoproctus > Mastigoproctus giganteus. The sequence goes on from NC_143577.1 coordinate 100,882,876, forward strand.
TCTTTTTCACTAGAGGCAATTTGCTACCCATGCCTCCCTATTGTTATGCCATGGTTATAGATAAAAAATAAACCAACAATCTTATATTATTGGGCAATTAGCATCTCCCAAAAATGCACCCTCTGTTTACACACCAATTATATCAACGGAAAAATCAGATTTCTAAGTCATACTTTCTAAAAATGCATCCCTGTTATAAACATAAAAAAACAACTTGTGGCTTAAGAAAAAGAAAAAAAAAATCTGACATGTCAAACTTCTTAACATACTCAAAAAATGAACATTTAAGCTTACCATCTATAATCTTCTGCATTCAGGAGAAAGTATGTGCAAACTATAGTTACACAAACAGTAACAATTGCCAAGATGACAAACACAAGCAACATGAATCCATATACATAATATATTTTGTATGCCCAAAATGAAGTAAATATGAAATACCTGCAATGTGAAACAATACTCAGGGTTAGAACTTTATTCAAAATGTTTCAAATAACAAATACATATAAAAGCAAAACAAATTTCTAATTAGATGAAAGAAACTACATGATATTACTATTACAGTACCTTAAAGAAAATTACATGTTACACTGGGGGAAAAAAATATTTTTTTTGTAACTCAACAAATGTGATTCTACTGCATTTTAAAACAATATAATGCTAAGCAAATTAAATTTACTGTTTCTGGATTCAACCTGAATACCTTCATCAGGTCAAAACAGAATAGTAACAGAAGAAAATGTAAATGAATTATAGTGACTAGTCAATTATCTTAGATTTTAAAGATATAAAAAAAAAAAAAAAAAAAATTATACTAACAAACTATACAAATTAGTTTTTATACTTCCAATTATTTTAAATACCAAGTTTCCTTCTAGCAATAAATTAAGAGTCAAATATAAAATTTAATGAAAATCCGTTCATTTGAAGTTAAGTTAAAACGATTGGTAGGAAATATATGCTATGAGGCTTTATAACTAGCATTGGGGAAACTATCAAATGCCTTTAACTAATCCATTAAATGTCCCTAGATGACCTATATGATATCCTCTCTTAGCCGGAACTACAATCTGAATTTTGGAACAAAATTGTTCAAACAGAATCACTTGGGAAGGGGGGGGGCATAAATAATAAAAAAAATAATAGAATTATGAATTAGAGTAGAATCTTCTTAATACAAAGTTCAAGGGACCTGTCAAGTTCTCTTGAACTGTCAGGTTCTGTTATAACAAGGTCTGCCAAAAATGTCAAAATTTAAGTTATGCACCATTTTCTTTGGTGCATAACTTAAGTTTGGCCAGCTATAAAAAGAATAATGTTTTGTTTAAATTTAATTTTATTTATAAGAGAAGCAATGAAAAAAGAAACAGCATAATTGAAACAGAATCATCATCTGTCATTGTGGAAGTTGATAGCTTAAATAAATTCAAGGAGGAACTGGACAAACTTTTAGAGAGGATGGATGTGTGAAATGGATTCTGGGATCTTTCTAAGAAGGCAGAAAGTATGCTTTATATAACTTTCAACACTGGCAAAAACTTCAATTTGCTTGGCAGTCAATAGCTCTTCTAGTGTTGAAACTGCTGGTCACGCATCCATCTTAAACTCCTCAAATTCTCCAACAAAATCCATATGCTCTTTCAGAGCGTCCAATCTCTCAATGTTGCTGTCACATTCATTTAGTGAACCACTGAAAAACCATTCATTTTTTGAAAAGTTGCACTTTGCAAAGAAGTTTTATGTAATACTATCAAAAATAGTAACATTATGAATAGAACATAAAACTTCCACATTCCCTGTCGATCATATGTTAAGTACTCTATCAGGGAGCTCTATATGCTCTTTTGTGGTTATCAAATAATGTCTTGATCCAGTTAATCCATAAAACTTCTGGCATTGGAAGGTGTTCTTCAGTTTAAGTGTCTCTGCAGGATGTACTGTACAGCAATCTAGAATTATCAAAATGCTCCTTTCCCCAACACTTCTATTCTTCAGTACATTCTCAATAACGAAGGCTGAAAAATTTTGATTTCAGGTCAAGAACTTATAATCACATTGAAGTTAAATAAGTTAAAACACATTGCTTGGAAAATTTCCCAATCACAGGTCGATGCAATTTTAAAATCTCATTAATACAAACTCGGTTTATACAACATACTTGTTTATATGAAGCACATACCATTTGTTAAATTAACAAAATAACAAAAAGTTTTTCTGAGTTGATTACATGCACTCCCTCGCTCTCCATGGGAATAAGGTCAATTGCAAGTGTTACCCCAGTTCAAAGAGTCTTTTGCTATCATATACAGAAATGCAGCAGTGGCTGGCTCCAAAGATTTAAAGACAGGAATAACTTGGTTTCACAAAATGTTTGCGGTGAGTCTGGATTAGTTGACAAAGAAAAGGCTACAGACTGGTTGTGTTCTGTATGGTCCATCCTTGAAAAATATGAGGCAAAGGATATTTTTAATCTTGACAAGACAGGTTTATTTTCTAATTTTCTGCCAAACAAAACATCTGTTGTTCAAGGAGAGTCATGTCATGGTTGAAAATTAAGTAAACAATGACTCACTGTTCTGTTATGCTGCAATTCAGATAGCAGTACAAAACTATGGCCACTTGTGATTGGTAAGTTTTCCAAGCCAAAATATTTTAAAGCAGTTAACCAACTTTCCCTGTGATTATGAGGCCAATAGAAGTGCTTGGCTTACGGTCAAAATTTTTCAGCCTTGGTTATCAAAATTAGACAGAAGAATGGCTTCAGAAAAAAAAACGAACATTTTGATGATTCTAGACCGTTGTACAGTACATTCTGCCGAGATACTTAAGTATACAAATATACGCCTGTTGTTTTTACTCCCCAGTACCACCAGTTTAATGCAACCACTGGATCAAGGCATTATTTATAACCTCAAGAGAGCATATAGAGCCCGCCTGATAAGGTTGATCGGCAACATAGAAGAAGGGAACAATTTGCAGCAAACTGGAATGTCTTGGTTGCTATCTGTAATCGTGTTATTGCTTGGGAAAGCATTCTTCTTCTTCTTCTTCTTGGTCCTTAGCTGGCAGCTGGGGGAGGCGGTTGGCCACGCAACCAGTACGCTGCTGTAGGTGCCGCAGGGTTTCGGACTTGCTCTGTGATGTTCTTCCATACTTTACGATCCATGGCGTCAGTCCTGGCCTGGTTAAGGTCGAGACGTCGGCTCTTCAAGTCATTTTCCACTTGCTTGGCCCACGTTTTCCTAGGCACGGTCCGTTGGATGCTCCATTGGGTGGGTCGTTGTCTCCAAAGGAGTGTGGATGGTATTCTGTTCGTGCCCATTCTACATACGTGGCCAAACCATCTAAGCCTTCGCTTCTGGATTTGGTCGGCAATGGTTGGTTGCTGTTGGCATCTGGCGCGGATGGTATCATTAGTGATGCGGTCACGAAGTGAGATGCCCAAAATCTGCCGCAGGCATCGCATTTGGAATACCTCAAGTTTGTTTAAATCTAGCTTGAGACAAATCCATGTTTCTGATCCGTAAAGGAGAATGGGCAGGATCAAAGTCCAGAAGAGTCAGATTTTAGTCTTTGAGGAAATGTTGGTCCTCTCCCACAGACACCATTTGAGCGAGGCGAACGCAGTGGACGCCTGTTCAATTCTGCTGTGGATTTCCATGGTGGATGCAACTTTCTTCTCCTGGACCAGCGACCCAAGGTATTTAAAGTCCTGCACTTGCTCGATCTGGACGCCTTCGAGATAGATGGCGGCTTGCAACCCATCTGTTGTCAGGGCCTTTGTCTTATCAGCATTGATCTTCAAACCGCATGGCCGGGCAATGTCGTAGAGGATGTCCGTGGCTTCAGAGTCGTTACCAGCAAAGATAGCACTATCATCGGCAAACATCAGGTCAGTCACATAGTGATCCTTGTCATATTGTATGCCCCGTCTGTTTCTGAATGCTTGCCTCATAATGCCGTCGACCACAATGTTGAAAAGTAACGGGGAGGCTACATCCCCTTGGCGGACTCCAGTTTGGATGGTAAATTCCTCAGATAAATCGTTCTGGATGCGCACCTGGCTGGTTAAACCATTGTATGCAGTTTGGAGGAGTGTGATGACTTTTCGAGGTACATGTTCGACCTCTAGTAGTTTCCATAAGGCAGGCCGATGGACACAGTCGAAAGCAGACTTAAAGTCAATGAAAACAATGACGGTTCGCTGTCCACACCGGATCCTCTCCTCCATCAGCTGACGGATGGCAAAGATTTGATCACAGCATCCTCGCCCGGGTCTAAATCCCGCCTGTTCTTCTCGACTGGTTTGCTCGCGATGTTTTTGCAGCCTTGACTGGATGATCTTCATAAAGACCTTTCCGATGATGGAAAGGAGGCTGATGCCATGGTAGTTCTTGCAATGCCGGTTATCAACTTTCTTGTGGATCGGTACAATAATGGCTTTCCTCCATGTTAGCGGAATTTGTTCAGTGCACCAGATGGGTTTGAGCAGTGAGTGTAGTCGGCGAAGCAGTACATCTCTCCCAGCTTTGTTCGCTTCTGTGGTGACTTGGTCCACTCCTGATGCCCTGCCATTCTTTAGGGATTGTATGGCTGCTTTCACTTCTTCTACTGTAGGCTCAACGTCGACCATGGAGACTTCAGGGGGATCAATCGATAGTGCGGCTTCTGGCAGTCCCTGAGGTGGGTCGTGATTATACAATGCTTTGAAGAATTCACTCAACCGTTGCAAGCGTTCGGACGGTGATCGCATGAAGGTCCCATTAGCATTCTTGATGTTGTCACTAGTCAATTTGGTCTTTCCACTCAGACATCTGAGGGTGCGATAGAGAGTGCGGTACTCGTTGTTGGATGCCGCCACTTCAAGATCGTCTGCCACTTAATTCCAGTATGCTTCTCTTTCCGCTGTCATCCTCTGTCAGACTTCTCGGTTTAGCTGCCGGTACCGTTCAAAGTCGGCCAACTTTGCCTGCTTCCGTTTGTCCACGAGGTCGAGGCACTCGTCTGATATCCATGGTTGCGTTCAACGTCGGGCAGGTGGACATAGGGGCTTGGCACATTCCAGGATGGCATCAGAGATCGGCTTTTCTTCTTCGAGTTGCACTGTGGCAACTGCCATTTCCGCATTCCTGACAGAAGGATGATATCCAGGTGGGTTATCCTCGGGCACGGCTAGCGTCTCGAAGCGGTTGGATAGGGTGATCTGATATGCCCCTTTGTTGGCAGTATTCATTAGCTGCCTCCAGTCCAGCTTGGCTGACCGAGATGACCTTTTTGCATGCCGTAATTTGAGCTGCACCTTAGCCCGGATGAGGTAGTGATCAGATCCGCAATCAGGTCCCCTCATGGCACGAACATCCATGAGTGATGAGCGAAATCGGGCGTTGATCAGAATGTAGTCCAGGATTGATGAGTCCTTACCAGATGGATTTCGCCATGTAAGTTGATGTTTTTGAGGGTGCTGGAACTGACTGTTTCCGATGATCAGGTTGTTAGATGCGGCAAACGACAACAAACGTAGTCCATTGTCATTGATCTTCCCATGGCCAAACTTGCCCATTGTTGTTTCCCAACCAGATCTGTCCACGCCAATGTGGGCATTAAAGTCCCCTGCGAGGATGATCACTTCTGTCTGCGGAATTGAATCCAGCGTATGTTGGAGCTGGTTGTAGAAGTCATTCTTGGTCGGGTCCAGGCTAGTCTCAGTTGGTGCATAGGCGGAGATAATATGGGTCTTGATGGTGCCCTTGACAGTAAGGACTGCCAGGCGGTCCGATATTGGTTGGAAAGCGATCACACTACTGGTGGCCTGAACATCGACCATAAAGCCCACTCCTGCTGCTCGTTTCTCACCACCAGAGTAGAATAGCATAACCGCTTCATTAGGTGCTGGTGGTTGGATGATCATCATTCCAGACCCGGTGAGCCTTAATTTGGATAATGCCGCAATTAACATCTAATCAACTACTTCAGAAATAGTGGCTTTGGAGAGAACATCATTGAAAAACATGATCCAGCAGACGAATGTGATAGCAACAGCTGTCACATTCGTCTGCTGGAGTGGAGGAATTTGAAAGAGCATATGGATTTTGTTGGCGAATTTGAAGAGTTTGTGAAGGTGGATGATGAAGTTGCTACCTATCACTGCAACGCCAACACCAGACCAGAAGAGTTGCTGGGTACCAAACAAAACAATGATGTTTTTGTAATCAGCGACAGCGAAGTGCACACACTGCCATCTAAAAAATATGCCCAAAATGCATCGAACATAAGAGAATGTGTTGGTCTGTAACATTGATAAAGAAACAACTATCGCATTTGATTGCATCTGTGCTGTGGTTAAAAATGCATATAGGACAAAAACTGTGCAAACAACATTGAATTCTTTCTTTAAATTAGATTAATTTATTTAAAAGTTAATGGTTTGTATGTCTCCTTTTATATTAAGATTGTAATTATTTTTATTGTGATACTAAAATATTGTACAAATCAAAATAAAATCTTTAAAAAATATGTTATTCCTATTACTGTATTGTTAGACAAGGTTTTATTTTTGATATTATTAGATATACAGTATGTACCAAAAAAAAAATATATATATATAAAAAAAAAAAGGTAAAATTTTTACACTTTTTGGGGGACCTCATTACTACAAAACGTGAAAATTTATTCCACAGGTCGTATGAAGCCTCGTCACCATTCCCTGTCCGAGTACTTCTCTCTCAGTCATTGATTTCACTCCAGTTTCCTCCTCTCTTAATGACATCAGTCTGTATCATGTCTTGCTATCTCATTCTTAGTCTCCCCCTTGGTCTTTTGTCTCTTAATTGTAAATCAAACATTCTTCTTGGCAAACACCTCTCATTCATTCTCTTGATATGTCCAAACCATTTCAAATGGGACCTTTCAATCCTATTCTGGAGTTTTTCAACCTGTATTCTCTCCCTAATCACATCATTCCTGATTTTGTCGCGTCTTGTCTTTCCAGCTATGCTCCTCACAAATCTTATTTCTGTCCCCTGAATTCTGCTTTCATCCTTTTTCCTCATAGTCCAAGTTTCAGATGCATATGTCAGAATTGGTACGTAATAGGCCTGATATATAGCCTTACCCTTCAGCGGGATGTTCCTATTCCAGATCAGATCTCTTGTCTGCTTATAGAAATTCTCACCTGCTTGTATCCTTTTACTCATATCTTTGTCTATCACTTCAGTCTTTGTAATGGTGCTCCCTAGATACTTGAAGTTGTTAACCATTTTTAGCTCTTCCCCTTCCATTGCATATCTAGTGTTGATCTGTTTTGTCGAATACCGAATTGTGCAGAATGTAGGAGAGTGAAATTTTCAAGGTACCATATCAATTGATGGTTCACCATCTTTTCAAGAATTTTGCAAAGGCAACTGGTCAAGGTTGGTTGTTCTGGGTTTTATTGGTACATCAGCAACTAAGGCTATAATGTGCCAGAATCAGGTCATATAAAAGAGAAGATTTATATTTCAGCGACCTAAAAAATTAGGTCACTACGTCAAGATGTATAGAAATAAATATATGTAAAATGTTTATAAAGACAGTAACTTTTAAATACATGTAAAAATATTTAAACATTTTAAATAACTAAAAACAGCTGATAAATCTGCATCGTCGGATAAAATCTGACTAAGTGTATAAGGCTCTGTCATATGGCTAAAAGCAGTAAAATATAGACAACGTTCATGCCTGTAAAGTGGGCACTAGGATAAAATGTCTTAATGTTAAAAAGGTGTCACATTGCTCACACATAAGAGTGTCATCTGCCCTCAGCAGGTATGAATGAGTAAGATGACTGTGTCCTATGTGGAGGCCAGCTAGAACAACTTCTCCTCAAAAATTGAGGCTCGATTACCATGGTTTTATTACAGGCTTTATCTCATAGAGTTTGTTCGTGACCTGTCTGTTGCCACTGGGAGAGTAATCTTTTGCATATTAATTGCCTGTAGTCTGTATAGGGGACTGGCTATGGTGATCCTGGGTTTGCGGTGATCTGGCTGCAGCGTCAGCCAGTTCATGACCCTTGATCCCAGTGTGGCTAGGGATCCGGCAGAAACAGATGTCAAAGGAAAGATCAAAGAGAGAATATAACATCCTCTGAACCCGGGTCAGGAAAGAAAGGATTATATTTCATTCCTGATAAAGCCTGTGGGTGATTCCATGTCAAATGGCCTAATTTTGAAGATGGTCCCTGCTCAACCAGCTTCAATTTTGTTGAAACTTGGTATAGATGTTTAAACAGGTTTCCAAAAATTCAGTTCAAAATATAGTATGCTTGAGGCACCAGCACCTTTTTTTGTGGAGGTCTTTTGTGTTATGCAGAGTAAATCACAAAAAATTTTCAAAGTTTTAAGTGTTACTGTTGCATAACGGTGAGAGGTAGCACTCTGAAACTTGGTATACCTAGTGACTTTTGGCAGAGAATGCAAAACTTTTGGTGTCCAGGCTCAAAAACCTTCACATTTTTAACAATGAGATCTAAAACTGGCACCAAAAATTTGTTGCAACAAATTTAAGCAAGACTTTTGAAAGTCACAACTTGACATTCCACTTACCAACTGCATCAATTCAGCTTAACTAAATATCAGCTCTTATACTTGTTTGCTGGCTGAGATATTTTCCTTCAAAGATAGACTCAAAATTTGAAAGTCAAAATTTGACCTATCTTTAAGGGCAAATATCTTAATGTGGGACACCTTCAATTATTCTCTCTTTTTTTCCACCATTGGAAAGAGCAGGTTTTAAGCAACAAGAATCATGGTTTTTCCGTTTTGTGTCTTGCTGCTTAAGGCCTAAAAAATGGCCTTAAACATTTTATATTTTCCACATAATATTTGCATACTTATTTGAATGTGAAGTTTCACATCTCAATAAGGACAGAACTATTGCATTTACAAGAGTGCAATTTTCTGCAATTACTCTGCCCTTTGTTTAAGGAGAAAGGATATATTGCCAATGCACAAAATGATCTGTATTTTTTACAAAAGGGGTGCAAATGGCAAGAAAAGAAATTGCATGGGTTTCTTCACTGCAAGTTCCCAAGCCTGAAAAGTGGTCTTTATTCAGGATTCCAAGCATAAAGATGATGTTCTATTGGTTTCTAAGCTTGAAAGAAGTTAACTGCAACAAAATTTATTTAAAACACAATACAATTTGAAATAAGCAAGTGAGTGAAAAGATATTGAATCGCTGCTTCATAATGGACTGGAATTTTTCATCAATGGTTGATATTACTACTTCAGGCAAGCTATATTGTTGTCCATTATTGTTGTTTTTGGTGCTGGAAGGTTGGCAATAATTTGTTGTTCAGGAATCCAGCAGACATCTTGCTTAGCAGGCTAGTGAAATGAGCGAGTTGCTCAATGAGGATGCATGAAATTTACCAATACATCATGTTCTTCAAATGAAATTTCACAAATATTTCCAATCCACCAATCATTGTCATAAATACAGGCAATGTATTGGCCAGGTTGTATTTTAACAATTGGCACATATTGAATATTGGTTTCACTAGCCTGATCTACATGAGCTACAAATGATGATGGTGTTTGTCATAGTCAAATGAAAATGTTTGTCATAGTCAGAGCTTGCTCGTCCGGGCTACAGTTGCTTGATCTAGACCACTCATTTTCCTGTTTTTGCAGCTTAGCTGTTGTATGTTCTGCAAAAATCTGCCAGTTTGTCTTTTTAAGGTTATACCTTTTGATATCCAACATGGCTGTTTGTAATTGCCTGTTTAGTTTTAAAGCGATGGCTTTATGATCCTATGTGGTCCAGACCAGCTGGACACACCGGTCTGTAATTTTATAAACTATTGAATTGGTGGCAAGAGTAATATCAATGTCACTCTCCCACATGGAGAGTGACATTTACTGCTAAAAGTTGGGAGGTCATTTGGTTGGTTTAGCACTTGAAAGAGTGAGGTGGCTATATAGTCTGAAACAGTGTTGCCAACTCTTAATAATACTTCCTGCTAGTCGCATGCTCAAAATCCGCTATTTTTAACACTTAACCCCAAATCTAATTGCATTTGCGATTATACCAATAGCTGCAATTACGTTGGTTTTTACGCTATTATGGTGAAGAAATGTGTTTCCCCTTCACTGATAAAAAAAACATAAATACATTTTCAGAATCTTCTCTTCATTCCTATCGTGTTGCGTTCAGTTGGGGTGATTCTGCGTTCGACTGCCATTTCTTGTAAACACAAAGGCGAATTCGGTTCGTGTTATACAAGATATCGTTCCCCTATTTATAAATCGTGTATGATCGAATTCATGTAGTGTAAACACATGTTATACGAGGACTGACTGTATATAATAACCCCAGGGATTCACATCTGGTGAGTATGCGCTTGCGATACCCAGGGTCCTGAGCTGGATATCATCATTGTTGTTCTTCTCTTTCTTGGTGATTCCCTTCTACTTCTCTCTCTCTCTCTCTCTCTCTCTCTCTCTCTCTCTCTCTCTCTCTCTCTCTCTCTCTCTCTCAATAATGCAGAATTTTTTTTTTTTTTTTGGCTGGTGCAGCATAAGCCTCAGGCTTCCTTGCACCGTATGGCTAATAATAAAATAATAGAGGATGACTAATAGGGACACAATGGGTTTTTGGTGCATTCGAAAGAATTACCAAACGATATTTTTTAGCTCTGGTAGAAAATAGAGATAAAACAACTCTATTATCAATTATAAGAAAGAGAATATTGTCAGGGGTGTGTTCAAGGGGTGGTGACATGCATTCCATAACCTCTCCTACCCAAATGTCAACCTCACCTTCTCGGGGCGAACTGACCCGTTTCCACAGACAAGGCTCTGGCGACCAAGTCACAGCGGTATAACTGTCCCATCACATACAGAGGAAATGCTGTACCTGAAGTCTGTCTAGAGGCTATAAGGTGGCAGCACCACCACTAGACTTACCCCGTGAAAGGCTGGTAACCTATCCGGGGAACAAGATGCCTGATAGACTTCTGCATTTTTAATAAACTTAAAATTACAAATACTTTTTTCAGACACAAGAATATCCATTAATTCACATGGGAAGCAAGAAACACAAGGTCTATAATAGATTATATTATCAATCATGAAAATTTAAATGACAAAATTAGGGACACTAAGGGTATTCAGAGGCAGTGAAATTGACAGTGATCACTATCTAGTAGAAAGCACTTTCAAAATAAAACGAAATTATCTTAAGAAAAAGAAGAAAATACCAACAAAAACTACTAAGAAATTAAAAATGCATTTGTTGGAAGACGAAAGCACTAAATTCCTGTATGAAAGTTGATTGAAAGATAAACTCAAATCAGATGAAAGTGATAATGTTGAGGAAATCTGGTCAAACATGAAAAAATCAATTCTGGGAGCTGCTGAAGAAAGTCTTGGATATAAACCTATAAAAAATAAAAACTGGCTAAGAACTTGGAATGAAGAATTGAAACAAACAATCAATGAGAAAAAAAAAAGACCTATAAACTGTTCCTACAAACTAAAGACCTACATCTACACACAAAATATAAAAAGCTTCGAGCAGAAGTCACAAAACTAACCAGAAGAATCCAACGAGATGACAGGGATAAATTTGTTAAATCTTTAGAACGTGATATCACGGGCCCACAGAGAAGAAGTTTTAAAATTTTTAAGAAATTACAACTAGACACAAATGGTCAAATAAAAACCAACTCCATCTCCCAAGCAGAATGGAAGCAACACTATTCCAAACTATGGTATAACCCAGGCACTAGGGAATTGGAAGATGAATCTGTGATAACCAAAGATGACGAAAATATAACAATGGAAGAACTAGAGTTAATATTACAAAAATCAAAAAACCGAAAAAGCCCAGGCATAGACCATTTGAATGTAGAACTGTTTAAATATGGGGGCACCTTACTAAAAAACGCACTACTAAAATTATTTAACATCATATGGCATAAGCAACAGATACCCAAAGATTGGGAAACAGGAATAGTAATCAATTTACACAAAAAAGGCTCCAGAAATAACCCTAACAACTACAGAGGGATAACACTGCTGTCAACTGCTGCAAAGCTATACTCTAATATACTAAAGAATAAACTTAATAAATACAGTGAACAATTCTTAGAAGAACAAGGTGGGTTCAGAAAAGGGAGAAGCACAATAGATGCTATTTTCTCACTACAGCAAATTTTGGAGAAAAGAAGAAAATTCAATCTACCAACATTTCTGCTCTTTATTGATTATGAAAAAGCATATGACAATGTAAACCAGGAAAAACTTTGGCAGATTCTACGTGAAGAAAATATTCCAACCCAACTCCGGAAAGCGATCCAAAGCCTATGTAAAAACTCAAGTCTGTATAAAATATTCTAATGGCCAAACCCTACTAATATCCCTACTATCAGACCCAATTAACACCAATAAAGGAGTGAAACAAGGATGTGGACTATCACCAAATTTATTTAATATCTACATCAATAAAATTATTAAAGAATGGAAACAAACAATTAACAATGGAATACAGTTGAACAACAGAAATAAAATCCAAACTATATTATATGCTGATGATCAAGTTATAATGGCAAAATCCGAAGATGAACTACAGATAGCAGCAAATGAACTTAATAAAATAGGTAAAAAGTACGAGATGAAAAGCTCCACCTCAAAAACAAAATCAATGGGATTATGTGGAAAAACATACAAAGAGTCAAAATTGTTATTGATGATATAATAATAGCACAAATATCTGACTTCACCTATTTGGGAAATTTAATATCAAATGAAGGGAAAGACATCCACATTAAACTACAAAAATATAATAAAATGAATGGAATGATTAAACGCCACTTCGGAAAACAAATGACAACTGAAACAAAATTACGACTGCACAACATCACTTCAAAACCAGCCCTCTTCTACAGCTGTGTGAGACTTGGGTCATAAATAAGAAAGATGCACACAAAGAAGCAGTACAATTGAAATTTTTAAGACCATTATTAGGCTTTACGAGACTAGACCACCAAAGAAATATAAATATCAGCAAGAAATTAAAAGTAAATAACATAGTAAATGACATAAAACGGTATCAGGAAAAATGGATCAGCCACGTAGAAAGAAGGAACCCAGACTGGATCCCAAAATTAGCCTTTAACTACAAACCTACAGGCAAGAGAGATGTTGGTCGACCAAGACAACGATGGCAAGATCAAGACCACCTCCAAGGGCTACAACGGAACAGGTCTTAAAAGACCTAAGCCGGACCAAGTTCATGATGATGATGATGATGAATATTGTCAGGTACAAGAATCATCAGTGATGGATGGCCTGCATATAAAGATCTCTACCGAGACATTATTATACCCATGATGAGGTTATTCATTGCTATAATTTTGTTTCTCCAGATGGTTCAATTACGACGAAGAAAAATAATCCAATGGTATGCCTTCGCGGTTTCAAAAAAAAATGTGGGGCTAATCCATTAGAATTTTTTCTACATTTTTAGATTTGATTCAACAATTTAAAGCTATGAACCAACGGTCATACCGTTTGACTGCGAGGGTAACTACCTATTGAAATTGTTGTAGTTCCCCTCAGGAGATACCTGAATAATATAAAACCGATTCTTCGCTTTATAAAAAAAAAAACTATTAAATAAGATATCCCTACTATGTTTACGATGTATAGAAATAAAACATTTCAATTATGAAATTTATATTGTTAAATAAATATTTCTTAATTTAAATGTTACATTGCCAAAATATATAAAATGCTAAACATATTTTAAATTTTTACATTTAAACTCATTCCGCTAAAACACCCGCTATCCACTATTACATATTTTAATCCGCCAAACCAGAAGCAATTTCGCTAAATCTAGCGGGAAAACCGCTAAATTGGCAACACTGGTCTGAAAGTATCTGGCCACTGTGTGTGTGCTGATGTCAACTGCACACACTATGATATTTGCAGTAGGTAGCAAGTCTATGACTGCTTGTAGGTTTTCAATAGCTGGATTTATATCTTCACCTGGTGTATACTATTATTTTATAGCCCCTTGAGTATCCTTGAACCCTACCCATATGTGTGTAGGGCTCTTGGAGTACCAAGATATCTCTATATTTTCTTCCAATTTGAGTGTGATCTAACAGCAATTGCTCTTTGAGCATTCAATTGGACAAGATTTAGAGCCCTAGTCACATTTATGTTTTCAATCTGGCCCATAGTTGGTCCTAAAGCTGATGTTGTATCAGTGACTAATTCGATACAGAAGTCTATTGAAGGTGGTTGTTGTTGTTGGAGGTTTTACGACACAAAAGCAGCTAAAGGCCATTATGCACCAAGTCTATTGAAGGCTTGTTTGTATCTACCTCATTATCACTGCACTTTTTCACGAGAAGTATGTTACTGTCCATTTTCTTCCAAATCTATGTCATCTACTTCTAGATCCTTCGTAAAAGCATTATTCATTGATCCTTTAGCAAACCCCATAATTTTAGACAGTTATCTAATGTCAGAATTCTTACAATCTTCACTTAGTCCCTTATGACTTATAATGAGCACATTCCTCCAGTGCAAAGTAATTCACAAACTAATCCAATATTATTTGAGAAGTTATCATGCACATTTATTAGCATGGTAGTGGACAGGAAAATTCTTTATGCCCTTCTTTATGAAAATTCTTTATTCAGGCGGGTGTACACTTTTACCAACTACAGTTAACTTTAGCTTGTGTGTACCTGCAACATTTTCACAGGCAAAAACCATCAGCCTCTCCATTCCAAATGCCTTATTATCATCACTAGCTGTAAGTGTGCTCAAAGGAAGACATCGCCAAAATAATCCTGTCTCATTTGCATTATATATTTGCTTGGCAGTAAGATTTTCATCCGAAATTAAATTCATAAACTCCTCTACAAATTTTTCAGCAGCATCCGAATAGGAACTAAGTTTTTCAGAGACAGCTAATTTTTGTATTCCGTGACAAAGATTGAAGCGATGAAACCAACCTTATAAATAATTGCAGCTGTCTTTGGGTTTTTAAAATCATTCTGGAATTTCTTTGCTTGCAGTATTATCAAAGAACCTGATATCAGTAAACTTTTGCTTCTGTCAAAACCATTCAAATAATACTCTGACACCATTAACCCTAAATGTGTAATGTTTTTCAGCTACTCAAGCCTTAAAAATGCCACTGTCTGCATAAAAATTCAGCAACTCATGTTATTATTATTTTTTTTTCTTCTTCTTCAAGTGTCATACACAGTAGAACTGCTTATACAATATTCTTCAGAAAGTCTCATAACTGAAGCACCATTATCTAGTTTTCTTTTAAATGTCTACTTTTTGCTCAATAGAAAGATTTATGTTTATACTTCATGCTATGGAGTGGTTCCAGCTTTTTTGAAGGCATTCCAATATGAAATTATGACCTATCACATTGTCGTAAAACACATGCAGCCACAATTACAAGTACACCTCATAGCATATTGGTGAGCCTCACAATTCCGAAATATAGCATTATACAAGGAAGTTCCTGTTTTAATGTGCTTCCAAAGGTTTCAAATTGTGCCTAATCAACTTGTAACATATGTATTTAAGATATCAACAAGAGCTCCATATTATTTTCTGAGAGTCCAGAGTTTTCTGGTATCCCCATAACATTTACTAACATGTGTGTGTGTGTGTGTGTGTGTGTGTGTGTGTGTGTGTGTGTGTGTGTGTGTGTGTGTGTGTGTGTGTGTGTGTGTGTGTGTGTTATGGAGGTTTAATGGTGTATAAGCTGCTGGGGCTATAGTGCGCCTTTACTAACATGTATTGGTTAGCTGACAATTGGATGTTTTGATTCACTGTGTGCAAATTGGCTCTAGAATTCACACCTTTTGATGACTTTTTTTGAAAAACTGGACTCAATCAAGCCAAATCAATAATTAATAAATTTATTAAACACATCTTGTGAATACAAAGCATCCAACTTTTATTGTAGGCCTTCCAATTTTTCATGGTCAGGATTACTATGTCATTTCCCAATAGTACTGCTTAAGTAGTTGCAAAAATGTTAATTTAAGCCACAACAGCAGTTAAGGTTTGTATTGCAAAATTGATAATCTATTGATGATGTTGTCATTTTGCCTATAAGGAAACTGAGTGAGCAGTGTTTTCAAGCAAAAATGGCGGGATAGGCTACACAGAAAAGTTCCAATTGCAATGAGTTGGAAAGCTTTGTAACCCTGTTACAAAGGAACAAAAGGATTTTCCTTCTAAGAAATAATGGGGGGGGGGGATTCAAAGAGCACAGTACTGCATGATGTTAAAACAAAATAAAAAATTTTCTGCTGAGGTATATACCAGAAATTGATAATCTAGCCACAATCTGATAATTTATCACTTCACAGAAATGTAACACGAGTCTATTCATGAGATAGCTGATAGTGATCAAAGGATATTTAGTTTCTGCAGGAAGTTAATTCAGAAGCATGTTACATGAGACTGAAAGTTAAGTTTATTATTCATTATTAATCCATAAAAGTTGACAGTATTTGAAACTGGGATCAGATCAGCCTTTATTCAAAATTCAGGTCAAGGTGTAGTTGTGCAATTTACAGAGTTTGATGGCAATGGATTTCTGTTCAGAAATTCAATATCTATTTTGCAGTGTCCAACAATTCAACTTAGTTATCAAATTGATGCTGCCTCTCTATGATAGTCATGTTCTTCTGTGATAGTAGATTAGTGAAGTCACCTGTATACATGTATGCTTCTACTGTGCTCGGGATGTCCTCTGTCATGTTATTTATTATGATTAATAAAGTTGCACTGAGAATGAACCCTCACTGTATATCCACCTAGGCCCAGGTTATACAATTTTGAAGAATGGCATATCTCCACATAGTATCAAAGACTTTCTCCAATATCTCTAGAGATACCATTACTAAATGTTTCCTCTTAACTAATGCATTGCAGGTTGTTAGCTTCAGCTTTGATATACATATCTACGTTGTATCTGTTCTTACAAAAGTCATGTCTTGTTTCTAAAATGCAGCTAAGGAAGGCTGGTCTATAGGTCATAAGAAAGTATTTTCCTGGTTTCAGGAAATAATTTTGCTAGTACTTTCTCTAAAAAAAAATTGCTATAAAAGACCAGATGAAATAAATGCAACCAGGAGCTGCAAAAATATTGATTTAGTTCTATTTAACATAAAAGGTTGCTTATATGAATAGAATGTACTAGCAAAATTGATGCTGTACTGCTCAGGGAAGTTTAATAATATTATTACTATTAGCTGTATGGTACAAGGAAGCCTAAGGCTTCTACTGCACCAGCAAAGAAAGAAAGGCGGACGGACGGATGGATGGACGTAGAAAGGAATCACCGCGAAAGAGAAGAATGATGATATCCAGCTCAGGACCCTTGGTGTGCCAAGCGAATACTCACCATGCTTAAGATGTGAATCATAGGTATTCAAAGAAAGTGCATCACCCCTTAAAATTGGAGTTGTCGTCCAAATAACGTAAGTATATGGCAATATTTCTTACAGATAAGATTGGCATGCGTAATATTGCATTAGCTGTTACTTTCCACGAAGAAAGAATGCTATTGTTGCTTTACGCGAGGAAGGATGTTCTACTCATCATATTGTTTATAGAGTGCCTTGTAATCAGTCGCCAATGAGTAGATTTCTTTCCAAACTCAAGGTTCTGCTGATAGAAAAAATAAGAACTGGACACAAATGAGTCTCTACGCCAGAACAGGATCATGTTTTGAAGCATTTATGCGTTAAAAACCATAAAGCTTCTTCATCTGAGCTGAAAAGAGAATGGGAAGAACATACAGGAGTGGTAGCAAGTGCAGTAACAGTCAGAAGATGCCTCTTCAAAAATCGACTTGTAGCCCGTCATCCTAAGAAGACCCTCCTCACACAAAATATGAAAAAGGCCTAAGTAATTTGGTGTAAGGAGAATGTCAAATGGACCGCTGAGCAGTGGAAGTCAATTATTTTCTTGGATGAGAAGAAATTCAACCTGCATGGCTCTGACAGGAGACAAACGATTCACCGTAGACATGGTGAAGAATACTATCCAGACTATGGCGTCTACAGTGAAATTCCCTACCAGACAAATGATATGGGGGTGCATCTCATATTGTGGAGTAGGTCGCCTGCAGTTTATAAGAGGTTCCATAAATGCCAATCGATACCTCGCTATAATGGAAGGCAAATTGCTGCCAACCATTAGAGACCATTTCAACTTGTCAAGTAACTGCATCTTTCAGGACGACTCTGCTTCTTGTTATCGGGTGAAAAGTGTAAGTAGGCACTTCTGTAGTTACTTTAGCTTCATTTCTGCATTAGAGGTTCAACAGTAATGTGTTTACATTTGTTACAGGTGAAAAAATGGTTGGAAGAATGGTCCATTACAACTCTTAGCTGGCCAGGAAACAACTCGGACCTGAATCCTAGACAGAACTGTTAGCATCGTGTGGAATCTGCAGTTCCCAGAAAGAAACCAAAGACCCTTCAAGAACTTCAGGAAGCCATAATTCGTGTTTGAAACCAAGAACTATCAGTTGATTATCTTCAGAAATTAATCTCGTCAATGCCTCGATGGTATAATGTTGTCATCAGGGCCAGAGGTGGTTCAACTAAATTAATAGTTTGCACCTGGTGAACTTTTCATTTTGTTTTCCATTTAAAATGATAAACTGAAGAAAACTGAGGGCTTCAGATAACATTTGAGCCAAATTTGTGTTTACCAAAACTGTTGTATAAAGGTTGCAAATGTTCATTTTGGTTTATTTTGAGAGCACCTGTCAAATGTTATTTAGCTTTGCCTTAACTATTAATAAATATGTTTTGTTTATATTTATACAGTGGTACCTCGACATACGAGTTTAATTCGTTCTGTAACCTTGCTCGTATGTCAAATTGCTCCTATCTCAAAGCAATTTTCCCCATTGAAATTAATTGAAATGCCATTAATCCGTTCCAGCTCCCAAAAAACCATCTCAGTTGTTTTTGTTAAGTGTTTTTGAATAAGAAAAATGTACTGTATTTACAAGAAGAAACATTCATTTATAAATAACAAATACATATTCTATAGAAACATAATAAAAGAAAAGGTGAAGTGCTTACGGAAGCGTATAATTTTCGTCATTGGTCTTCGCTTTTTTTGTCACGCTTTGCTCATTTTCACCTGCAGATCGTTTAAAAAAAAAAAAACTGTCCAAGGAGGTTTGTTTCTTCCTCCCTTTCAGGATATTGTGGAAATGTGTTAGGCAAGTTTCGTTGAACAACTCCGATGCACGACCAGTTGCAACTTTTTCGGGGTGATTTTTATCCACGAACTCTACAACTTTCTCCCACATTCCTAAGATCTCCTTTATATTTCTTGTAGAGATAACCTTCTCCATCTCTGGCTCCTCTTCAAAACTAATTTTTCGTTGAACCACCATATGCTGCTGCGAATGTAGATCGTGTAACTCCTCGGTTGTCAACTCCTGAGTCTGTTCCTCGACAAGTTCGTTCACATCTCTCTCATCCACCTCCAGACCCATGGATTTTCCCAGAGAAACAATCTCCTCTACCACTGACACTTCGGGTTCCAATCCTTCAAAAGCCCTTTCAGCTACAGACTCAGGCCACAGCTTCTTCCATGCAGATATTAAGGTCCTTGTTGTAACACCCAGCCAGGCCTGATCAATAATTCTTAGGCATATCACGATGTTAAAGTGGTCCTTCCAGAACTCTCGAAGGGTAAGGTTTGTGTTCTCCGTCACTTCAAAGCAGCGCCGAAAAATGTGCTTGGTGTACAACTTCTTAAAATTAGAAATCACCTGCTGATCCATGGGCTGCAGGATAGGAGTGGTGTTGGGTGGTAGGTAGAGAACCTTTATAAACTTGAACTCTTCGAGTAAATCATCTTCGAGATTTGTTGGGTGAGCAGGGGCATTGTCGAGGACGAGAAGGACTTGCATGGGTAGGTTGTTTTCCTGTAGATATTTTTTAACAGAAGGGCCAAACACCAGGTTTATCCACTCCACAAAGAATTTCCTGGTGACCCACGCCTTCAGATTTGCCCTCCACATAACTTGTAGTTTTTCTTTTAAAATCTTATGTGACTTAAAGGCTCTGGGATTTTCCGAATGGTATACTAGCAGAGGCTTGATTTTGCAGTCGCCACTCGCATTGGCGCAAAGTGCTAGAGTTAATCTATCCTTCATGGGTTTGTGACCTGGCATCGTCTTCTCCTCTGCCGTTATGTAAGTCCTATTCGGCATCCTTTTCCAGAAAAGCCCTGTCTCGTCACAGTTGAAGACTTGCTGAGGGATGTATCCTTTGGATTCTATCAGTTCGGAAAACGTTTTGATGTAAACCTCGGCTGCCTTCACATCCGAACTTGCTGCCTCACCATGTGCCTGACGACGGAGTGAATGCCGGTCCTTTTCCTAAAGTTGTCAAACCAGCCCCTGACTGGCTTTAAACGAGTCTTCCGATTCCTCGTTTGTGGAAGTGTGTGGGATCTGCTTCAACAAATCACGTAAATCGCTCGTGCCTTCTCACATATGATACTTTGTGTTAAGAATCCTCCTTGAAGCTGCTTCTCTGTCACCCACACCATCAGTAGTTTCTCCATTTTCTCATGGAGAGAGGTCCGGAGCTTAGAAATTATTGTAACGCCCTTGGCTGGCGTTATACCCTTTATCAACTTCTTCTGTTTAAGCACAGTACATATCATTGATGTGCTACGCCCGTACGTCCTCGCCAAGTCAATTACTCGCACACCTTGCTCATGTTTTTCTATGATTTCACGCTTTAATTCAATAGACATCTTCTTCTTCGGACCCATGGTTATAAAAATAAATTTGATAATGTTTTGTAAATGTACAAAAAGCAAAAAACGCGAACCCAACTTATCAAAAATGCTACGAAAACGAGGGAAACAAGCACACAGACTGAGGTCTAGTCTGAGGTTGGAGAAACTGTTAGCCGCTGCACACGACCCCAACGTGCGCCCCGCATGGTGGCTCGTATCTCAAAACACTCGTATATTAGGGCACTCGTATATCGAGGTACCACTGTATTTGTGATGCTAGTCATTAATGTAACATACCATCGTGAAAAAGGGTTAGAAATGTGAAATTCCTAGGTGATGCACTTTCTTTAAACACCTGTGTATACAGTATCAGGTGATATATTTATCCTTCCCTGCTTTCTCACTCAGCAGGAGAAGAGAAATCACTGTTCTCCTGAAGATCTGGGAAAGAACTTGATATTTACCATTCAAAGCCTATGCTTCAAATTAAATACCAGTGTTGGCAAATTTGATCCAAGATTCTTGTTTGGCCTTCTGTCTGACTCAGTAAGTTTTAGCTTTGAGTCACTTGAAAGTAATAAAGCTAGAAATAGTAGGAAATATTGGATTAAAGCTTGGAATTGGTTCAGGCTTTTATTCATCTTTGATTCGGCAGGAGAGCAGTCTCCATTCCACCAGTGATTATAATTGTATACAGTAATTCCCCGAAGTTACGCGATAGGTGGGTCCGACAAAAATCGCTTAAGTCGAATTTGCGTAAGTCGGGGTACAACTTTGCATATAAAATAAATTTTGTTTAATTGGGACCAAGGACTAACAAAAACACTAGTTTAGAAGAAAAATATTTAATAAAATTGCGGTTATTTATACATATTAATACAAAATGTATTAAAAAAATAAATGAGTTACGTAAAAAAGTTATTTCGATGTCGATGGCTTCATAAAATCTAACAAATTCGTCTTACAACACAGCGCTTTTTTTTTTTTCAAGCAGAATTTCTTCGTAGCAGGTAAATTTTTTTATTCCTTGCTTTGTAGCTATAACGCGTTCTTCGTTGGAGTCCATGTGTTCTAAAATTTTTAAGCCCTTTTCAATTGAGCTGAGACTTTCTGTCAAACTTGCAATTGTCATGTGCTTTTCTGGTGGAACTGGGTCTGAAGTGTCGGATACTTCAGTGACGTTTTGCTCATGCATCTCTATGAGCTCATTCATTGTCAGCTCCAGGCTACGTGAATCCAACAGCTCGTTGACATAATCACCATTGACTTTCAAATCTAATTGCCTGGCAAGATTAAAAACTTCTATCACATGAGCGACATGATCAGTTTCTGGCGTTGTTTTCGTCTCGTTTTTGAAAAAAAATGAACAAAGTTTCTTCCAGAGACCAATGTTTTTTTTGTGAATTTCATCCCAAAATTCTTCAATGATTCTTACGGCATCGAAAACATTCAATTGTTTCCAAAGGTCTTTAACAGATATCTGACTATTTTATCTCATAGCTTCATTCAGATGTGCAAACGAACGCCTCGTGTAGTAAGCCTTGAATGTTTTGATGACTCCCTGGTCCATCAGTTGAAGCAAGCTGGTTGTGTTTGGAGGCAAAAACACAACTTTCACACGTGGGTCGAAATTAATTAGGGTGGCAGGAGGGTGACCGGGTGCATTGTCAATAAGAAGCATCACTTTAAATGGAATCTGTTTAGACTTGCAGTAACGTTCGACTTCGGGTATGAAGTGGTGACCAAACCAGTCCTCAAAAATGGAAGCTGTCACCCAAGCTTTATGATTTGACTTCCAAATCACGGGTAAGCTAATTTTAGATATACACCAAACGAAAAAATCAAAAACCGCGTAACTCCGAGTTCGCGTAAGTCGGGGTATTACTGTACCTGCTTGTGATTTTGGTACAGATCTAAAGCAAGGGCAAAACAACTAGGAAAATGTATATAGGTAAGCTTCAACAAATTCATTCAAGATCTAGCTGCCAAAAGAAGAAAGAGACAGAGAGAGGGGAGGGGGTTGAATTGCCAAGAAAGCAAGGAAAAGAAGATGATGATGATATCCAGCTCAGGATCCTGGGTTTGTCAAGCCCATACTCACAAGATGTGAGCTCCTGGGACTTACTAGCATTAGCTGCCATTTCATGGTTAATGCTAACTTTACTTGTTAGCATTAACCACAATATATCAACTTCCCAAAGAATTTGATATCAACTGGCCTCATAACATGATAATGGATGGTATGTTTGTAATTCATACTCTGTGAAGGGACTTAGACGGGAACAGGTATCCTGTGTGTTATCAGACACTCAGCCTAAAACACTGAGGGATCCAATATCTCTATTACAGAAGATTTAGGAGAAGTCCGGTTGGCCTGCCTCCCTAAAATCCACTCATGCATACCTTCTCGATGGTAAGCCCTGTTACGTCACTTAGGTGGCAAAGAACGTGTAGAGCGGTTCTCTTCAAGACGCCTGGTCAGCGTGAAGAAAAAAAGACCAAACCCTTCAGCATATGACAGCACGACAAAACAAATGGCCCTCAGTCCCCAGCAGCTTTCACTCTTCCTCTTACGGCAGCGAGAGATTCAGAGTGGAAGCAGAGTGTGTTAAGAATTTCTAGGTACGACCAGGCTGCGATGCACGGAAACTGAACTTTGCCTGTTATAACGGAAGATCACTCATCGGTGAAGACAGGATATTAGAGCTGGAAAAGGAATTAGAAAATGTGAATTCGAATATCATTGGTTTGGCTGAAACAAGAAGAAATGAATCACTTATAAGTTTATCAAGTGGAAATCTGCTGTACACCAATGGAAACAGTGAAAGGAGCGAAGTCGGAGTTGGGTTTCTGATCCATAAAGATATAAAAAAACAATATTTTCGAATTAAAAAGTACATCACCCAAGGGTGTCAAGACTAATACTCACGATTTCTAAGAGGTACAGGCTAAAGGTTATAATGATTTTTGCACCAACATCGAGCCATGATGATGAAGAGGTTGAAGAAATGTACACCGAAATTGAGTCTTCAAGATGAGCAGAAAACCCACTACACTATTATTATTGGGGACTTCAATGCGAAGGTTGGGAAAAGGCAAAACAGCACAGAAAGAGGAACTATAAGAAATTTTGGAATTGATGAAAGAAATAAAAGAGGTGAAAGACTTGTGGAATTTGCAGAATCTCAAGGACTGTCAGTAATGAACACTTTTTTCAAGAGAAGGGTGAACAGAAAGTGGACATGGAAGAGGCATGGAAGAGTCCAAATGGATTAACAACTAATGAAATCGACTTCATCCTCACTAACAGAAGATATATTGTGAACGATGTTACCATCCTGAATAAGGTAAATATGGGAGGTGATCACAGAATGGCAAGATGTACACTTGTTATAGATGTAGGAAAGGGAAAAACTGACTCAAGTAAATAATACAAACGTCTTTGAGATAACAGAAGAGGAGAAAGAGCAGTATGTACTGGAACTTAAGAACAAGTTTGAGCTTCTGCAGACTGCTCAGGAGCAGTCTGCAGAAGTCAAGATATCGACGAAGAATATTACAACTTTCTGAAAGTGATAAAGCCCAAGAAACCTATAGGGAAAAAGAAATCCAAAGAAGAAAAAAATCAGTCAAGAAACACTTGTCATGATAAACCAAAGAAGACAAATGAAGAGCAAGAAAAACACTGACAGGGAGAAAATTGAGTATACTGAGTTATGCAAAGCCATTAGAAAGAGACTAAGAGAGGACATAAGAAGATTTAACACAAGAAAAATAGAGCAAGCATTAAGGGAAAACAAAGGATTTAAATCAGCAGCCAGGAGCAGTAATACAGAAAGACAAATGATACTGAAACTGAAGAATAGCGATGGTGTACTTATAAACAGCAGAGAAGGCATAATTCAAATGGCAGAAGATTACTACAGAGAATTATACAAGGAGTGAGGGAATGATACCAGCAGTGGGGAAGATGGATTGCAAAGTAGCCAACACATATAAATAAATATAAAAAATACATATGACATACATGATATTCTTCCTGATGAGGTAGAACATGCATTGAAGAAAATGAAGAATCAGAAAGCCCCGGGGGAAGATGAAGTTACTGTAGAGTTGTTAAAATTGGGAGGAAGTGACATAACACAAAAACTGGCAAGGCTCTTCACAAAGTGCATTAGAAAAGGTGTGATGCCTAAGCAGTGGAATAATGCAATCATAGTTTTGCTGCATAAGAAAGGAGATAAATCAGAAATTGGAAATTATAGACCAATTAGTTTGTTATCCCATATCTACAAGTTGTTCACAAGGGTCATTACTAACAGATTAGAAAGAATACTTGATGAGAATCAACCGAAAGAGTAAGCTGGCTTTAGTACAGGATTCTCAACTATGGATCACCTTCACGTAATATCACAGCTAATTGGGAAAGCAAATGAATATAAAACACCATTATGCCTGGTATTTGTGGATTATGAAAAAGCATTTGACTCCATACAGCATAAGGCAATGTTTCTGGCACTGGAAAGACAAGGCACAGATACCCCATATATTATGATTTTGAAGAAAATATATGAGAGTGCTACCTCCTTTATTAGACTAGACAAAGGAAATTTAAAATCGAGAAAGGAGTTCGACAAAGTGCATTAGAAAAGGTGTGATGCCTAAGCAGTGGAATAATGCAATCATAGTTTTGCTGCATAAGAAAGGAGATAAATCAGAAATTGGAAATTAGAGACCAATTAGCTTGTTATCCCACATCTACAAGTTGTTCACAAGGGTCATTACTAACAGATTAGAAAGAATACTTGATGAGGAATCAACCGAAAGAGTAAGCTGGCTTTAGTACAGGATTCTCAACTATGGATCACCTTCACGTAATATCACAGCTAATTGGGAAAGCAAATGAATATAAAACACCATTATGCCTGGTATTTGTGGATTATGAAAAAGCATTTGACTCCATACAGCATAAGGCAATGTTTCTGGAAAGACAAGGCACAGATACCCCATATATTATGATTTTGAAGAAAATATATGAGAGTGCTACCTCCTTTATTAGACTAGACAAAGGAAATTTAAAATCGAGAAAGGAGTTCGACAAGGAGACACAATATCTCCGAAGCTGTTTACTGCTGCTCTTGAGGAAGCTTTCAGAAGATTAGATTGGTCCCAGAAAGAAGTCAATGTGAACGGAGACTACCTAAACCATTTACGATTTGCAGATGACATTGTGGTCATAAGCCACAATCCCAAAGAATTAGAGGAAAATCTTAACAGTTATGCACAGTTAGTAAGGATTTTGGACTAAAGATGAATATGGCTAAATCAAAAGTAATGATAAACAAGTATGCCACAGAAAGGGAAATAATGATTGAGGGAGCAGTAATTGAAAAGGTGGAGTCATATACTTATCTGGGACAAGTTATTAGCTGTAATAATGATAAATGGCTGGAAGTCAAGAGGTGCCGACGTCAACTGCCGATCCCCAGTCTGGCACAGCGCCACGCCGGACCGGCAAGGCACCAGAAACGGCCAAAGACTGGAAGAGTTCCTGGCTAACTCAATATTGACGGTTAAAAATCAACCTTTCTGCCTCCCAACCTTCTGT
Organism: Mastigoproctus giganteus; assembly: GCF_048544385.1. Taxonomy (NCBI): domain Eukaryota; kingdom Metazoa; phylum Arthropoda; class Arachnida; order Uropygi; family Thelyphonidae; genus Mastigoproctus; species Mastigoproctus giganteus. The sequence goes on from NC_143577.1 coordinate 100,909,300, forward strand.
AATACACTTTGGGAGGCGACCATTGACATCACCCTAATCACAAGAAATATCGATTCCCACGTGACCGACTGGACGGTGCAAAATGCTTGGACCACGTCGGATCACCGTACCATCACCTACCGGATACAGAGAACCACAGCAAGAACCGCAACAGAAAGGACGATGCTAAACAGATTTGCAATCTCCAAAGCCAATTGGGAACTCTACCGAGAACAGCTTATTAGTAGAGCCCAACATGATAGAATTGGGCAAACCAGACAGTATGGCCAAGAAATAAGAGAGGACCCAGACGAACTGCAACAAATAATAACAAACATCATAACCAAGGCAGCTGAAGTTGCCATAAAAAGAAAAACGCTTTCGAGCAAGACCATGCCCTGGTGGACCCCAGAGCTGCAACGACAAAGGAGATTAGTCCAACAAAAAAGGAAGGAATATCAGAGAGCACGGAGGTCGTGGCCACCCGCTGAGGTCACTTACCTGCGCCGCCAATATACAGTACTGAGAAATACTTATACCGAGAGTATAAAGAAAAGTAAAAAGTCCTCCTGGGAACGACTGGTCTCAACTAAAGGTAATGAGAATCCCTGGGGAGTGGTCTACAAGATCACAACAAATAAACTCCCCAGGGGGGAAATAACCACAGCAACTATAACGCCGCAACGCACCCTCACCACAACATGGGACGACTCGGTGGCCAACATTTTGAACACCATTATAAAAGACCCACCGAATATACTCACGGAAGACCAACAAGCTATCATACAGGCAAACGAGACCTATAACACCCAACAAATGGAGCCGCCAATTACCATGGATGAGCTGCAGGAAGCTGCAACACAAATGCGCAACAAGAAATGCCCTGGCCCTGACCTCTTGGACCCAGAACTCGTTAAGAGGGCGGTGGAGCACATACCGGAACCCCTGCTGCACCTATTCAACTGCTGCCTCAGAGTGGGCCATTTCCCAACTAGCTGGAAAACAGCACATCTCAAGCTCACCCTGAAAAACCCAACTAAACCACCTGAACAACCAAACTCTTACCGTCCTATAGCGCTGCTATCAACACTAAGTAAACTCCTGGAGAGAATACTACATCGAAGAATACTCAGCCACTACAAAGAAGCTGACCTAGAGTCACCCAGACAATATGGGTTCAAACCCGGACTCTCCACGATTGAAGCAATTCGGAACCTCCTAGAAAGCGCAGCACAATGTAATGAAAAGTACTTCCTGGTAATTGCGGTCGACTTCGCTGGGGCGTTCGACACCCTCTGGTGGCCGAGCGTCCTGGGCAGACTCCGCAAGGCAAAAATCCCCATGAATTTATATAATTGCATTAGATCCTACCTCTCAGATAGAAAAATCAGGGTAATGGCACCGTTCCGGAGCCTGACAAGATCGGTCCGCAGGGGCTGCCCGCAGGGATCTGTCCTGGGGCCGCTCCTGTGGAACATTGTTTTTGATGAATTCCTGGCACTCGACTTGGGTGATGTCAACGCACAAGCTTTCGCGGATGATCTCGTCCTAACGGTGGCAGCGAGCTCTAGATCACAGTTAGAAGCCCGTGCAAACCATGCACTGCAAGTGCTCCAGGACTGGGCAAACCTGCATACACTGGAGATTTCCCCGACCAAAACGAACTCAATTCTACTGAGAGGAACACTCAACATCAGACGGCCGCCCCAGATAAAAGTAAGGGGAAGCACAATCAAACTGGCAAAACAGATGAAATACCTAGGCATTATCCTAGATTCCAACCTGTCCTTTAAACAACACCTCTTATATCTGAAGGAGAAGCTGAGAAAATATGCAGCACTAGTAGTCAGAGTAACACGCAGAGACTGGGGACTAAACAAAAGAACATTATCCCTCTACTATAAAGCAATTTTCGTCCCAGCAATTACTTATGGAGCCCCAATATGGTACGTCAAAGCAAGAACTGCAGTAAATAAAAGAATCCTCGATACAATACAGCGAAAAATACTCCTCACCATCACCAGGGCGTGTAACACGGTGAGTACCTGTGCGTTGCAGGTCCTGGCGGGAACTCTCCCTCTGGACCTGGAGGTGGCGAGATGTGGGTTGATGTACTACCTGGCAAAGGGAACACCGACCACGTTTGACACTTTTACACTGGACCCTACAAACAACCACCGAATGGAAAAACAGAAAATCATGGAACACCTGAAAGAAACTTGGCAGAGGAGATGGCAAGAGACGACCAAGGGTGAAGTCACACGGAAATTTATACCCTACGTAGACAAGACCTATCCAAAAGCCCCCAAATGGTTCTACCCAGGACTGAACACCACCTTCCTCCTGACGGGCCATGGGCCCTTTAACGCAAAACTGAATTCATTCGGACTGACCGAGGACCCAACTTGCACCTGTGGCAATATGGAGACGTGGCAACATATCATGCACAAATGTGAATGCTATGAGGAACAAAGATCAGTACTCATCACCAGTATAAAATTTGTACCAAAAGACAATGAGCATCACCTCCTGGATTCGGAAGACGAGTACACCGCGTTCAGCCGCTACGCCCAGGACATCTTTAACAGAAGGAGAACAGAAATCGCTATCCGCAACAATATGGAAACATCTGAATAGAAGAACTCCATTGAAACTAACCAAGGAGGAGACATTCAAGACTACAGCATGAACATACCGCATGACTACAACCGATCAGAAGAAATTACCAACAAAGATAACTCTCCATTCATGACCTGGTGCAAATGGCCAGGACTGATGCTCTCAACGAATATGACTACCTGAATTGACATCAAAGCAGTACTACAAACTGACCAGAGTCATCACTCCTCTTCCTGATCCCATAAGATGAACACGAGACAAGTGAGACTGAACCAAGACTGTGACCTACCTGAAGCAACACTGAACTGAACAACCAAAAACCATGACTGTGACTGCAGCTACGCTGTTGCCTCGCCTTTTGGCGATCTGGGTTGGACACCTAGTCTGGCCCACTTTCTCTCCATATCCTGGCGGTGGGAGGGGCCGGGACCGTCCCCTCCCCCGTCTCCCCCGTTTACTTCTGCTGGTGCGGCATGGGCATGCCACACTGATATCTGGGGTCGTCTACCCTATTGGCCTCATACTTCTGTCTTTCCCCTCCAGTCTTCAGTCTTTCCCCCACTCTCTCTCTCTATACATCACAGTGTACGCCCCACACGACAAAAACTTAAACTTCCAAATTATAACAGCCAAATCGTGCATCAATTCCGAAACTTAAATTCATTAGCGAACCACCCCCTAAAATCGCGTTATTATTATTATTTTTATTTATTATTACTATTTTTTTTTTTTTTTTTTTTTTTTAGGCCCTAGCCACTGAAATCTCAGGAAATTAGGTGGCAGGGCCTGCCAGAGTAAATAATTATGCTGGGTGTACCTGGTCTGCCTCCACGGGGCTGAGTGTGGGCAACGTTGGGCCCCAGCAGGGGTCTAGCGGCTAAATGGCCAGAGGAACAACGATACACAACACAATACTTCCAAATCCCATACACTTTTAAATCTCTGGCCTTAACAGTGATCTGTTACACCCACAAAGAAAACCACGCGGAGATGGGGGAAACCCCTGGTGCCGTTTGACACGAACACACTTTACTTTACTTTACACTTATCTGGGACAAGTTATTAGCTGTAATAATGATAAATGGCTGGAAGTCAAGAGGAGAATAAATTTTGGAGGGATAGCATTCAGGAAATATACAGGAAATATACTGTCACATACTGAAAACAGCAATATCCCAGTTTGTCTGAAACGTAAAATAATGAACCAATGTATGCTCCCCACCATGACTTATGGAAGTGAAACTTGGGCACTCACCAAAATGGAAGAGAAGCTGAGAACTACCCAGTGAAGAATGGAACGAATTATATTGGGAATCAGACTGTTTGATAAGAAGAGAAACACATGGATTAGGCAGCAAACTCAAGTAAAGGACATTCTTATCAAAACTAAAGAACTAAAATGGTCTTGGGCAGGACACATAGCTCGAAGACATGATGACAGATGGACTAAGAAAATAACAGAATGATACCCAAGAGAAGCTAGAAAAAAAACCTGGAAGACAAAGGCGGAGATGGATAGATGAAATTCATGAGTTTGTGGGTAGTAAATGGATGGCCAGTGTTCAAAACAGAAGGAACTGGAAAGTTGCTGGAGAGGCCTTCATCCTGTAGTGGATTGAAAATGGCTGATGATGATGACGACTCTGTGAAAACTGAAAGCTTTTAAATTTCTTTAAGTGATTAACTTTTATTAATTATGTACACTGAGCTTGTTTTGGTTTATTTTTCTTTGGGAAGAAAGCATGACCATTATTTTCTGCATGGAGCATCAGTACTGCACTTTGTTCCTTCTGATTAGTTCCATATTGGTTGAAGAAAGCGCTGTTTTCCCCTGTGGAGACAGTGTGCTTTGGTTTAGGTGATTCCATCTATAGTGGTTAGGGTTCTCTAATCATGTCAACTGTCTGATTATGCACTTGATTTGATATCGGATTCATCCTTAATACATTAAACCTTATCAGATGCTACAAATACCGGGAATAAGGTCAAATGATATGTCAAGCTGCTTGAGAATATGCTGAAACTATGAGTAATGATAAGAGACCAGATAATTTGAGTTATGTTCAAAGCAGTAGTTTAAATGCAAGTTTTGTGGATTTTCAGAGTGAATGTATATGCATGCAAGCATACTTGCTACTCTTTCTTTTTTTTTAACTAAAGTTTCAACACTCACATGGCTAAGAAGGCCAGACAATTTCCTTTGTGGTAAACAAATTTCAGCATATTCTCAAGCAGCTTGACATATCAATCAACCTTATTTCTGGCATTTGTAGCATCTGATAAGGATTAATGAATCAAAGATGAATCAGATATGACAAATAACTATCTTTAACTTTTTGCAGAAAGTTAAGAGAACTGTTGGTCAATATGTTGCTCTAAGCAGCCAATTAGGGTTATTTATATATTTTATTTCCATCTCTGAGACTTAACAAAACCCAACTGCATACAGGTCTGGAGGCCTCATTTTAGGAAGGATGTAGATTTACTTGAACGTACAGAGAAGGACAACAAGATTGGTGAGGGGAATGAAGGGTTCCTCTTACCAAGAGAGGCTTCAATTCTGCAAATTGCAGTGGCTGGAGACTAGGCACCTGCGTGGTGATCTGATTGAGGTGTATAAGGCCTTGAATGGGTTGAGCACGCTGAATTGTGATAAGATCCTTCCACTTGTTCAGATTACGAACCTAAGGGGGCATAACTTCAAATTAAGAAAAGACAGATGTAGAATAGATGTGCGGAAATTTGCCTTTAGCCAGCGGGTGGTTAATTGCTGGAACAAACTTCCATCTGTCGTTGTGGAAGTTGATAGGCTGAATAAATTTAAGGAGGAACTGGACAGGCATTTGGAGGGAATGGTGTGATTTTTTTTTTTTTTTTTGGCTGATGCTGCATAAGCTCATACACATGCTTTCTTGCATCACATGCCACTACTACTACTACTAGCACAAGGAGTGACTGAAACTGAAGCCCACCAAAATATTTTTGCTTTGACAATTGTACTGAATCCCTTCATTGAGATGTCACTATTAAAAGATTGACAGAATGAAGTCTCAACCATTTTTAGAGAGCTTACTACCATTATAACACTTTTCTGACAAGAAAAGGCAAAAGTTTACTCAATAATTGGGTACCCAGTGAATGTATAATTAAAAATGGTACACTCAGAATAGAATGAATCTTTTTATATCTATCTCCTTAAAGTGAAAATACTGAGTCCTTTTCAGTTATAGAGTACTTAGATTAGAGTACACTGAATTGGTTCTGCTGGTAAGTATACCACAAAATATATTTTGTGCTCCTTTTAGTCTTGGTTGTCTTTAACCCATGTTTCCAGCCCTACCACATGGAAGAAGGTTGTGCCAAACAGTGGCCAAATTCTCAAAATATAAAGATAGCAATACATTACTAGTCATCAGCAGTAACACGGCAAATGGAATGAGACTTCAGAAGGTTGGTAGCTGCACCAGAGAAATCACTTGGAAACTACTGGTTGGCAATTAAAGCCCAAAGGAAAAGTAATATTCTCCACTTGATAACTGATTCACTGTACATCAAGAATCTTCAAACACTGATCCCACTTGCAGGCAGTAATGAAGATATATTAATGTGGGATATATCCAAAAATAAAATAACATATGGTAAGGCAGGGGCAATATCTTAATTTCTTAAGAAATTAAAATGGCCTCAGCCATCATATTATTAGTTAAGAATCTAATTCCAAAAAATGCATGCCTTTTTCATACCATTAACGGGCTACTGTTCAAGGTAGAGACCAAAATGGATGCCAAAAAGAACTTGGGTTTATTCTCAATAATAAAAGCTGTTATAGCTTTTAGGAAACCTTCAATACTAGAGAATATTCTGTAAGCAAGTTACGTAAGACTAAAAATCAGTCTGTAAGCAAGTTATTTAGGACTAAAAATCTATAATCAAGTTATGAGGAGGTATGCTGTTACAGATGTCTTTCATAATCTTTAATGAGCACAAAAATAGTACCAAAGAATCCTCCTGCATGAACACTAAAAGGAAGCAGCTAGGACGAACCATATCAGCTGCTGCACAACAAAAGTGATAACATCAGCAGTCTACTCAATAGTATCACGTGATACTATTGAGTAGACTGCTGAAGAGTGCATAATAATTATCTTGCATAAATATTAACAGTGAATAAGTTTTTCATATTCAAAGATTGTAAAAGCTCAGTTATACTGCCTGGGGACTGAAGTTTTACATTTAATGAAAAGGGACTGAAATTTTCATGCTTAAAATTGAATAACAGATATTTACCATTTATAAAAGTACAAAATTCTTCACTAATTTTTTTTAGTTTAATTATAGATATAAAAATATTTATCTTAAAATTAAACACAGTTTTATAAAGTTTTATAATTTAATATAATTACTTACATTTCAATGAAGATGGAACCAAATGGTAATATTCCTCCCAAAATTATAATAACAGCAGGTTCCATAAACCACTTCTTTTCAGGTATAGGACGGGGTACAGCATTGATTCGACAAGGATAGTTTGGTTGACCAGCCAAATTCCTACCTAATACTGTACCCACAAGTGTTAATGGAAGAATGACAAAGAGACATATACAGGTAACTGCCATCTAGAAAACAAGTAAATGCATACATGAGTTTGTGTGTGTTTAACAACTTAGGTGATGTATACATTTGTTGTTATAAACTACCTCAGAGTTAAACTCCTACATTGTATGTAAGAGGTGTTTGGCAAAGTTCACATGAGGTTCATGAAATAAACAGCCATTAAATAAACATCCTGAGAATATTCTAAATGTCCTAACATTTTGAAAGGAATCAGAGCTCCTATTTTAAATTTATATCAATGTTTTTGGAGGACAGGAGAAAAGTGGGCAATGAATTCCTGGTATTTCTGTAGGAAATTAAAATAAGGGGTAAAGATAAGAAGTTCAACTTTAGTCTACATAAGAAGTGCAAGTATAGTCTACATAAGGCAAAGTATAATCTACATAATAATCTACATAAGACGAAGCTGGAGTATAATAAAGAAATAATAAATAATGAAACACCAGTTGTAGTACATTAATGAAATAATGAATTACCAGTTGTAAGAATATTATACTGGTTGTTAAAATACCAGTTATGAGGATATTTAGAATAAAAATAAAATTAAAACAAAATAAAAATAATACAACCATTCTGAAATAATAAATCAACATTTCTGTAATAGTAAATCAAAAGGAATAAGTTAAAACAAAAGGAATACGATTCACATCCTATTTATTCCTTTTAATTTACTATCCCAGTAGAAACAAGGCCAAAATAAATTTTAACCCATAATTCTACCTATTATAAAACAAAGAGAGATAGTAGCACACCGTCAGTTTAGGTAACTTCAAAACAACTAAATAAATTAAATAAATAAATACTTAAATGTCTGAAAATGATAGAAAATAGTGTCCTCTATATTTCTGAAATATATATTAAGATTAATACCCAATGAAAGATAACAGTTGGTTCCCAAAAATCAGGATGAAATGTCAATATACAAATTAAAATGAAATGCCTATAAACTAAAATTAATTAATTACTGCCCTTAGAACAAATACAGGTATGACTTTTCAAACAGTGTAAGCTATATGTACCATGTTCTTAGGGAATGTTGTTGTTATTGGGATTAATGATACAAGGGCTACTGAGGCCAAATTGTGTCTGTTCACAGTTTATTTACAAGCAACATATCGTTAGAGATGTTAAATTATATGCTCCTGTACAGGCCAATATGTTTTAAATACATGAAAAGTTCTTATATATTGGCTTCATTTCCTAAGATATGAGATAAATTAGATGAGATGTTCAAAGTTAAGTGTGATCAGAAAGTGTTTGATCGAATGGTTGAATATAAGGGATGGTTGGTTGGTTTTATTGGCGCATTAGCTACTAAGGCTATAATGCGCCAAGACCAGGTCATATATAAAAAAAATTTTAAACTTTCAGTGACCTAATTGGTTAGGTCACTATGTCAAAAGGTATAAAAGAAAAATGTAAATTTTATATATGAGCAAAAATGTTTATTAATTTTAAAAAGCTAAAAACGGCAGACACATGGTCATTGTCGGATAAAATCTGACCGAGTGTATACGGCTCAGCCAGATGATTAAAAGTGGTAAAAAGGATATGGCTAAAATCTGGACAATCAATTAAAATGTGTCTAATAGTTAAAATTGAGCCACAGGACTCACACATAAAAGGGTCATCAGCCCTCAGCAAAAACGAATGTGTCAAATGACTATGTCCTATGCGGGTCCGGGCAAGAACAACTTCCTCCTTACGATTCCTGCGCAGACTAGACTGCCACGGTTCAATTACAGGCTTTATACGATATAATTTATTCCCAGTCTGTCTATTCCACAAATCCTGCCATTGGGAGTGTTATCTTCTGCTGTATTATTTTCCTGTAGTCTGTACAGGGGACTGACAGGCAGCGATTATTATTGGGGATTGCTGACTTGGCTGTGGTGTCAGCCAAATCATTTCCCCTAATCCCAATGTGGCTGGGAATCCAGCAGAAGCGGATATCATATTCACGTTCATGGAGAAAGTGAATCTTCTGCTGAATGCTAGACAGAACTGGATGAGAATTATATCTCACAGTTATTAAAGCCTGTAACACGCTGAGAGAGTCGGAATATAAAATGAACCGTTGGTACTGGCATTCACTAATGTGATCCAAGGCTAACTGTATTGCGTGCAGCTCTGCAGTAAATATGCTGCATTCAGAGGGAATCTGCTCCGATGTAGTGCTGTCTGTAAAGACAGCAGCAGATCCCAAATATCATTCCAACTTCGAGCCGTCTGTGTAAACTGGCGCGAAGTCAGAATGTTCAGCTCGGTGTGCTGAATAAAGCTGCAGGTAGACTGATGATGAAGTGTCCGACTTTCCCCAATTTCTAAGGGACAAGTCACATGCCGGAACATGAGCATGCCAGGGGGGAAGGGGTTGCTTCGGTGTTTGAGCAACCTTGTCTACCTTGATATTAAGTTCTTTGAGTAGCTCTTGGAGACGAATACCAAAAGGACGATTGGCAGTCTTACAGGTGTTGTACAAATTTTCCCATCGTGGCTCAAAAACGGATAGCCACGTAGGATGGTCTGGCAGAGATTTCAGTTTTAGAGCGTAGTTTACAGACAACTGCTTATGTCAAAGCGATAACGGTGGTTCGTTTGCTTCGACGTATAAGCTCTGGACTGGAGATATTCGATATGCTCCAACAGCAGTACGGAGAGCCAGATGATGAACAGGATCCAGCCAACAAAATACACTGTCTCTGGCCGAATTGTATACCAGGGACCCGTAATCTAGTCTGGATCGTACAAGTGCACGGCAGATGCGTAGTAGGGTGCATCGATCTACACCCCAAGATGTAGAGGAAAGAGAGCGCAGAATATTCAACCCTCTTGTGCACTTTGTGCGGAGTTGACAGATGTGATCCAGAAAGGTCAACTTTTTATCAAATACGAGTCCCAAGAATTTTGTGTCCGCCGCTACTGGAATAGCATTTTGTCCGAGCATTAATTCAGATTCAGGATGAAGATTACGCTTACGACAAAAGTGCACGCAAACGGTCTTCTCCGACGAGAACCTGAAGTCAATAGCAAGTGCCCAGGAATTAAGGCGATCAATGGCTTTTTGCAGTTGTCTTTCAATAACCCTCATGTTGCATGACTGACAAAATATGCTAAAGTCATCAACATAGAGGGCACTGTTTACGGTTGGAGAAAGTTGTTCTGTGATGGAATTTACTTTGATGGTGAAAAGGTTGACACTTAAAACTGATCCTTGTGGTACTCCCTCCTCTTGGCTGAAGGAACGAGAGAGTGAGGATCCCGCACGAACTTGGAAAGTTCGATTGGCTAAAAAGTTTTTAATAAAAATGTGCAGTTGCCCCCTAAGACCAAGGCTATGCAGATCTTTTAAGATGCCAAATCTCCAAGTTGTGTCATACGCTTTCTCCATGTCAAAGAACACTGACACCAAGTGTTCTCGTTTAAGGAAAGCATCCCGGATGGATGTTTCCAATCTAATAAGATGGTCCAAAGTGGACCGGTTCCTTCGGAAGCCACACTGGATGTTGGAGAGAAGGTCATTTGATTCTAAATACCAGATTAAACGAGAATTAGCCATTCTCGCCAGGATTTTGCACAGACAGCTAGTCAGAGCAATAGGACGATAATTTCTAGTGACTTTTGGATCCTTTCCTGGTTTAGCAAAGGCAAGAACGGTTGCCTTGCGCCAGGAATCCAGAAACTGCCCTTCAATAAATATTCTGTTATACAGAAGGAGCAGATAATCCATAGATTTTGGTGAAAGATACTTAATCATTTCATAAGGGATGCCATCTGGTCCAACAGCACTTGCTTTGGAAAGAGCGAGGGCTCTTTTCAGTTCCTGAATAGTGAATGACCCGTTGTAGGGATAGAAGCTCTTAGACTTAAAATTAAGTGCCTGTTTTTCGAGTTTATGTTTCAGGACCAGGAACTCTGGGGAATACGAAGATTTGCAGAGATGTTAGAGAATGTTTCCCCAAGAGAGTTGGCTATTGCAGTTGGATTCGCAATAGTGCATCCATTATAATCTAGGATTGAAGAAGGGTGGGATGTATACTTTCCCTTCATTTTCCGGATTTTATCCCAGACTACCTTAGATTTGGTAGACTGGTTAATAGATGATGTAAAATGGATCCATGATTCCTTTTGACTCTGATGGCGGATATAGCGTGCTTTGGCTCGTGCACGTTTAAAGGTTATAAGGTTGGTCGTTGTAGGATATCGGCGGAATATCCCCCACGCTTTGTTTTGAGCCTTTTTTGCTGCTGTGCATTGTGAATTCCACCAAGGTTTGGGAAATGGTGGTAACCGGGCAGATGTTTTTGGAACAGCATTCGCAGCTGCTTGGATGATAATTTCTGTGATGTACGTTACTGCATCATTGATCAGCTCTTGACTGACGGTGCTAAGATCAAAATTTGCCTGAGATTGGAAGGCAGTCCAATCAGCCTGATCAATCTTCCACCGTGGTAACCTGAAGGGAAGACATGGTATCCCGCTGTGTAACCAGGTTATCACAGGGAAGTGATCACTTCCGTATGGATTCTCCTCCACTTCCCAAGTGAGTGAAGGGAGTAGAGAAGGGGAGCAGATAGAGAGATCAATGGCAGAAAAAGTACGGGTTTGATTTGATTTCGATTTTATTGGCGCATTAGCAGCTAGGGCTATAATGCGCCAGAAAAAGTACGGGTAGGCATGTGGAAGAAGGTGTTTGGTGAAAGGAAAGGTCATTGTGCATACGCTCTATGACCCGTCCACTTCCATTGATGTTAGCACTACCCCACAGGGTGTTATGTCCATTAAAATCCCCAAGAAGTAAGAAAGGCGGAGGCAACTGCATTACAAGATCATCAAGGTCTTCCTGGGAGATGTCACTCCCAGGTGGCAAATAAATAGAGCAGACCGTTAATAAAAATCCCACTGTAAGGCGAATTGCAACAGCCTCTATGCTGGTTGTAATTAGCAAGGGCTGAACTAGGGTCTGATTACCCACAAGGATAGCTACTCCTCCATGAGCAGAACCATCCGCAATTCTATCCTTACGAAAGATTGTGATGTTATACATCGTGGGATCATCATTTGCTTTTAGATAAGTCTCCTGCAAGCAAAAAGCAAACTGGCTCTTGCTTTTGCAGGAGGGCCTTGATGTCATCAGTATTTCGCCGGAATCCACGACAATTCCATTGTAGGAATTTAACCATTATTTTGGCTTGGTGGGTCCATCAGGCAGCTTCCGAGGTGCTGAGGGCTTACTTTTATCAGTCCTGGCTTTATCTTTTTTGGGGAAGAATGGACGCTGTCCCGTGTCCATTTCTTCCTCCGCAAAGAGTTCCAAGACTGATTCATCCTGTACCTCCTTGTTCTCTACATCCATTGTTTCTGTTATTACTGGAGGCTCTTTACCACTTGGTTTTGGTAGTGGTGGAGCACTAGGAGGTATGGATATAGGAGTGGCAACTGACTGTGTTTTTTTGGTGGGCTTTTGTGAACTCAACAAATAGCGTGCAATCGGGGTGAATGACTCTCTTGGTGGTATAGTCATCTCAGTTTGTGTCCCGATAGTGCACTTTGCAGAAACCTTCTGGGCATATGAAGGTTTCCCACTATTTATTGGTTGGATACGTTTTCTGGCCTCTCGGTAGGAGATATTCAGCTCTGTTTTCAGTTTTTGTATTTCTTTTTCATCCTTCCACTGCTGGCATGCTCTAGAGTAGGCAGGATGCTCTCCTTGGCAGTTGACACAGGTCGGTTTTGGAGCTGAACATTCTTTGCTCTCGTGGTCTTTAACACCACATCGAGCACAGACAGGGTTTCCACGACAAGATGTTTGTGAGTAGCCGTATTTTTGGCATCTAAAACACTGCATGGTGTTTTAGATGCCAAACCCACCGCATGGTGGGTTTGGGATATAAATCCTCACTGGGCAGTTTAGATAGCCTGCCTTGATAGAACTTGGAGGCCATGGGGTGTTAAACATGAGGATAAGAACTCGGGTAGGGACGAGATTCCCATCCTTCCGTATCGATGTTCTCTTGACAGCTGTCACTCCTTGGTCTTTTAATTCAGAGCAGATCTTTTTTTCAGAAACGTGAAGAAGGTCCCACTCTGAAATGACACCTCTTGAAGAGTTCAAAGTTTTGTGTGGAGTTACGATGATGGGTATTCCCCCTATTGATGTAGCTTTCAGGATTTTTTCCACCTGTTTAATAGTTGTAGCTTCGACCAAAAGGTCGCCAGAACGCAGTCTTTTTACAGATTTAGGCGAACCTGCCAAGCCTTCTAATCCTTTCTGGATAAAGAAGGGTAACATCTTCCCAATTGACTGCTCTCCGGTAGAATGAAGAATGAGGAAAAGCGGTGTTATAGATGGTGTTTTTTCCTCTGTTCTGGCTCTTCTTGCAGAAATGCTCTCGCTCTCATCTGATCGATTAGGTAGGGGCCTTGTTGGGGGCCCAGAAGAAATTGGATTTAAATTACTCATATGAGTAAAGAGAAAGTGTCTGATGCCTAAGTACCTCACCCACCACGGAGCCCTAAGAGGGCCCACTCGTGAACTAGCAGGTATTGCGTACACGAATGGGACGCCGAGTTCGCTTAGGAGCCCCATACCCACGTTACAAATAAGTCTTTATCCCGTCCCAGGACCAAAGAGAGGGAGACTTATTGGAACGCAGTTGACCCTAGCAGTAAAAACCACCCACCGATTGATCCCAGTCAGGTCAGTCCGGGACCACCCATCTTGTCAAAGGAAGGGCCAAAGTGGTGTATTAAGGCTGAGCCCCTCAACCACCAGGATCCCCCTTTCCGCATTCCACAGGTCACGCCACACGGCTGCACACGCCGGATTCCAAAGATGTAACCCTGGAACCAAGGTATGGGCGTTAGATCCCAGTGATGCTAATCTGGAAACCCAGCAGCATCACTGGGAGGTCCCCTCACCACGTACAGGTGCCCATGTCGAGGGAAATATAAGGGACACTCCACCAGAAAATAAGGAACTGTAAGTTGCGTCAGACAGGATGAGCACTGAGGTGGGGTTTTCTCCCAATAGCAGGAAGAGATGGGTATGGTGATTGTGTCCAATTCTGAGCCTTGCCAATACCACTTCTTCTCGTCTGTTTCGTCAAAAACTAGAGAGCCACAGCTTTGGATCTTTTATCTGGTAAAGTTTATTGTTGATGTTACCTTTCCAGATCTGTGACCATTTATCGTAGCATGCTTTACGAATGACAGACTTATAGTCAGTGTAAGAAACCTGAGGATATTGTGAGAGAGCACTTTAAGGATGTTTAGTGGCAAAGTCAGCACTTTCATTTCCAGGAATGCCAGAATGGCCAGGGATCCAGCAGAACCTGATCGACTGATTGGACACACTGCAGCAGAATAGCCGGGAATGAATCTGTTTCAAGAAAGGATGAGAATATGAGAACTTCTTCTTTATGGCAGAGACAGCACTGAGAGAGTTGGTGTAAATTATGGCAGGTGAGATGGAAAGCTCAAAGATCTTACAAAGCGCTAACTTAATGGCATATAATTCAGTTGAGAAGATGCTGCAAGCTAGTGGTAGTGTGGTTGAAATTGTACATGAAGGAAAAACTGCAGCAGCACCTACGATTTGTCAGTTTTGGAACCATCTGTATAAATTTTATAGGCATGGTTGTTTATAGTAGCATGAACTGAGTAACTGTCTGATATTGCAGGGTGGTATAATATTTTTCCCAGACTGGAGAAAGTGCACATCGTAAGAGAGAGACACATAAGACCAAGGTGGAACAGGTGCAGTTATGTCCTGAAAATTTTCATTTAAATTGACATTCCAACTCTGAACATGCTCTTTAATCCTGAGTGAAGCAGGTCTATTTTCATTTGGCTTGCTCTCATAGAACGATTCCCACCGAGTGTTATAGAGATACTCCCAACTGGGGTGCGATGGTAGACTCTGGATCTTAGCAGCATAGTGGAGCAATAGTGTTTTTCTACGCAGGTGTAATGGGGGATCATGCGCTTCTATATAAAGACTTTGGTTCAGAGAAGTCCTGAAAGCTCCTAGGGCTGTCCTCAAAGCAGAGTACTGCATGACGTTCAGCCGTTCTAATGTGCTTACCCTAGCAGAGTCATATACTGAAAGACCGTAATCTAAGCGTGAAAGGATTAGGAATTTGTACAGGGGTAGTAAGGTATACTGATCAGCTCCCCATGACATGGACGAGACTGATCAAAGTACACAGGGTTTCTCAAAAATATTGGTACAAATGTTTAGGGGAGGTAGGTAACATCTAAAGGAATGTGAATCGCATTCCTTTAGATGTTATCTAAAGGAATGTGAATCGCACAGGAACCCATAACCGGAAACATCGCCGTAAGTCGGTACTCGGCGCTATTCATCAGTTTGCGAAAGGGAAAATTTCTGGTTTACTCATTTAAGCAGTAGTTGCCACATGAAGAGCATGCATCGATATACGAACTGTGATCTGGCAGACATGCACCTAGTGTGTGGGCCCTCTGCTAACATCACTTTGCAATAAATGTGTGGGCAGGTATGATCGTTGACTGCTTAGTCGGCCCATACCTGTTACCATCCCACATGAACTCCGCTAAATATCGGATCTTTCTTGAACGAGTTCTACTAGGGTTACTTCACGATGTTCCAGCAAGGGGGCTTAGAGGGAAACAGGTATCCTGTGTGTTATCAGACACTCAGCCTAAAACACTGATGGATCCAATATCTCTCTATTACAGAAGATTTAGGAGAAGTCCGGTTGGCCTGCCTCCCTAAAATCCACTCATTCACACCTTCTCGATGGTAAGCCCTGTTACGTCACTTAGGTGGCAACGAACGTGTAGAGTGGTTCTCTTCAAAACACCTGGTCAGCTTGAAGAGGAAAAGACCAAACCCTCCAGCATATGACAGCACGACAAAGCAAATGGCCCTCAGTCCCAGCAGCTTTCACACTCCCTCTTACGGCAGCAAGAGGGAGTGTGAAACCAGGCTGCCATGCAAGGAAACTGAACTTTGCCTGTTATAACATAAGATCACTCATCGGTGAAGACAGTATATTAGAGCTGGAAAAGGAAATTAGAAAATGTGAATTGGAATATCATCGGTTTGGCTGAAACAAGAAGAAATGAATCACTCCAAGTGGAAATCTGCTGTACACCAATAGAAACAGTGAAAGGAGTGAAGATGGAGTTGGGTTTCTGGTCCATAAAGATTTTAAAAACAACATTTTGGAATTCAAAAGTACATCACCAAGAGTGTCAAGACTAATACTCAAGATTTCTAAGAGGCACAAGCTAAAGATTATAATGATTTATGCACCAACATCGAGCCGTGATGATGAAGAGGTTGAAGAAATATACACTGAAATTGAGTGTCTTCTAGATGAGCAGAAAACCCACTACACTTATTATGGGGGACTTCAATGCTAAGGTTGGAAAAAGGCAAAACAGCACAGAAAGAGGAACTATAGGAAATTTTGGAATTGGTGAAAGAAATAAAAGAGGTGAAAGACTTGTGGAATTTGCAGAATCTCAAGGACTGTCAGTAATGAACATTTTTTTGAAGAAAAGGGTGAACAGAAAGTGGACATGGAAGAGTCCAAATGGATTAACAACTAATGAAATCGACTTCATCCTCACTAACAGAAGATATATTGTGAACGATGTTACTGTCCTGAATAAGGTAAATTTTGGAAGTAATCACAGAATGGTAAGATGTACACTTGATATAGATGTAGGAAAGGAAAGGAAAAAACTGAAAGAACTCAAGTAAATAATACAAAGGTCTCTGAGATAACAGAGGAGGAGAAAAAGCAGTATGTACTGGAACTTAAGAACAAGTTTCAGCTTCTGCAGACTGCTCAGGACTAGGGCTTGCAAACCGGTTTTATAAACCGGTTAAATCCGGTTTTCATATTGAGTTGTAAAAACCGAAACCGAGCTTCTAAAACCGGATTCAAATATTTTTTTTAGTTAGCCCTCGAATATAGTTTTTTTGTTATGCACATTTTCTTTTGTTTGTTCGTTTGTCTGGATTGTTCAACTGCTTTATGTTTTAAACATGTTTTTTATTTTATTTTATTTTAAGGTACGAATCTCATGGGCAAGTGGCCCAAATCTAGGTGGGGTACCTTATATCTTCCCACCTGCATCATGGCACGATGCAGGTGTACTCATTTACAACTGAGTGAGTCGGAGCGATAGCGTAAAAGAAAATGCTCAACATTTCTCCGTTCCATCTATCTTGTTCGCCAGGCAAGTTATGGAACGCGCCTTATTCGTGGTTACCCACTAGAAACAGATTCGCTGAATATTGCATCAAATTTCAATCGTAGAAAGTTTTTTGCTTCTTTATTCCTATTAAATTTGCTAAAAAATGTTCTCCAAAAAGCAGCTTCACCAAATTTAGCTTTTATGTAATTTTTAAAATACAATAGATTTAATTGGGAGAAAAAATTGCAAGTAAATAAATAAAAAATTTATTTCGTGAAAATTTAGAAACTTGCCTCGTTCAGACTCTTCATTCAGTGCTTGCGGAAGTGACACATAGTATTGTGCCTTTGTTATCTTTAATATTTTTATTTAAAATTGTCGGTGATATAAATTCATACTAATTAATATTTATTACTCTGAATATGTCTAAGATGAAATCAAATGTGTGGAATTATTTTGCTCGAAAAAGCAAAGATGAATGTTCGAAATGTCTGAAGATAATGAAGTCATCTGGAAGATCTACACCATCTTTGATATTGCATTTAAAGAAAATGCATCAGATTGACATTAAACAAGATAACAGTGAACCTCCCGTAAAAATGGTAAGAACATTAGAAAACTTTATCGTTAAAAAAAATCTATGGAAGAAGAGATTTCAAAATTAGCTACTTTAGATGGATTTTCTTTTAATTCAATTGCCAAGACTGAGTTTATACAATCAAGCCTTCACCTTCAGAGAAATAAACACGATAAATTATCTCCAGCCTGTGAATGGAATTAAAAATATGGTTCTGAATTATTATAAAACTAAGAAAGAAGAACTCATTCAGCATTTCAAAAATTCATTGGTTTTGGGTGCACGGTATTCATCGACTCTAGACGAATATACGTCTATACAAAATAAAAAGGTATATGAATATAAATGTGCATTCAAAAGACAATCATTGGTCGTTAGATCTTATTGAGATTAATGGTTCACTTGATAGCAGAAGAACTGAGCAAATTGTGAATGGACACTTGAAGGAATTTGGTTTGAACTTGGATGAGGATATTGTTGCCTGCAACACCGATGGAGCAGCAATGATGATTATGTTTGGCAAGCAAATTACGCCTAATCATCAACGATGTCTAGCCCATTGTATACATCTGTCAGTTATATATGTACTTTATGAAAAAGCAATCAATTATGGTGCCACAGTCTCTGAGTCTCCCAAAGATAATGAAGAAAATGAAAATAATGAAGAAAGTAGTGATTATGAAGAAGTTGAAGACAGCAAGGCATGCTTCATCAAACCGACTTTACCAATGAGCTCATTTATTTCTTCAATCCAATGGCCAATATTGCACAAACTATTAACAAAGTCAGAAAAATTTGCAAGCTTTTTCGAAAATCGCCTACAAAAATGACATATTACAAAATTTTGTTAAAGCAAAATTTGATTGGAAAGAATATAAACTTATATTAGATTGCAAGACTAGATGGGATAGCACATTCTATATGATTGAGAGATTATTGAAATTGAAAAATTGCATTCCAAATGCTCTATGTGCAGTACTGTCAACTGAAGCTGTGTCTGACGATGACTGGAAAACACTTGGATTGCTACATGAAACTTTGCAACCAGTTGAAATGATTCTGAAGACTATAACCTCAGAAGATACAGACTTATTTAAAGCAGAGTTTTCAATAGAATTTCTGCTTGCTAAGCTTGATACAGCAGAAAACCCATTTGCTCCGAAGTTGCACCAAAGCCTTTTGCAGCGTTACAATGCAAGACGAAATTGCCAAACTGTGGCTTTGCTGAGCTATCTAAACAACCCCAAAAAGTTTAGGAAAGAAGATTCAGGTTCAAGAACTTTTGATTTTCCAAATAAGCAAGTTTCGAAAAAGCATGCTGAAGAGATTTATCAGATATTATTTGCAAAACATTCCGAAGGAGTCTTAGCGTTGAATGAAGAAACTGAAAATAAACGAACTGTTCTTTTAGAAGAAACAAAGACTCGTCTAGTTCCGATGTTGGAGATACACTCATGCGAGAGTATGATAGTGCAATAAAGAGATTAACTGAAGAGCCTTCAAAATATTCGAGTGAATTGGAAATCAGCAAAGAATTTAAAATTTTGGAGGCAACTAGCAGTAGAAGTGAAAAGCTGGAGAAAGTTTATAGAGCACTGCTGACCATTAAACCAACAAGTTTCCTTTCTGAGAGAGTGTTTTCGATCACTGGTCTCTTTAACACAAAATAAGATCAAGTCTATCAGGAAAAATGCTTAATATACTGTGTTTTTTAAAGGATCATTTTCAGAAAAAAGCTGAGCAAAAAATAGTAAAGTAATTTCCCCAAGCTGTTTTTTTTTCACATTATTTTTATTTATTTATTATTATTATGGGGCTTATTATATTTTGTTTACTATACAAGAAAATAGTTTTTATTCAAAGGATTTCAATACAATTTGTAATTTTGTATAATCTCAAGCTGGTTACTTTTTTGGAGCATTTTAATTTTTTTATTTTTTTTACTATAAGAGTTGATAGATTTTATTTAAAAGATTTGATTACGATTTGTACAATCTATCCAAGATTAAATAAATACCTGTGTTATAAGCTTTTATTTATTTTCCCTAAGTCTGAGAAAATCGGTTTTAAAACCGGTTTTAAGAGTAAACTTCGGTTAAACTCGGTTTTGAAATTTCTCGGTTTTATGCAAGCCCTACTCAGGACCAAGATATCCACGAGGAATATTATAACTTTCTGAAAGTGATAAAGCCCAAGAAACTTATAGGGAAAAAGAAATCCAAAGAAGACAAAATTAGTCAAGAAACACTTGTCATGATGAACCGAAGACGACAAATGAAGAGCACGAAAAACACTGACAGGGAGAAAATTGAGTATACTGAGTTATGCAAAGCCATTAGAAAGAGACTAAGAGAGGACATAAGAAGATTTAACACAAGAAAAGTAGAACAAGCATTAAGGGAAAACAAAGGATTTAAATCAGCAGCCATGAGCAGTAATACAGAAAGACAAATGATACTGAAACTGAAAAATAGCGATGGTGTACTTATAAACAGCAGAGAAGGCATAATTCAAATAGCAGAAGACTACTATAGAGAATTATACAAGGAGCGAGGGAATGATGCCAGCAGTGGGGAAGATGGATTGCAAAGTACCAACACATACGACATATCCGATATTCTTCCTGATGAGGTAGAACAGGCATTGAAGAAAATGAAGAATCAGAAAGCCCCGGGGGAAGATGAAGTGACTGTAGAGTTGTGAAAATTGGGAGGAAGTGACATAACACAAAAACTGCAAGGCTCTTCACAAAGTGCATTAGAAAAGGTGCGACACCTAAGCAGTGGAATAATGCAATCATAGTTTTGCTGCCTAAGAAAGGAGATAAATCATAAATTGGAAATTATAGACCAATTAGCTTGTTATCCCACATCTACAAGTTGTTCACAATGGTCGTTACTAACAGATTAGAAAGAATACTTGATGAGAATCAAACGAAAGAGCAAGCTGGCTTTAGTACAGGATTCTCAACTATTGATCACCTTCACGTAATATCACAGCTAATTGGGAAAGCAAATGAATATAAAACACCATTATGCCTGGCATTTGTGGATTATGAAAAGGCATTTGACTCCATACAGCATAATGCAATTTTTCGGGCACTGGAAAGACAAGGCATAGATACCCCATATATTATGATTTTGAAGAAAATATATTAGAATGCTACCTCCTTTATTAGACTAGACAAAGACGGTAGGAAATTTAAAATCGAGAAAGGAGTTCGACGAGGAGACACATATCTCCGAAGCTGTTTACTGCTGCCCTTGAGGAAGCTTTCAGAAGATTAGACTGGTCGCAGAAAGGAGTCAATGTGAACGGAGAGTACCTAAACCATTTACGATTTGCAGATGACATTGTGGTCATAAGCCACGATCCCAAAGAATTAGAGGAAAATCTTAATCAGTTATGCACAGTTAGTAAGGATTTTGGACTAAAGATGAATATGGCTAAAACAAAAGTAATGATGAACAAGTATGCCACGGAAAGGGAAATAATGATTGAAGGGGCAGTAATTGAAAAGGTGGAGTCATATACTTATCTGGGACAAGTTATTAGCTGTAATAATGATAAATGGCTGGAAGTCAAGAGAAGAATAAATTTTGGATGGATAGCATTCAGGAAATATAGTCACATACTGAAGAGCAATATCCCAGTTTGTCTGAAATGTAAAATAATGAACCAATGTATGCTCCCCACCATGACTTATGGAAGTGAAACTTGGGCACTCACCAAAAGAATGGAAGAGAATCTGAGAACTACACAGCGAAGAATGGAACAAATTATATTGGGAATCAGACTGTTAGATAAGAAGAGAAACACATGGATTAGGCAGCAAACTCAAGTAAAGGACATTCTAATCAAAACTAAAGAACTAAAATGGTCTTGGGCAGGACACATAGCTCGAAGACATGATGACAGATGGACTAAGAAAATAACAGAATGGTATCCAAGAGGAGCTAGAAGAAAACCTGGAAGACAAAGGCAGAGATGGATAGATGAAATTCATGAGTTTTTTGGGTAAATGGATGGCCAGTGCTCAAAACAGAAGGAACTGGAAAGTTGCTGGAGAGGCCTTCATCCTGTAGTGGATTGAAAATGGCTGATGATATTCCAGCAAATGTGAGATGCAACATTTGGTTTCAAACATGACGGGGCACCTGCCCATTATGGAAGGTGTGTTTGTGACCATTTGAACAGGCGTTTTGGGCGTCTATGGATTGGCCGTGGTGGACCCGGCCCCCACCACACTCACCTGATTTATCGAGCCTTGATTTCTTTCTGTGGGAGGCCCTCAAATCTATCATGTATGAATCGCCTGTGGAGATGAAAATGGATCTCGTAGCGAGACTCGTCTGCGCTGCTGCTACTGTCAAAGAAACTCCAGGTGTGTTCGACCGTGTTCGCCAATGCATGTTGCGTCGGTGTTACGCATACATCGAATCTCATGGTGGAACCTTCGAGTATCTGTTGTAACATCGTGAAATGCATCCATCTCGTACTCCATTGTTAATATTATGTCAAATAAATGTTTGCCACTAATTACTGTCTTGTGTCATTTCTGCTTCTTGTGCCTCTGCTACTACTTTTCCGTGACGTTTCCGGTTATGGGTTCCTATGCGATTCACATTCCTTTAGATGTTACCTACCTCCCCTAAACGTTTGTACCAATATTTTTGAGACACCCTGTATTCATATGCTTCCGACAAGTAGTTCTTAAATGAGTGACGTGAGCTTGGAAGTTTAGCTTGCTGTCCAATATCAGTCCAAGAAATCTAACGGTATTAACGAGTGGGATTGGAGTTTGGTTTATTTCTAGTTCAGGGTTAGGATGTAGAGTCCGTAACTTGCAGAAGTGAGTGGCAGTGCATTTATTTTCTGATAGTCTATAACCATTCCGTGAAGTCCAGGATTCTATTTTGGTTATGGCTAGTTGGAGCTGCCGTTCTATGGTATTCATACTTTTGGACTGACAGGAGATGGTGAGATTGTCTGCATACATGTATGTTTCAACAGTTTTTGGGATGTTGCGTGTCATATTGCTGACTCGAATTGCGAATAGTTTTGGACTAAGAACCAACTCTGTGGTACACATTCCTCTTGAATGTGAGATGTAGAGAGTGCGTTTTTATATTGGACCTGAAAATACTGAAGTCGCAAGAAATTCTGAATTATCCCAGGCAACTGCCCCCTTAGATCTAGATGGTAAACATCCATTATAATACCATGATGCCAAGTAGTCGAATAACTTTTCAAGATCTAAGTTGACCATGACTAGATGTCTCATTATAAAGGCATTGCGAATGTGAGATTCAGCTTTGATAAGCACGTCTAGCATTGATCTGTTCTTCCGAAATCCATACTGCTGGAAAGAGATTCCCTGACTCCAGGATGTGAGTCTTGTATGAATCATACTTTCAAAAATTTTCCCTACGCAGCTTGTAAGAGATATTGGCGCATAATCTTGAACCAGGGTAGGATCTTTGCCTGGTTTTGGTATGGCGATAATGAACGAATGGCGCCAGGAAGAAGGATAGACATTTTCAGAGAAGATCCGATTATAGAAAATCAACAGGCTACACAAGTCCTCTTCATGTAAATGCTTTAGCATAATGTAATGTACACCATCTGGCTCTGAAGCACTGTTATGAGATCTATTTAATGATTCTTTCAGTTCTATTAATGTAAAGGGTTGGTTGGTTGTACGAAAAAGAGCGGCACGTTGGGAAGTTAATTTTATACCGTTCTGCACAATTTTTAATGCTCTGGAAGGAGGCTGCATAGGAAGCAGAAGCAGAAATGGTGGCAAAAGATTCTGCTAACACATGGGCAACTTCTTCGGGCATAGAGATGTCTTTTCCTTTCCAGTGAATTATAGGAGAGGGCATCCGAACAAATTTGCCATTTAGCGCCTGTGTCCTTCTCCAGATGATTCGTGTGTCAGTGTCTTTGTGATGGTTGATGCAAAAGCAATCCACGAATCGCATTTTGCTTTCCTTCTAATTTTTCTTGCTTTTACTTTAAGCCTTTTATAAGCAATTAAGTTAGTGGTAGTAGGACACTTCCGAAAATCATTCCATGCACGGTTTTTATCTTGTTTGGCAATAGAACATTCTGCATTCCACCAATGATTTCGGTGAGCACGAAATGTCTTGGATTTTGGAACGGAAGCATTTGCCGCAGTCAGAATCTGATTGGTGATATAAGTAGTTATATCATCAATATGTTTCTGTTGGATATAAATTCTGTCTAAGAAGGTTGGGGCAGAATAACCATCCCAGTTTGCCTCACTGAACTTCCAATTGGATCATTGGTTAGGATTTTGAGTTACTGCTATTTCTATTGAGCAAATAATTGGAAAGTGATCACTGTTAAAGGGATCGGATAACACTGACTATGTCAGGATTGGAAAGATGGATGGAGAGCAAATTGACAAGTCAACTGCAGAAGTAGATCCTGTAGGTAGGTGGATGTAAGTAGGAGATCCAGTGTTTAGTAAATTAAGATCATTATTATTCATAAATTCTTCAATTAATTTGCCTCTTCTGTCCATTGTAGCAGACGCCCACAATGGATGGTGTCTATTAAAGTCACCAAAAAGACAAATTGGAATTAGGAGTTGTGTTATGAGACTGTCAAGTTCTGAATGGGGAAGAGGAAGAGATGGTGGAATATAAATGGTAACAAGAGTAACTGATGTACCAACTGCAATAAGAGTAGCCACAGCTTCTACATTTGTTATTAAAGGGATCGGCTTGGATGGCACACTAGAATTAACCAGAATGGCTACTCCTCCACGTGCAGGAGACTCTGCATTTCTATCTCGTCTATACATCATATAATTGGATGGTATAAATCAGAGCTGTAATACTCAATATGTTCTACGTTGATAATAATATTAGTAAATTAATAAGAGGAGTTTACCTCAATATAGTACGTGGAACACTTCCGTATGATACCTGTTGATTTTTTCGTTTTTTCCGTTTTAATTTCTGGAGGGTATCATACGGAAGTGTTCCACGTACTATATTGAGGTAAACTCCTCTTATTAATTTACTAATCATATAATTGGAGAATTTTGGCAAAACTTGGGGTGACAGGAATGTTTCCTGTAGGCATAGAGCTATGGGGTTGAATTGAGCTATTAAATCTCTTGTCATCAAAATGGCTGCTGAGTCCTCTGCAATTCCACTGTATGATGTTATGCATTATTTAGGTTTATTTCAGGATGATTCATCTGGCTGTTTTTTTGGATGCAGGGCATTTTTTCCGGTCTTTTTTTGGGAATGTAGTGTCACTGGCATGCAATTCTAGAATGGGTTCCTCATAATCTGGGTGCACATCCACTTCCATACTGTTTGTTTGAGGTTCAGCTTTCTTACAATCTTTAGTGGTTTTCATTCTTTCAGTGTCCTGTGAAACTTTTGGAGTATCAACTGGGATACTAATTGGGGTGTTTGTGGCTTCACTGCTTTTTAGGTTTAGGAGTATTTTTTCTGGAGGCTGATAAGGTTTCTTTAACCCAATTTGCCAAAGATGTGTTCGGTGGTATTGACACACCTGTTTGAGTTGCAGTTGAAAAATAGCTTCGGGTGCGAGACGCATAAGATTGACTCGGCAGGGTGGACACAATTTGTCTGCGTGCTTCAGGATATGTTACTTTATGTTCTATTTTGTATCTCTGAATTTTTTTTCCAGTTTTCCACATATCACATGATATAGAAAACGCAGGGCGACTTCCTTTGCAGTTGGAACATACGGGGGTTGAGACTGAGCAATCTGCTTGGGTATGGTCCTTAGAACCACATATAGAACAGATGGCATCACCTCTGCATGCCTGCTGAGAATGGCCATATTTCTGGCATTTAAAACAGTGAAGACGATTCGGGATGTACGGCCGAATCCAGCAGTTTAAATAGCCAGCTTTAACAGTGGATGGAAAATCAGGAGTGCAGAAGGTTAAAATGATGGATCGAGTTGGCACGAGATTTCCATCTTTTTTAATCATTGTGCGCTTCGCACTGATTACCTTCTGATTACTAAGTTCGTGTATTAATTCCTCCTCAGACACTGAAAGCAGGTCCCCTCTGTGATGACGCCTTTCAATGAATTTAAAGTATTGTGGGGGAGTAACAGATACTGGCAAACCACCAAATGTTTTTGTATTTAACAGCCACTCAGAATGTTTGGTGGTGGCTGTTTCAACCAGGATGTCTCCTGATTGTAGTCTCTTCACCATTTTTGGTGATCCTGCAATCAATTCCAAATATTTTTGGATCATAAATGGTGATAGCTTGCCCACAGGCTGAGTAGACAGAGAGTATATCACCAGAAAGATAGGGAGGTTTTGACACTACTTCTCTTCTAAGTCTTTTAGGTTGGTTTGAGTCACTATCATTGGACATTTCTGAACTTGAGCTTGATGGCACTAAAGGAAGGAAATTATTTAAGTCCATCTTTGCTCCTTTTAGCCCGGGAGAGTAACTTTCTTCTCCCAGGTTACTGGTCCCGCCACATGGAGGCAGGGGCTGAACCACCAGTGACCAAGCGGTTGAGTACGTTAGCTGGGTTAGCACGGATTAAATAAATAAATATGTATAAGGAAAGAAAGGTGAATTTCCTTCCTGGATTCTTACTTGAAAGCTCTTAAGTAAAGAATCACTTGAGTAAAACATAACTTAATTCATAACTTAAAACAGAGTAAAATAAATGACTTATTCGCTGAGTAAGAGCACTCTATATATAGCACAAAAAATCGCAAGGTCACTATCGCTTGGCACTCAGGGCCGTTCTTAGGGAAGTGCCTACTATTTTCATATGTACAAGTCCTCAGAATAATAATTGAGAGAACCAACAGAACTGAAATAGAGAGAAAGGGGACAACCAATAGAACAGAAATATTTATTTAGTACATATTTTAGCTATAATATAACTTGTATTTATGTTATTGGGCCATTTATTAACTGCAATAATAATGGCTTTGTTAAAATGCTTAGAAAAACTTAGACAGAAAGTCATTCTTAATCAGCATAGATTTCAAGTTTCTAAGTGATTCTATAATATTATTGATGTTATTACATATTTTTATCAATTTAAAGCTCTGCAAAATAATGATATTGCTGTGAATTCTTTCTGAAATATTGGAATACTAGTGCGTTAAGCTAATGGATCCAAAATTGTCTTTTTTTTTTGTTTGTAATATACTTTAGTGCAGGGGTGGCAAACCCATGGCGCAAGTGCCCAAGTGGCATGCTTACAAATTTCTTGGGGTCTGTAGAGTGTCCCATAAAATTTAAAACAACTCCAGGAATCCACTTTGAGTCATGACTTGCACATGCCCATTCTCTCCACCAAGCATGTAGTGAGGTCACACCATTCAGTAAATAGCTGCATTCATGTAGTGATTTGTTTGACATCTGAGTGGTAAGATGTGTTGAAATTGATTAAATGTCTTGAATATTGCCTTCCGAGGGGCACGCGAGGGTAGTTTTTTTTAAAAGATTTAGCCGATTTTGGCACGCACCATTGAAATGTGGTGGCGAACCTTAAAAAGGTTTGCCATATCTGCTTTAATTTACAATTTATTATCTACTTTATGTCTATATCTAGATAAGGTGCTGCTATAGTACTATATTTATTGGCACATTCTAATTCTAACTCAATAACGTATAGCTATGTCTTTAAGAACATGGGTGTCAAACTCATTTGGGCCAAGGGGCCATTACTCATATTAGTGTACCTCATGTGGACTGCACACGACCTACAAACCTTGCCACTGCTATGCCTAAAGAAGCTTTTTAATTGCTGAGCTGTTGCTACTCACAGCTGAAAATGCACTAATAACCAATTGAAAGGAAATAAAAGCCTGAATAAACAACAGAACGAATAATGAAAAGCAAATTTATTCCAGATAATATAATATTTCAATGAGGGAATATACATGAAATTAGGTAATCTAGGTCTTTTTGCCAGACACTTATAGACACTTGACTCTGTTTGCTTGCAACCAGCTTTGCAAGATTTGGAGTCAAAAGATTGAGAAGGCACAACCTTCATTATGGGAGAAAGATTGGCATCAGTTAGCCTTGATCTGTGGTCTGTTTTGTTAGCTTTCATAAATATGTGCTCCCAAAGTAACAGAATTTGTGCAGCAAATTTTCTTATCTCTGGATATTTTTTGCCCTAAACAAGAGTAGACTTTTGGGATCCCAACTTCTCAGTATTTCTCTTTTAAAATTGAGTCATGCTGCAGATCAATTAGTTCCATTTGTATGGAAATAGGAGCTCTCTCGACATTAAAAGAAAAAGTACCCGTGAAAAGAGAAAAATCTTCTTGGTGCTCCTTGAAATCTTTAAAGCGCCTATCAAATTTGTCTTTAATCTTTTCTATTGTCACAATATTTTGATTTTGCCACACAATCAACTTTTTTTTGAAAACTAGCCAGTGCATCATGCATGTCTGTTATCAACTGATCTTTCCCTTGTAGTTTGATGTTTAGATCATTTAAGTGACCTGTAATATCTACTAGGAAGGCCAGATCTTGTACTCAAGGCTTGTACCCTTCAGAAGCAATGCATCCTGACCTTTCATTTCTAGGAACAGTATTATTTCTACCAAAAGTAAAAAAAAAAAAAAAAAAAAAAAAATCTCTTTAGTATGCTGTGGCAAGCCAACCAACAAACCTCTGTGTATAGGGCAGCCCTTCAAATTCACTTTCCAAGTCCTTAAAAAGGAGAGCAAACTGGTGGTGATTCAGTCCTCTGGACCGAATGAAGTTCACAGTTTTGACCACAGTCTTGAGCGCCAATAGTCCACTTTCGGCATTTTTGAACACAGAACCTGCTGATGAATAATGCAATGGAAACATTGCAATTTTTGTTTGTCAGGATACTCGTCCTTCAGTTTTGCTTCTAGTATTGATACAAATCCCTTTTCTTTCCCTGTCATTGCTGGAGCATTATTGGTAGTCACAGCCATGAGTCTCGAAAGGAACCTTGTATTTCTCCAGAATGCTCCATACGGCATCACAAATGTCTTCCCCAGTAGTAGTTCCATGGATGGAAATCATTTCCAAAAACTCTTCAGTTACTTTCAAATTGTTATCCCCAGCTCAAAGAAATAGTGCAATTTTGCACCACATCTTGCATATTGTTACTTTGTAAAATGCAACTGAAAAACATTGAAACGTTGGGGATGCTTCCTGCAGTTGTTCACAAAGGTTGTCTGCTATCTCAGTTATCCTTTCAGCCACTGTGTTTCTTGACAATGAAATTTCTTGGAACACTTTCACATTTCCATAACAGACATTTTCAGCCGCTTTTATCATACATTTCCTTAACCTCAGAGCCTTCACTGAAAGTTTGGAATGTTTTGCCAGTAAATAGCTGATCTCATAACTGGCTTTCACTACCGATTCAGTGCCTTCATTAATTTTTGTAATTACACTTTGCTGCCTTTGAAGTGAGTTCCACATATCCTTTAGTTTTTCTTCTCTTAATTTACCCTCGAAACAAGAAAATTTTTCTTTGTAAATTGTGTCATTTAATATTGTAATTTTACAACACTAATCAATTCATTGCAAATAATACCAACAGTTTTACCTTTTACCTCCATGCAAAAGTAATTCCCATCTTTCTTGGAATTATCTCCCCTCACCAACCTTTCTTTTTCTTGTTGGCTTGGAAAGCACATCACGTCGGAATCATGTGTGCATAAGTCACAACAAAACTGTTTGCTTACTGACTTTATTAAATAGAAACGGCAAAACAAATATTAGCTTACTCGCATTACGATGTAACCGACTCGAACAGTATGAAAGCCATAGTAAAACTAACTGTCAGCGTGTGAAATGATCGCTTAAATAGGCAATAGAAAATTCTGGAAATTGTGAGATCACAGAAAGCGGTAGAAACTTCATTGTTTTCCATGGAGGCAGTGCGGGCCAACAGTTTGACACCCCTGATTTAAGACAATAAGATCATCAATGTAGCAGTAAAGTACTAAGTTTTCAAAATTTATTTCAAAATAATGCATATAAAGGTTTGCAACTATGCTTGATCTACAGGTCCCCAATCACTATTCCTATATGCTGTTTATATGTATTGGTACCTTTAAAGATGTAGCTATTAGATAAACAAATTAATTATGTTATCCCAATAATACTGGTTACAAGGTAATATGTTTTGATACTCTTTATAATAATGGCTAAAGACAGATTTTAAATTATTAGGAGAAATACTGGTAAATAAATTTGTAAAATCAAATGTGCTTATGTGTCTATAATTTTTGTGTTATTATTTAAACACTATTATTTTGGTGTTATTATTTAAACAACGTAAAATAGGGGTGTTATTCAGAGTAATTCTTGATTCTCCTAAATTTCTTATGTAGCGATTCTAGCTTTTTATGGGGGAATTTAGCATAGCTGTTTCGACATGACGTTATAAATCTAAAACCTATGGAGTTTTGTGGAATTTGGGTATCCAATGTACATAAGGAAATTTATGTATTAGGGTTACTTAATTTTAACTTTTTGTACATAGCCAGTAATTTCTTAGTTATAGTGCTAGTATTAGATGTCACAATTTTGTAGGCTGTGCTATTATTGAGTTCATTAAATAAATTGGAGGTATAGAATTTTTGTATATAATACTGTAATTGTTGGCTGCTTTATCAATAGTTGATACTATAAATTTAGATTGTAAATCTAATAATTGCTGCTTGATTATGGACATATCAAATATCTTGATATGTTGTGTTCTTTTGAGTATAATATCTATTTGTTTTACTTTAGCTTCATAGCTAAGTGCAATCCACATTTGGAAAGCTTCCAATGATGTTTTGTATTTGTAGGTCAGTTTTAAACAAAATTGTATTAGGTCAATGCATATTTGTTTTTAATTAGATTTAAGTTACTTTTTTGTACATAGTCTAAATTGCTTAATTTTGCTCCAATTGCTTAATTCTGACTGAGGAACAATTATTAAATCAACAGTGATAATGTGTTTGTGGTGTTCATCCATGAATGTTTGATGCTCAAGGCTGATGACAAAAATTCAGCTTCGAGATCACTTTTCACGAGGTTACAAGCCTCCTGCTTGTAATTACAAAAAATCGATCCTATTGGTTGAATGTATCTAAAATATATACTGATATATGAGCATATTTTTTTTTTAGTTTTTTAGAGCATATTTAAATTGGTTGATTATTTGTTCCATATGAATGTTATCCATTACTAAATTTTGAAATTTAAAATTGAGATATTCTTTGGAGACTATCGACTTATTACCCAATTTAAATTTAAAAATTTCATTCGATAAATGATTTAAGTGTTGTAGAGATAATACTTAATTTTAATAAGGCTTTTAGCTTACTAATTTTTATACCAAAAATAATATGAATTTGCTTAACATTTATGATTTGTCTGTCTCATGATCTTAGCAGATCTGAAAATTTACCTAAATTATTAGTGGTGTATGTGGAGTTTTTTTTTTTTTTTTTTTTTTTGCAGTATTTTTAACTCATTTGTGCTTTGGTGTTAGCCTTTATCTAATTTGGAAAATTTCATAAATGTATGGTCCTGTATACTGTAAGTAAAACAGTGTCCATTGAATTTGTTAAGTCCATAAGGGTAAAGTGATTTATGTCTTATTATGTTCAGGTTTTTTATTTCCAATCTTTTAAAAGTATTGTTTTCTTATGGCAAGTATTGTAATAGAGATATTATTGAAGCTATGAACCTGAAAATGTTGCAATTCTAAAGGAACAGGCAGTTACACTCCTGATATATCTGAAGCACCTCTTACACTATTTTTCTTTGCTTTTTACTTGCTAACTTTAAATTTTATACCTCAAAAGTTATTAGAGTAATTCGAGGGAAATTGAGGTGCTATATTGCTATCTCTTACTGACTTTTCACCTTAATTCGGCATAAGCCTTTTCTTTTTCACTACTTAATTATTTTTCACTGGTAAATAGCTAAAATTATTTCCTTCTCATAGGTAAATATCATAAAATAATTTTCACTTCTAACCACACATGTAATTTATAGTTGTCTCACTTTCTGTATTAGTCTCACTGCTATCTCTCAGGTTAGCTGTTATTCTGATAGTTTTTCTAAAATTTAATATAATTTGGATAATTTAAATCATTTAGACCTAGCTAAACTAGCCAATAACAAACAGAAACAGATTGTTTTGTCAATTATTGACTGGATATATTGAATGATGCTAGCCCTCGTCAATGTACCACCATATCAGTAATTTTACTCGTCATAAAGTAATACCTATTATTGATGCTTTCGCACTATACTTATACATAGTTTTCCTCGTCATTATTTTATTTTACTTTCATTTATTTTATTATTATTTGTAGGGTATAACACATTAAACCAACTCAAGCTATCTAAATCTTTTGGCCTCATGGCTCACTGGGTATACTTTTATACTGAATAACTATTCTAAATCATTATCTTACATCTTCTTTATTGGCTTAAAAGCTAACTTAGAATGCTTTTATTATGCTTAATACACTCTTATTCAATGCATTTGAATCGACTAAAGCTTAGGGCTCTATTGGAATGCTTTTATTGTACAGTATTGTACTTTAAACACTATTCAAATTGCTTATCTTGAATCGTTATCTTACATACTCTGTAATTGCATGCATGCAATTACAGAGTATGTAAGATAACGCGTGTGTGTGTGTGTGTGTGTGTGCGCGCATGTCTGAATGTAATAAAATTTGAACTGGCTTGGCTAAATAGATATTTCTAAAGGAACCAGACCAACATGTTTAGGCTAACAGGCTCTTTGTGCATTTTCAAGTGCACCTCTAAAATACAAATTTTCATCCTAATGAAATGGCAATAATTAAGTTTTCTGATATACATACGCCACTGATTTGAGAAAATGTTGTCTCTATAAAATACCCAAACTATTCTTTAAGAATCACCAGCCTCATCATTAAAATGCTGACAGAATCATATTTGCCTATGCATAATATGCTCAAGGTGCAAAGTATTAAAAAATATAATAATAATTTAGTAATAGCTTGCTGGTAGTAGTAGTAGTAGTAGTGGCACATGATGCAAGAAAGCAAGTGTAGGAGCTTATGCAGCATCAGCCAAAAAAAAAAAAAAAAAAAAAAAAATCACACCATTCCCTCCAAATGCCTGTCCAGTTCCTCCTTAAATTTATTTAACCTATCAACTTCCACAACGACAGATGGAAGTTTGTTCCAGCAATTAACCACCCGCTGGCTAAAGGCAAATTTCCGCACATCTATTCTACATCTGTCCTTTCTTAATTTGAACTTATGTCCCCGTAGGTTCGTAATCTGAACAAGTGGAAGGATCCCATCAGAATTCAGCGTGCTCAACCCATTCAAGGCCTTATAGACCTCAATCAGATCACCGCGCAGGTGCCTAGTCTCCAGCCACTGCAATTTGCAGAACTTAAGCCTCTCTTGGTAAGAGTATCCCTTAAACAACCGGTGCAATACCACCACTTTGCTTATTGGAGGCTTGAAGTGGTGAAACCCATGTTTAGTCTCTAGAGCAAAGTTCCTGGCACATCCCTGCACCCCTCCCCATAATTTTCCTTCAATCCATGCATGGTACCAAGTACTATAGGTTTTGATACCTTTCGTGTTTGGGGGTTTCATAAAAAGAAAAAAAAAAAAAAAGAGCTGAATATAAATGACACACAAATTAGTCATTTATATTCAGCATTCAAGATATAAGTAAGGAATCAGAGCTCACTTAATGACAAGCCAATATGTGTGGCATTGGCTCAGGGCAACAAAGTTTATGGGGGCACCAAAAATCTAAAGAACAACAGAAAATTAAATAATAAAATATCAAAATCAATCAACAATAAACAAGTGAACAATTTAAAAAAGGAATTCTATAGAGAAAACTGGAGTACAGGCTGCTGGAAAAAAATATTAAAGTAAATTTATGTGCTGCCCGACTCTGATACATTTTGTGCCAAATAAACATTACAAACAAAAAGTCTATTTTAATGTACCACAAGCTGTCTCCCCGCTTTCAGAATCAATCAAATACCTTAAAAACTGCAGAACATATAATAAATTTAAATGCAAAAAAGGTTGTCAATTAAACTGAACTGAACCTGAATTTGGGCTGAATTAGATAGCCTCATCAGCAGATCTTCAATATCAATGAAATAATTACATTAAAAGTGGCTAAAAATGTCTCATTTTTTTTAAATTCAAAACCTAACTATTATTATTATGTTATTATCAGATAGAACAAGAGTTAAGTAGATTCAGTTGGAATTGAAAAACATCAAAATGAAGAGTAAAATCATACTGATGAGATGGAAAGCTTTGATTTTAAATTCACATTTTTTTATACATGAATGTATCAAAAGTCAGTATTTAATAAATAGCTTTACCTAACCTGGTGGTAGGATCATTACCAGACAGATGTCTACAAAATAACGATCCTTTGTGACCTTTTAATTAATGATTAAAAATCTAAAAATTTTGTAGCTGCCTAATTAAAGACAAAAGTTTACTTTTTGTCTATATTTAGATAATAGTTTCTGAAGCTTTTTTTACT
Source organism: Mastigoproctus giganteus (assembly GCF_048544385.1). Lineage (NCBI taxonomy): Eukaryota > Metazoa > Arthropoda > Arachnida > Uropygi > Thelyphonidae > Mastigoproctus > Mastigoproctus giganteus. The sequence continues at coordinate 100,943,866 of NC_143577.1, forward strand.
CTGAAAGCAACAAGTTTTTGTTGCTTTCAGAGTAATTAAATGCATACATCTATCTGGTACAGTGCAACATTACAACCATTTGTGTGAAGGATGACATGAGAATTTATTTAAATAAGTGACCAAGTTGCTACAAAGAAAATAGAAAACCTAAGTACGACAAGATATTCTGAACTAAATGTTTATTTACAGTTCAAGATTACTATGTTTTTGTCTCTTGTGCGAGTTATTTTTAAAAGATGTGTTTTCACATAAATAAAGATGAGAACACAAAATGAAAATTCATTATAATGTCTACTAAGCTGCCAGAAGCAAAGATAGGAATGCTTTAAATTTGGTGTACTGTGAATCACAAATTTAAAATAAATTTTGAAAAAAAATTTACAATGTAAGGAATGACACTATATATATATTTTTTGTTGCATTTTATTTTTTTAAGTAACTGTAAACATATGCTTGAGGATTTTTTCAACTAGAAAAATGAATGAAATTAATAGACTTGGATTTATGTCTAAAATGTTTTGTTTTTCTAATTTTCAACAGTATTAATTTTTTTGATTTTTTGTAAAATAAAAAAATATAAAAACAGCATTTTTAAATATTTAATTTTTTTAGTAGAAATTAAGAAATTGCATACAATAATTACACTAGCCTACAAATAATATTTTTTGTCATACCTCTGCAATGAAAATACGCGATTCTGCAGGATAAACGTGCTGATTCTGAAAATCACCATAAAAAGTCTCTACCACATCTACATCAAAAGATGTACCAACATTCAGTGTTAAAATAAAGGGATATATATATATATATATATATATATATATATATACACGCATAATTAAAGTTTGTAATACAAGTGTAAAAAATATAAGTTCTCTATAACTCATTTAACTTCAGAAAAAAATATCATAAATCATTCGTTTTTGTGCCCCCTACACCTCCTGCAAGTTTGTCGCGCTGGTGGTGAATTACCCTGTATATATATAGCATACGCATGAATATAAATTACAATAATCAAAGGGTACACTTTTAGATAAAATTATAACTATCTGGCCATTGTCCCAAAAATGGAAAACAGAATTTCAAACTGCATAATATTAAGGATGATCTCATAATTATGGCCAGAAGTTTGCTTGCCTCCTTTTCTGTCTCCCTTAATATAATTTGATAGATCCCATCCACCCCAGGTGACTTTATGTTTAACTCCAGTAATTTCTCTCCCACTTTCCTCAGTTATCACAAAATCATTTAGCACCCTGATAGAATTTGACAAACTTTTAGATCTCCTTCCCTAAAGAATTCCTCATGTGTGAATATAGATGCAAAATACCCATTCAGTTTTTCAGCAGCTTGAGTAGGATCATCGACAGTAAACCATTGATATGTAGTGGACTATTGTGATTCATTCCTTTCTTTATAGTGTGTAAGTAAAGAAGTCTGTGCTGTTTTCTTTGCATTCTTTGCTGAAGGTTTCTCATAATCTCTGCCTTAGGTTGCTTAACCTCCTTTGTGACTTCATTGCAGACTAGTTTCTAGCTACTGTAGGCTTCTGTATCACTTAATTTTTAATCATCCAATGCATTTTTCTTGTCTTCCATGAGAATGATGAATTCATCTGGTCAATTTATGTCTAAACCTTGAACAGTATCTATTAATTGGTATAAAAGTGCAGTAGCTTCTACAGTTACTTCTCTGAATGCTTCCCATTTAGAATTTACTATTGGTAAATTAGTTAGTCCCTCTTTAAAGAATTTAAAAGCTGTCTGAGACCACTGTAGTCACATTTATGAAAGCAAAAGCCTTCCCTTTGCCTTTGATGGTATTTACATCTTTAAGTAAATCTTACATAATACACTGTGATAGCTGCTTTCTAGTGTTTCTTTTATCTGGAGATTCCTAATGTATTAAGCAGCACTGCTGATAATCATATCACAAGTATTGCTTTCTCTTGTTGCCGCTCTAATGATATGCCACTGCTGGAAAAAGCAGTCATCCAATAAATCTTCAAAATTCTTGCTTGAAAGGTGACGTCAGTTACAGCTGGGTAATATTCTTCAGAATATTCATTTAACTCTTACTGTTGTTGCCTGATTGATGGCCTCTCAATTCTTGGTTTACCCTTTATGGATCCTATCAATTTTTTTTTACTATCTCAGTAGAGCCCTAATTGGAGACAGTACACAATCTACTCACATAACACTGCTCTTTGTTAAAGTGGAAATGAGTGAAACCCCTGGTGCTGTCAGATAGCTAACACACTTTACACTTATAGATTACGCAAATGTTGGCACTTTTACCGGTCAGTGAAATTTCTCCCTGAATATGATTACATATGAGTGACCAGCCCACAAATTTCAATCAATATCTGATAAGTTAAAACTCCCATTATAAGACATTCTGATTTTCTGGCCCACTTTGTATGGATGTTTATTATCACAGTCATTAGGCCTATAATACCTTCCTACTCTCATTTTTGTTTTTCCTAGTGCTATTGTCATATCAAACTGACTCAGCATTGCACTAGCCACCCATGTCAACTTGATGCTGTGACTTAGATTTCAAGTGCTTCCTAACTTCCTTTCCCCCACCCTCTTGTCTTGTGTATTCCTTTTGTACACATTGTTTTCCCCATATTCAAATTCTGTCCGAGTGACTCACGTCTGATATCCTCACGGTGCCCACCTTGGTTGATTTAACCAGTACTTCAGATTCATCAGATGTATTTACTATGTTCACAGTATTATCCTGTACACAAGTATACATGCATCTGTTTTTATTTTGGTCAAGCTAAACAAAACATTGACTTCTTGTAATTCATAATATGTTGAACTGAAAACATGACGTATTGTATAATCATTTAAAGAACATGGTGGGGAAAGAGATATATATATATATATATATATATATATAGGAGGATTTCATTTCCAAATTTATAGAAAAATAGAATTTGAAAGTGGTGTCTGTGAGATGCCACATTGGTGAAAAGCACAATTGTGTTAGTTCATGATGCAAAACTCATGTTCACAGTTCCTATACAATGAACCAATTATGGTGGATTAAATGTAGAGTCACTAGTCATGCCAAAACTCATAGAGGTATGGGGTCATTTTAAAAAATTTAACAAAGATTTCGAATTTTAAAATGAAACCAATGAGGGGGAAAAAAATTATCTTGAAAGGTGATGTCGGCTACAGCCGGGTAATATTCTTCAGAATATTCATTTAACTCTTATTGTTGTTGTCTGATTGATGGTCTCTCAATTCTTGGTTCTTCATGGATCCTATCAAAATTTTTTTCCCATCTCAGTTGAGTCCTATTTGGAGACAGTATACAATCTACTCACATAACACTGCTCTTTGTTAAAGTGGAGATGGGGAAACCCTTGGTGCTGTCAGACAACTAATACACTATACACTTATAGATTACGGGAACGTTGGCACTTTTACAGGTCAGTGAAATTTCTCCCTGAATCTAATGTGGATCTCACAAACATTGCTAATTGTCGGATGTGATCATTGGTTGCCTTTTGGATGTATGCCATCTGTCCCTAGGGTTTTATGATCTTTCGGTCTCAATTGCTTTTCAGAGCGACTTCCCATTGAAACTAGTGGTTTCAATGGTAAAGATTGTTGCGAACTATCTGTTCACCTCGGCTGCCATCTTGTCTAGGTTGTCGATTATACCTCCTACTCATCTTGTATGGGACATATCTAATTTATCCTATGCTTTCATATATTTGAGTAGAATTTCTCTTCTCAAGCTATTTTTCATGCATAGCTTTTGCAAGTCTTACCCCATCAGCGGTTTTCTTATGTATTTTCTTATATGTTTTTCTTAAGAAAAACAAGATACAGGATATTTCAGAGACTGCTGGGAGTCATTGCGGTACAAGTAAACACACGGGTTGTGTTAGGGTAGCTAAGAATAGAAATAGGTGCATGTATACTTGTGTGTACACCAATGCTAGGAGTTTAGTAAATAAATTTTATGAATTTGAGGTATTGCTCAAAACATCAAAGGCAGATATTGTTGGGATATCAGAGACATGGTGTCACACAGATATAAGGAATGCAGAACTGGAATTTGGGAAGTACGTCTACAGAAAGGATAGACTGGATGGGAAGGGAGGAGGGGTTATGCTATTAGTTAATAAATACATAAAATCCAAGGAAGTGAAGCCAGTGGACATCACTGGACAGTGCAGTGTCGAGTCAGTTTGGTATGACATAAGCATTGGGAGATCAAAATTGAGAGTAGGAGTGTGCTTTTTTTTTTTTTTTTTTTTTTTTTTGATTTGGTAGTTGTTGGCGCATCGGCTTCTGTGGCCATATTGCACCTCCCAAGGTTTTTGCAGTACTTTGATCCAAGCCCGAGGCGGGAATCGAACCCGCGACCTTTGGATTGCCGAGCAGGTACTTTACCCACTCGGCTAGCCCGGTCGGCTAGGAGTGTGCTATAGGCCTAATGACTCTGTTGAGTACAATAAGAAACTGTACAGGGAAATAGAGTGGACCAGTAAATCAGAGTGTCTTATAATGGGAGATTTTAATTTCCCAGATATTGACTGGAATTTGGGGGTTGGTCACTCACACAATAGCAAGGCTTTTGTGGATTTATTGGATGATTGTTTTCTACATCAGCATGTTCGAGAGGCAACTAGAGGGAGGAATACTCTTGATTTGATTATCAGCAGTGATTCTTCATGCATTAAGAATTTGCACATAAATGAACCACTAGGTGGCAGTGATCAGTGTGCTGAAGTGGGATTTACTCAAAGAGGTAACTACCATTAGGGGTAAAGGGAAGGGTTGTTGCTTTCGTAAAGGTGACTACGATGGACTGAGACAGTATTTAAATTCTAGACAGTGGGACCAACTGATGATGTTACCAACAGCAAATGCAAAATGGGAAGCATTCAAAGAACTTATCTTGGAAGCTACTAGGCTTTACATACCAACTAAGAAATATTGTTAAAGGTTTTAGGCCAAAATGGATGTCAGATGAACTAATGAGGCATATGGCAGAGAAGAAACATGCATGGGATACATACAAATTAACACATGACACAGAAGCCTATGATAGATACAAGTTGATCTGTAACCAAGTTACAAAGGAGGTTAGGCAGGCAAAGGCAGATTACGAGAAATCTTTGGCAAGGGATGCAAAGAAAAACAGCAAAGAGTTCTTTACTTATGTAAACTCTAGAAGGAAGGGGATGAATCAGATTGGTCCACTTGATATCGATGGGTCAACTGTTGATGATCCTGCTCAGGTAGCTAACAAACTAAATGAATATTTTGCATCGACATTCACACATGAGGAGTTATTTAGCGAAGGGAAAGCCAGAGGTGTATTCAACTCTAGCAGTAAGCTAGAGAATCTTGTAATAACTGAGTAAAGTGGAGGAGAAATTGTTGAAGATAAACACAAGAAAGGCACCCGGGGTGGATGGGATCTATCCAGTTATATTAAAGAAGGCAGCACAGGAAGTAAGCAAACCCTTAGCCATAATTATGAGAGCTTCCTTGGACTCAGGGGAGGTATTCACAGACTGGAGATGTGCAGATGTGACCCCAATTCACAAAGGAGGATCAAAGGTTGACACAATTAATTATAGACCTGTGAGTTTAACTTCTGTTCCAGGAAAATTAATGGAGGCACTAGTTAAAGAAGCACTGCAAGATCATTTAGACAAGACTTCAGTTATAGCTCGGACACAGCATGGTTTTGTTAAGGGGAAGTCTTGCCTGACCAATTTGATTGGATGCTATGATGCAGTCACAAAGGAACTGGATGCAGGGAATAACTTTGATATTATATACTTGGATCTTAGAAAGGCTTTTGATACTGTTGCACATGGAAGACTGCTGCACAAATTGGAGCAGTGTGACATTGGAGGCAAATTGCTGCTGTGGATAAAGGGGTGGCTGAGGGGGAGAAGACAGGGAGTGGTAATCAATGGACACTGCTCGTCGTGGACTAATGTTATTAGTGGAGTCCCTCAGGGCTCAGTGTTGGGTCCATTATTGTTTTCTGTATTCATAAATGATATTGATGATGGTATATCAAGCTTAATGTCGAAGTTTGCAGACGATACCAAGGTTGGCAGGGTTGTTAAGGACACTACTGATACTATGCTGCTGCAACAGGATCTGGAAAGGTTGAGCAGATGGGCTGAGAGGTGGCAAATGAAGTTTAACATTGACAAATGTAAAGTACTACATATGGGAAACAGCAACCCCAGAGCAACGTATCAACTCTGTGGTACCACACTGACAGTGGTAGAGAATGAAAGGGACCTGGGGGTGGTTGTGCAGGCAGATATGAAGTTCTCTGAGCAGTGCAGACGGGCTGCAAGAGTAGCTCATGGTGTATTGTCAATGATATATAGGAATTTTTCTAGCAGGGATAAGGAGGTGATTATTCCCTTGTATAAGGCAATGGTCAGGCCACACCTAGAGTACTGTATAGAGGTCTGGAGGCCTCATTTCAAGAAGGATGTAGAGCTGCTGGAACGAGTACAGAGAAGGGCAACAAGATTAGTGAATGGAACAAAGGGGTGCTCTTACGAAGAAAGGCTTAAGTTTTGCAAATTACAGTGTCTGGAGACTAGGCACCAGCGAGGTGATCTGATAGAGGTGTATAAAGCCTTGAATGGTTTGAGCATGCTCGTTGATGGGATTCTTCCTCTCGCTCAGAATAATCACCTGCGAGGGCATAAATTCAAATTGAGGAAAGACAGATATAGGATAGACGTGCGGAAATTTGCCTTTAGCCAGCGGGTGGTTGGTTGGTGGAACAGACTTCCATCCGTTGTCGTGGAAGTTGATAGCCTAAATAAGTTTAAGGCTCGGCTGGACAGGTATTTTGAACGAACAGAGGGGTGAAGTGGAAGTGGTTTTTCTTTTTTTTTTTTTTTTTTTGGCTGATGCTGCATAAGCTTGCTTTCTTGCATCAAATGCCTCTACTAATGCTAATGCTAATAAAGAAATAGTTATATTTCAATAATATATAATCAGCATACCTGTAATTGTCCTTAAAAATATTTGCTACTAAAGGATTTTCTCTTGTATTCCTGCTTACTCTTCCTCACAAGGAACCAGCAGTAATCATTACAGGATTCCCAGCGACCATGGTACTGCTTTTCCATCGTGGAAATATCTATCCCCATCATTACAGGATCCCAGCGACCTCAGTACCACTTTTGCATCGTGGAAATACCTATCCCATTGATTACAGGATCCCAGCGACCTTGGTACCACTTTTCCATTGTGGAAATATCTTGATGAAATCGCTCCCTTTGTTATTTACTCACATCCCCCAGATTTTTGGAGAAAAATTCGTGATGGGAATGAATTTAATAACGACATTCGATAGCCCATGTTTTTGTAGCGCTTGAGTAAATTAGACTCCAACATTGCAGTTTTCTTCTTTCCTATTACTAAAATTCAAGATGGGAATGAATTTAACGACATTCAATAGCCCATGTTTATGTAACGTTCGAGTAAATTAGACACAAACATTTCACAGTTTTCTTCTTTCCTATTACCAAAATTCAAGATGGGAATGAAGAAAATGAATTTTTAACGACATTCGACAGCCCGTGTTTTTGTAGCACTCAAGTAAATTAGACACCAGCGTTTCACCGTTTTCTTCTTTCCTATTACCAAAAAAAAAACAAAAAAACCATGTACTACCACATTAAATGATCGCCAAGCTGCCAATTTAACATAACTTTAACTGGGTTTCAAACACCTTTCACGAGTTTCCTAATTTGGGGTCGTAAGAAGATTCCTTCCTTAATTTGGCAAAATATTTCCAAACATACTTCAAGTATGCAAATCTGCTACCTTCTTTATCTAGCCCCTTCACAAAATTTTTCATCAATCCAAGTGTGATGTGCAGGTGTGGAAGAAGAACCTTGTTTGATTGAACTAAAGGTATATATTTTACATTACATTGTCCTGGTATGAACTCGTCCCACTAGTCCCAATATTGCACAGCATAATGTTCTTCTGTCACACAGCTGTCCCACAAACACAAAAAAACATTTTATGAAATTCCCTGCAAAGCAACAAGCAAACCAATAACTTTAAGATCACTGCATATAGAATATGTAGAACCTTAGACATGTTTTCATGACTTTTCTTTAAGTCCAACTGAATGAAACACAGGAACTGATGGAAATCTGTTGCGATTATGATGCAAAACTGCTTTTAAACTTAATTTTGAGGAATCTATGAATAAATGCCATTCATCTGACTTATGCACCACTCCTAATTTTTTCAGAAGTTCAGTAATGTCTTTGCAAAAACACATGCTGTCCTCCTCCATAGCAAAATATTTCAAAAATGTTTCCTAAATATTTCAAAAATGTAAGGGTTGCAGGTTGCACCCTCTTACTCTCGAGGGGCTGTTTATGTTTGGAGGATAGAATTACAACCCTGAGAACATGTCATGATCAGTTCATACTTGGAAAACCTTATCATAGCCTACAAAAATCCTCACCAAAAATGCTAAGTGTGCTCTCTTCAATTTGTAAATTGTTGTATCGCAATTTGAACCTAGGAACCGCAGGTAAAAGTCTGATTATGTTTATCACAAGGTAACTGAGGCTAGAATCGATTGCTAGAATCAAAAGAATTACCTTATATCTGTTAAAATAAATCAGTATGTCATCACTGGCTTTATTATGTGAAATTGGCATATTTTGGTAAAACTTAAATCACTATATTTAATAACCATGACGTGATGTGAAACTATCATGGTGATATTTAAAATCTACACATAAAAATTGGTTAAAAACAGAATTTAAGTTCTTGGAGGTAAAAACCATGTTGGCTAGTGTTATTGCAATCCATTCGGACAAGATGAAATACTGGTATTCTCCAAACAGAATTTAAAAAAACTCAAGCATTTCTGAAAAAAAAAAAAAAAAAAAAATTGCACACCTGTCAAGTGTAGTTTGACTGCTACACTCTGGAGTGCCACCACTGCCTGGTTAACATAATTACATTTCTCTTTTTCAAAATGGTTTGATAAATGAAAAGATTTTAGGAAATATTAAATAATGTATCATAAATATGTATTTACCATAGTTCCAAAAGGAATAGCTCTTGAAGCATGATAGTAAATGGCAATAAAATTGATGAGGAAGGCTGTCCCACACACCAATGCAGGCAAGAAAAATGCACTTATTAACATCTGTTTAATCCAGCGTTTTCCTGAAATATTATCACACTTTTAACATCTGTAATATCTCAATCTTAAAATTATAAATCAAAGAGAAAATTATTGTATTTATAAAATTCATCATATTGTATAGAAATCATTTCTTTCAATACTATTTCACATTTTCATTCACTTTTTGACAGATTAAATCTGATGGAATTTAAAAAAGTGCAAAGGTATGAAAACAGCAAAAGGAATTAGAATCATCGTCGTGCATTTTAGCAGCAACTAACTGGTATTGTTCAATCAACAATGATTTTTAATGCCGATTTAACCCCAGTGGCTCGCATCTGGTAAGCACGGGCTTGGCAAACCCAGGGTCCTGAGCTGGATATCATCATCATTCTCTTTCTTGGTGATTCCCTTCTATTTCTGACTCTCTCACTCTCTTAACACTCAATTGCGAATGATTATAATATGAATTTACCTCCCCATGTATTGTCTTAAATGAATCAAGTTAAAATAATAATTAAAATAAGCACGTATTCAACTCTCATATCATATCAAGGGAATCGGAAAGAATCACGGAAAGACAGCGGCCACCAACCTCCAAAAACCAACCACACCACAAGCCATCATGAGAATTGAAAAACAATTGTCATGAAATTCTAAAAACGATGACACTAATAAATTAATTCACACATAAGTTAAACTTTAAAATCATTATTAACTTCTTTTAAGAGACCACCTTATTCGGTTTGTTACGGTGTTCACAAGAAATACAAGTGATTCGTGAATGCTATTCCCCCTTGTTTTATATCAAATTAACGACACCTGGCATGAGATTATTTATATAAACCAATGTATGAATTGCTATTCATGCATGCGCGTAAGAGTCCACGTGTCCAAAATATTATAAGGTCTGAGTACATTAACAGAATTAACATTTAATCTCATTTCTGTTTTGGCAATTAATAATTTAAAATATTCAAGCTGTTTATTAAAAACCTTTGATTCATTAAAAAGAAACATGTCCATCAGTGATTGCATGAAACAAGCTCAGATGCACCCGTTGTTGTTGGTGTTTGGTTTTTTAGGAGCATTAGCAACTAAGGCCATATTTCTGCGGGATTTGCGGTGGTCATTCCCTGACCTTTCCGCATTCTCCGTATTGGGTGGTGACGGGCTCGAACCCCGGTCTAATCAAGAAGCGTGTGCTACGCACTGCTGCTCCTGCCCACCTGGCTACGGAGGCGCCTATGAACCCATCCTACCTGCTCTAACTGATGCCAAATGCTGCTGTATCCTTACTGAAAATAAATTTTGGGTCGAGCCAATATAAGTAGAATTGCATTCACCACAAGAAATATTGTAAACAATATTGTGAGCTTCCATGGTAGGAACTACATATGCCCTATATTTCAAGATAGCATGGAGCTTACTCATGGGTTGTGGAACAATCTTAAATTCAGTGATCTTAAATATGTTAATAAATTGTCTATACCAATGTTGTATCTATGGAACTTAAATAAAATGTTTGTGATCCGCCCTTTCATTTATTGTACCCGTCTCTAATTTATAAAAGGAGCATCATTTTCAACCAGTTCCATAATGCATATAGATACAGCTCTACACAAAAATCCTTATTGGATGAGCTCACGGAACTGACAAAAAGATTTTTAAATAGGGGTTATTCATTAGGTACCATTATGCAGATTAGTCAGCAGGCGAAATATAATGCCAGCTGGTGACTGGAATGGAGGACTATGCTTCCTGTGTGTACACAGGAAGCATAATTGAGGCCAGGCCACTTTAAGTCAAGAAATTGTATATAGACTCACTTTATTGCAGCAAACATATCCAAAAATTTGATAAGAATTAACTCATACAATATATTTCCCCCACAATTTTACCTTATCTACCGAATGCATCACGAATAGCCAAACTAATAAATCAAACTTATCTGAAAAAATATCTCAACTACCCAAACTTTCCTCAATCATTTCACAAAATTATGTGGTCTCAGTTCCAATCTCAATGATGTACACATCTGTGGAACCCACTTACTTTTTTGACAGAATACCCCTGGTTACCTCAACCACCACTAATCATCTCAGTTACAAATTAATCACTCTATAACTTCTTTTACAGAACCAATTTTCCTATTCCTCATTTATTCCTTCTATTTCTGTTTTCTGGAACAACTTTCTTTTACATATTTCCTGAAAATTAAAATCTACAGGAGAAAAAAAACATTTTCCATTATGTGTTCATTTGTGTTGTTGTTGTTATTTGGTTTTTAGGAGCATTAGCAACTAAGGCCATATTGCCCCGGGGATATGCAGTGGTCATTCCCTGACCTTTCCGCATCTTCCATATTTGGTGGCTCACAGGCTCGAACCCCAGTCTAATCAAGAAGTGTGTGCTACGCACTGCTGCTCCTGCCCACCTGGCTACGGAGGCGCCTCATCTGAGTGAGCTGCTAGTGTTGCACACCACTCATCCATCAAACCATTGTTGCCTGACAACCATTTTTTCATAATTTTATAGGCTGGTTTGCTAATAAGCAATGGCAAAGTGATATGTCAATTTTTTACCATAATGGGATACCTAGGTTTTTACTTTTGTTCCAAAGATGTGGATCTTTTGGAAGTGGTGCAGAAAAGAACAATCAGATTACTAAGGACATAAAAGGGTACTATTACCATGAAAAATAAATAAATAGCTAAGCAAATTCCAGTACTTGGACAATGGGTACCCATGAGGAGACCGTTAGGAAGGTTTTTTTTTTTTTTTTTTTTGGTAGTTGGCACATCGGCTTCTGTGGCCATAATGCACCTCCCAAGGTTTTTGCAGTGCTTTGATCCAAGCCCGCGGCGGGATTCGAACCCGCGACCTTTGGGTTGCCAGGCAGGCACTTTACCCACCCGGCTAGCCCGGTCGGCCCTTTAGGAAGTACATAAGGCTTTAAATGGATTGAGTAAAGTGAATGCTGATGGCATTCTTGCTCGTTTTCCGCCAATCCACACAATGGAGATAAACTAAAAAAAAAAAAAATGTTGGCTGAAGGACATAGTGCAAAAATTTGCTTTCAGTCAAAGTAATTTACATTGCTAGAACAAGCATCCATCTGGTGTTGCAGAAGTGAATAATTAATTTTAAGGACAGAATAAACTTAAGGAAGCATTAGACAAATTATTAGAGTATTATTATTAATTATTAGAGATATATTATTAGGGTTTCTTCTCTCTGATGCTATATAAAAGCTTGCTTCCTTGCATCATTTTCCACTACTAATACTATTAACCCTCTTGGGCTGCTGTTAAAAAAATTTAAGTAGCAACTTTATTTCTGATCGGAGTTGTTTTCCATGTGAAAGTAAAGTGTGCTTCATTCCTATCATTGGAACTAGCTCTTCTGCACGTGTTACAGCTATATTTAACTTCAAATTTTTGCAAACTACTGAGCTTATCAACAATGAAGAGGGATTATAATTAACAGTATCAAATTTTTAACAACAATAACGATGAAATCTAGCCTTTAACTTCTGTCCCTCTTGGATCTCCAAGAAAAGGTTAAGTGGTATACGAGCCTGACATTTGAACCAGATATGACTTATTTAAAAAGTCGGGTGTGCTTGCTAGTGGGTAATATCACTATGTTGTCATGATGACAAAATTTAACTAATTACCCGAAGTGGATAAATCCAAACCGGCATTTAAAAAAATAATAATAAATAAAAATATAAAATAACAAAAATTACAAGGAATGTGAAAACACAAACCAAACATTTTTGATAACAAAATTTATTGGGTAAAAAAAAAAAAAATCCCCCCCCCCAAAATATGTGCTTCTAAATCACTTCTTTTTTTTTTTAAATCAAGAATAATTGTTTTTAAAGCATTAGCTAAAAAACGTTTACACAAACAAAACAATAGAATTTGTATTTACACTTTTTTTTTTTTACTTCACTTGATTTGTATTTACACTTTTTTTTTTTTTACTTCACTTGAAAACACTAGTCGCATTTTAGATAAATAATTTTTTTTTTTTTTTTTTTTTTTTTTTTCCTTTTTGACCGGAAATTGATATACCCACTCTGCTGAAACGAAATTTTCTTTCATTACAGTGAAAAAAAAAAAAAAAACTCCATGCTACAAAACTGATAAACAGCTGAGTTGAACAGTGAAAAGCACTGGGTCCAACAAGCATTTGTGAAAACTGAAACTTCCCAATAGTTTTTAGTATCACATTAAGATTATTTAGAGCAGCGTTTCTCAAACTGTGTTCCGCGGAACATTAGTGTTCCGTGAGATGCGAACAAGTGTTTCGCGAAAAATTATAATTAATAATTAAAAAATAAAATAAAATAAATAAATTTTGCATATTTGTAGCAAGACACCACTTTTGTATCATTATAATTTTTAACATTATTTTTCTTCGGTTATTAACACACTGGCATAGACTAATAATCAAATAGACTGTGGAACACTATTTTGGCGGGCCTTTGCATAGAGGTAATGACATCTATTAATCTAATATGCCATTCGTATGCGATTTAGCCTGGAACACAGGTTGAAGGAGAGAGGGAAGCGAACCGAAATCATAACTAAACTCACTTCCATGTTTAAAATTTTTTTTGATAATTATCAGTATTTCGAAATACTATTATTAAAATAAATGACCATGGATTTGTGGTTGAAAAAAGGAACTTTAAAACGAGAAGCAAGTATTTCTAGTATTGCAACTGTGGTCAATGAAAAGGAACACAATATTGTCAACACTTCAAAGTGAGGATGAACAATCGCAGCTTTCTGTTCCCAAAACTCCGAAGTGAGAAAAATAGGAACCAACTAATAAAAGACCAAAAAAAAATTTTAATGACAGTTATTTGAATTTCAGCTTTACATGTGTTGGAAATAAAGATGCTCCTGATGCACAGTATATCGTATGTAATAAAATACTACAAACAGTTCTTTGCCTCCTGCTAATCTTGTTTTTCGTATGTGTGCCGTAAATACTAGCATTAGTATTAGCAGAAGCATATGATGCAAGAAAGCAAGCTTATGCAGCATCAGCCAAAAAAAAAAAAAAAAAACTCCCCACTCCCATTTCACCCCTCCATTTGTTCTAAATGCCTGTCCAGCTCAGTCTTAAAATTATTTAGGCTATCAACTTCCACCACAAAAGATGGAAATCTGTTCCACCAATAAACTGCCCACTGGCTAAAGCCAATAAAGTGTGGACGTTACACCTGGTTAAACCAAGTAAAAACTTACTGTATTTGTTCTTTCTTTTTCCGCTCCATATATTTTAGCTGTCTTCAATTCATCTTTTCTCCACTTTCCAAGTTATCAGACTACTTAAAAACAAGGAAAGGATCTTTTTTATATACTTTGTTCAATTTATAATGTCTATTTTGAGCACTGATAATCACAATCACCACCCGATCACTTACAAATGTATAATGGTTTTTGCTCTTTCCTTGCTGTATAGCACAGGATATACAGATGGCCTTCCATAATACTGCTACTTTATATCATTTTTTTATGACTTTCCATTATTACATTTTACTATCTCATTCTCAAATTTTAATCATTCCAGATTTGGTTTCATTATGTGAGGAAGTTAGGTGTCAAATAAGTGTTGTTATGGCCCTTTATGATAGCATGAACAGGTTTAAACAGGTGCCCTTGAAAGATTTAAATTGGGGGGGGGGGGGCACAAGCTCTCAGCTGCCCATATCACCACCACAGCTGGCACTTGATCATCTGGCAATACAATGGCAATACCCAAGTCAGAATCCACTGTTCACACAGGAGCTAGTTATTGTCAGTGACTCTACTGTCAGGAAATGAGAAATATATTGTGCAAAAAGGATAGATGGAATAGGATGAGGGTATGTCTGCCATGGGAAGAAGCTGATGACGTAGAAAATATCTTTTAATGGCACAAAAGAGATATTGTTGTACATGTTGGCACTGATGACATTATTAGCAGATCTATGGACTTCAGGTTCACAAGGTTCAGGTCGATGTTGGAAAAAAAAAGTCATGAGCTAGGATTAAATTTGAAAGTGTCTGCAATTCTGTGCAGATATAAGAGGGTGTATATGATGAGAGCCTGTCAATCAAGTCAATGGAGTGGTGGATGGGATCTATCTAGTTATATTAAAGGAGGCAGCAAAGGAAGTAAGCAAACCCTTAACCATAATTATGAGATCTTCCTTGGACTCGGGATGTTCCCATGGACTGGAGATGTGCAAACGTGTCCTGAATTCATAAAAGGGGATCAAAGGGTGACACGAGTAATTACAGACCTGTTGGTTGTTGTGGGTTTTTTGGAAAAAGCCTCCTGGACCATTTCATTATTAACTTATGTCTGAGTCTTTAATAATATAGTTATCAGAGATGATTATATATATTAATGCTTATGAAGTATTTAAACAGTGCTTAAAAATTTGTATTATCCCAAAATTTTAAGCGAGTGTAGTAAAGTAAAAAGATTCCCGCAAATTGGATAGAGAATAAAAACTGGATTTCTGGTTACTTGAATATTTAGGGCATTCTTTTAGGATATGTTTGATTGTTAGCTGGGTCTGACAGAAGGGACATTGAGGTGGGTTTTCTCCCACGAGCAAGAACAGATGAATTGTATTAGAATGACCAATATGGAACCTTGCCAAAATGCCTTCTCTCTTGCTTTTCCTGAAACTAGAAGTCCACAGCTGAGGTTCTTTTTAAATCTGAAATACTTTATTATTAACTTGTGCTAGCCACAGTTCAGACCATTGAAGTCTACATGCTGTTGTAACAGTGGATTTATAATCAGTGTGTGGGACTTCCAGATGGCAGAATGATCCACTTTTAGGATGTTTAGCAGCACAATCCACACTTTCATTACATGGGATGTCTACATGCCCAGGGATCCAGCAGAAGGTGACCAGATTGTTGGATGTTTGATACTGGTATAATTGAGAATGTATCGGTTTCAGAATGGGATGTTGGGCAGAAGTAGTATATTGAATATCACTGACTGCACTTAAGGAGTCTGCATATATAAGAGCTTGCTTGAATTGTTGCTCGGTTATATTATCTAGGGCTAGTTTAATTTCATACAATTCTGCAGTATAGATACTGCATTCTGTAGGAAGAGACACAGCTATTGAAGAGGCAGAACAAATTGTTGTAGCACCTACTGCTTCATCTGTTTTGGAGCCATCTGTATAAATCCTTATTCCAAATTAAACTTAGTATTTGAACTTTCCTTAACCATACAACTAATTTTTCACTGCTGATGAATTTTGAAATTGCATATTTTGCCCTTGTGTGTCATCCTTAATTAGTTTATATTGGAAATTAAATTCTACTTTATTCATCCGTCAGTACATCTTAAAATGATTTTCATCTTCTTTAAGTTCTGCAGTAAATGATGAAATTTCTCTTCCAGTTTGTCATTTATCCATTGCTTTACTCCCTTTTGTTTTCTCGGCCAGGGCTGCATTAACGCTACCAAACCGGCCATGGCCGGGGGCCTCACCCAAAGAGGGGCCTCATTTTCAGTGTAAATATTTCCTGAAGTAGTGATAAAAAATTGAAGGTATACTAAAGGGGCCCCAAAATTAAATATAGCCGGGAGCCTATTTTATCCTTAATCCACCTCTATTCTTGGCTATAAGAAAATAATTTTCTAAATCTTCTTCAAAATCTGAAGAAGAGGATGAAGTGTGGCACTTCACTTCGCTTCAGCTTTCCCCAAAGAGAACTACACATATATAACGTAGCGTAGTAGTAATGTGTCTCCTACAATGACTTCACAGTTTACACTGAACAGTGTGTTTACAGTCAAATGGCACCGGGGGGGGGGGTCTACCTTCTCCGAGTGACACGATGTGAGGTGACCAATCACTTTGTGCCCTTGAAAACAAATTATTTTAGTTAGTGTTCAAGCAGATTTTCATTCTAGTGGTAGTGCTCGGTTTTCGTTTTACCACCATTGCTGTCATCAAACTTCAGTGCTATTTCTAGTGTCAGTAGATATTTTCTTTCTGCAGTGTTTGGGAGTGAATTATTCATTTTGTTAATAGTTTCTTATTAAAATTATTTTAGTAAGAGTTTGAGTTGTGTTGAAATAATTTCTTACAGAAAACTCCTAACGATCATGTCTGACGCAAAAAAGTGTCGTCAATATTCGGAAGAATATTTAAATTTCTGGTTTGTGCCTTCTCCCAGTAATGAAACAAAACTAATGTGTCTTTTATGTGAGAAAACGTTTAATAATGATGCTAAGAAACCTTCAAAAATGAAAGAACATTTAAAAAAACAACATGATAAAAAGCAACAAAGACCTTGGAAAGGAAAAATTTTTAAATCATACAATGCTTAATCCCTTTATAAAATCATCTGCAATATCAGCAGCCAGTAGTGGACTACAAGCATCGTATGATATTGTTCTCCTAATTGCAAAGAAAGGAAAGCCATATACTCTTGGTGAAGAATTAATTCTACCCTCTACAAAAATAGCAATAGTCAGTTATGAAAAAAGATGCTAATCCAGTTTTAAGGAATATTCCACTTAGTAATAATATAGTGCAACAGAGGATTGCTGAGATGGCAAATGATGTCCTGAGGTTACGTTTGCTATGCAACTAGATGAGTCAACGTTTGGAAGCATAAATATTTTAATGTTATTTGTACGGTATTACAGTACAGTCTGTCCTCGTATAACACATGTTTGCATTACACGAATTCGATCATACACGATTTATAAATAGGGGAACAATGTCGCATATAACACGAACGTAATTCGCTTATGCACGATTCGCCTTTGTGTTTACAAGAAATGGTAGTCGAACGTGGTGGAATCACCACAACTGAACACAACACAGTAGGAATGAAGAGAAGATTCTGAAATTTTGTTTTTATGATTTCGTGGAAGGGGAAACACATTTAACATAATAACGTAAAAATCAACAGAATTTCAGCTACTGTATTGGTATTATCGCAAATGTAATTAGATTGACTTTTACTACCCGTTTATAACAGATTCCACTAGCAGGAACCACCAATAAACCGGAAACTGCAAATTGTTTTTATTGTTTTATGGTAGTGACCTCCAGAAATGTGCTTTAGTAAAACATAAGCATGTAATATGTGAGAATAGTGTGTTTTCGCCTTTACTGCATTGTTTATTCAGTTTGTACACGGGCGTTGCATCGTTTATTCAGTTGCTACTTGTTCGCTGTGCATTTATGTATATCAAGCTTGCCTCCTCATTTTTGTTCAGTTTATAATTGTGCTCTATTCTCAAAAAAATGAGTAAAATACTTGAAAAAAGTGTGAAAAGGAAGCATTCTGGTGAAAATACTTCAGAGAGAAAAAGAAAAGCAATATCAATAGAAGAAAAATATGAAATTGTGAAACCCTTTGACCAGAATGAAAGAACATGCGATGTTGTGCGTGCTACAGGCCTAAATGAGGGAACGCTGAGAACAATTAGAAAGAATGCAGAAAAAATAAAAGCAACTTTCATAGCAGGAAAAACACAAAGTGTAACAAAATCAGTTAGATCAAGACACAAAGAACTGGAAGAGATGGAATGTCTTTATCTGTTTGGATAGAAGATCAAACAAAGAAGAGATCAGGAACAAGTCTGCTTATGATAAAAGCAAAGGCATTGGCAATATTTGAAGACCTCAGAAGTAAAGCTGAAAACCCTCAAGAAGTGCCTCCCTTTACTGCCAGTAGTGGCTGGTTCAACAATTTCAGGAAACGTCACGCTTTCCATAATGTGAAATTATCAGGTGAAGCTGCGAGTGCAGATGAAGCAGCAGCAAAAGCATTTCCGCCGATACTGAAAAAACTAATTGAGGAAGAGGGCTATACAGTGGACCAAATTTTCAACTTTGATGAAACCGGACTGTATTGGAAAAAAATGCCATCACGAACATATATCTCAAGAGAGGAAGCACGAGCTCCAGGCTTCAAGGCTGCTAAGGATAGGTTTACCGTTATGTTAGGAGCAAATGTAAGTGGCGACTTGAAACTGAAGCCTGTTATAGTTTATCATGCAGCCAATCCACGAGCGTTAAAAGGGATAACAAAGACTACCCTGGGTGTTTACTTTTTTTTTTTTTTTTTGGTAGTTGTTGGCGCATCGGCTTCTGTGGCCATATTGCACCTCCCAAGGTTTTTTCAGTACTTTGATCCAAGCCCGAGGCGGGAATCGAACCCACGACCTTTGGGTTGCCAGGCAGGTACTTTACCCACTCGGCTAGCCCGGTCGGCGGGGGGTGTTTACTTTAGGAACAGCAGAAGAGGGTGGATGACAGGGCAGATCTTCACTGAACTTCTACTACATGTGTTTGAGGATGTGTTTCGAAGCTACTGCAAAAAGAAAAATTTGGATTTTAAGATTTTAATTATTTTGGACAATGCACCAAGTCACCCTCCAACCTTTGCTGAACTGTCACCAAACATCAAAATCCTGTTTTTACCGCCCAACACAACATCTCTTATCCAGCCACTTGACCAAGGAGTAATTGCTGTTTTTAAGCCCTATTACACAAGACCGACATTTAAGATGCTGATAGCAGAAACAGAGGGCCAAAATGCACCAACAGTTAAAGACTTCTGGAAGCGATTCAACATTAAGAATGCAATTTACATAATTGTGGAGGCCTGGAACGAAGTGACAAAAGAATGCATACATGGTGTTTGGCGGCCTCTTTTACCAGATTTTATTCGTGATTTTAAAGGCTTTGATCCTGTAAATGAGCTTCCTAAATTAAAAGTACACTGTGTTGCCCTCGCAAAGCAGGTTGGCTTTGAGGAATTGGAGGAAGATGATTTAGAAGAGTTGCTTCAGTCTCATGAAGAAGAACTTTCAACTGAAGAACTGCAACAACTTGTTGCTGGAGGGCAGGTGGAAGATGAGAAAGACGACGAAGTTGAATGCCACCATAAAACCGCTTTCTACTTCAGAGTTATCTTCAGTTTTAAATTCATTTGAGAAAAGTATGCAATGGCTAGAAGACAACGATTATAATGCAGAAAGAAGCAGAAGAGCACTTCATACAATTCGATCTGCTTTGGAGCCATATAAGCAGCTGTTTTGTGAAAGGAGGAAGATTGCGAAACAACAGAAACTAGATGTCTTTTTTATGAAAACACCCAAGAAAGAGACAGAAAATGAGCCGCAGCCCTCTAGTTCTGGCGTGACCACATTTCGTCCAAAGTCCTCATCGGCATCTCCTCCACCTCCCAGTTCCGATAATGATGACAACCTGCCGCCACTTTACCCATAATTACGCTGCTTCAATCCCTTTCCCTCAAGCTGTCTTCATTTACTTTTAAGGTAAGAATCTAAATTTAAATGATTAAATTATTAATTTTACATTTTTCAACTGTAAGTGTTTTATTACGATTATTTATTGTGTTTGGTAATGTTTTGGTTAAAAAAATGTGTGTCCAATCTTGGGTGGTCGGCCCCTAACCCTATTTTTTTCCATAGGGCCTGTTGTTTATATTACACGATTTTGCATTGCACAAGGGTTTCTAGGAACACAACTATCGTGTTATACAAGGACTGACTGTACGAGTAAAAAAGCAGTAATTGATGAATTTCTTTTTGCCAAATCTTTAAAAACTGCTTACAAAGGTGAAACAATTTTTAGATATGAGCAAGAGTATTTTGAAAAGTACGACATTCCCTTTAGTAATATAACACAATTGCAACGGAAGGGCTCCACCTATGGTTGGTAAGTACAGAGGATTTTTAGCTTTAGCTAAAAAAGAAAATCCTAAAATACAAACAGTACATTGTGTTTTACACAGACAACATCTTGTTGCAAAAAAACATGTGAAGAATTGCATGCTGCTTTGCAAATTTGTATTAAGGTAATAAATAAAATAAAAGCATATGCTCTTAACAGTCGACTGTTTGCTATGCTATGTGAAAAATATGATGAAAATTTCAACAAATTGCTCCTTCATACAGAAGTAAGGTGGTTGTCAAAAGGTAACTGTTTTCAAAGGCTTGTAGAACTTTATAACTCTGTGTCTGAGCACGATTAATCATTTGCTGATGAATTTAGTCAGTGTAAAAACCACCTCTTTTACCTCACTAATTTTTTTTCAAAATTCAATGAAGCACAAAAAAACTGAAAGGCAAAGACATTACAATTATACAGAGTCATACAATTATTTTGGGATTTCAAGAAAAGTTAATGCTCTTCAGAAATTCACTAGGTCGCAAAAATTTTCACTTCTTTCCAAATATGTCATCTTCAGAACAAGAAGCCAAAGGAAATTTTTCAGATGCTGACATATTTATTTATGTAGCTCACCTCGAACGCTTAAAAGAGGATTTTAAAAATAGATTCAAGGATCTTTAAGATATGAAAGTTCCTGAATGGATAATGTCTCCATTTCATGCAGAGGGTGATAGGGTTGATTTGGATCTGGATTTGCAAGAGGAAATTATTCAAATGAAGATGGACCTAGAAGCTAAATCACTGCACTCAAAAGAAAGTTTCAGGGGATTTTGAACAAGTAAAAATATTATTGAAACTACCCCAAACTGTATAAAACTGTCGATCCTTTATTATTGATCTTTCCAAATTCATACATGGTAGAAGCTGGATTAAGCCATGCTAACAGTATTTTAACTAAGCAGAGAAATCGACTAGATCTCGAAAATAATGGAGATCTAAGATTAAAAATAACAAATCACGAACCCAATATTTCCTCTCTTCTAAAAGCATATCAACCACACCCTTCACATTAGACATGCGGTAAGTGTTAGTGTTCATTAAATTTTTTTTAATATGCATTGCAAATCATAATTGGATACATTTTCTAAAAAAATTGTTTATAAAATATTAACTTGAAGCTTATTGCTTTTAGGAGTCTTTGTTATTGCTGAATTTTTACTTAGGGGGGGTGGGGGGGTTTAACCAAAAAGTTTGGAACTCCTGATCTAGATGCTAAGAAAGCTCCAAGTCCTGATGGTATTTCTCCATTTAAAAACTTATGCTCCTCAAATCACGCCAGCTCTGTGTTGCCTTTTTTTAACTTTCTTTTTCCAAAGATGTTTTCCCTCCTGCTTGGAAATTTGCTCATATACAGCCAGTGCATAAAAAGGATAACAAATCCCTCCCATCCAATTATCATCCCATTGCAATTAATTCTAATCTTTCAAAAGCAATGAAGAAATCTATTAACTGCCAACTCAAACTATCTAGAAACCTTCCATCCGATTAACGATCGCCAGTATGGATTCCATGAGTGTCGATCCACTGGTGATATTCTGGCTTATGCTACCCATCTATGGACAAACTGAATGAAAAAGTTATGTGAAACTCAAGCAGTTGCTCCCGGCACTTCAAAGGCATTTGATTATGTCTGGCATTAAGGTCTTCTAAATAAACTTCCATTTTATGGCTTACCAACTGTTTTTTTGTAACTGGGTGTCCAGTTTTCCTCTCTGACCGCTCACTTCAGGTGATGGTAGATGGATCACTTTCTTCTAACTTCTCCACTAATGCTGTTTCAAGGTTCAGTTCTTTCTCTCACTCTTTTCTTCTTGTATATTAATGGCCTTTTTCCAATGATCATAATGGATGAAGATGATAGCATTTTGCTGATGATAGCACATTGCATTCTACCTTCCAGTTTGAGAAACCTTGCCCTGCACAAATAACTTTTCAAATATCCACTACCAATCTTTAAATGCCGATCACCAGGTAATTTTCTAGTGGGGCAAAGATAATTTAGCTGATTTAAATCCTTCTAAAAGCCCTGTCTTATATCTTGCAAAAAGGATTCTTCTGTTCCTATGCTTATCTTTGATGACACTCCGATTTCTAGCCAAGACAATATATCTCTACTGGGGATTACTCTGACTTCTGATTTCTCTTGCAAAACACATTACAAATATTTCTTCCTCTGCATCTAAAAAACTGGGGTTTGTCTTTCACTGTCAGCATTACCATTCTTTCAAACAGCTGTTCACTGTACAAACTGAAAATCTTCCCAGACATGGAATATTGTTCCCACATACAGAGCAGTGCTACCAAAACCTCTCAGGCTTCTAGATTCCATTCAAAAGAGGGCAGTTATATTAATTAATGACTGACATCTAACAGAGTCTCTCCATTCTCTGTCTCATAAGCATTCTGTTTCTGCTGCATGCCTTTTCCATAGATATTTCCATGGACACTGTTCTTCTGAATTGGCTTCTATAATTTCTGCTCCTATTCCAAACTAGTCCCAATATGGGCTGCAACCAGTCAAAATCCTTTTACTGTTCAACTTCAAACTCAGAGAACCAACTTTTCTTCTTCCTCATTTATTAATTCAATTTCCATTTTCTAGAATAATCTTCCTTCATACGTATTTCCTGAAAATTACAATCTACAGAAGTTCAAGTCTAATGTCAACAAACATCTTTCATTAACTCAACCTTTAATTCGTGCACAGTACAAAGTACTAAAGGTTCTAATACCTCTCGTGTTTGGGATTTTCGTTAAGAAAAAAAAAAAAAAAAAAAAAATTGGTCGACTGGCAGGATATTCTCCAGGTTTCAGGAAAGCCAGAATGATAGTATGGTGCTATGGAAAAGAATTTTCTGGACATATTTTGTTGTATAGAAGTGACTGTAGTGATGTAGCACCCAATTGCTTGAGCATCATGTGGTGGATGTTGTCATGTCCCACAGTGCTATTTCCAGATGATGACAATGCTTGATGTAACTCATACATTGTGAATAGTCAATTAAAGTGTTCACCTACTTTCAAGAAGAAGTTTAATGTCTTTCTGTTATTAATTTGTGATTCTGTAAAATTGGTGGATAAGATGTTTTGGGCAAAAAGTTTCACCAAGCATATTTGCAGTTTCCTACAGTTCTGCAATTCTGCCCTTCCAGGTTTTAATTGGCCAAGGGCTGCCTTGGTATCTTCTACTCATTTTGCTGACTGTTTTCCAGATTTTTTGGGATGATGTATTCTTCATTGTTGAAGTGAAATATATCCAGTCAGCTTTTAAGCTAGAACTAATATACCTTTCTTTTGTGCAAGCCTGTTTGTATGGGAGAAGATTTGTTATGGTTGGGTTCCTGCAAGAATTGTTCCAGGCCTTGTTTGCTTTTTTTTGCTGGAAGGCAATCGTTATTTCACCAGGATTTTGGCTGAATTGGCAATTTTGTGGATGTCCTAGGGATAGCAAGGATTGTTGGACAGCTTACAAATCTAATGTCACTAATGCTTGATATTTTGTCCAATCAGCTTTTTCTAGTTTCCATTGTGAGTTGGGTTGGGTTGATAAGGATGGGTTGGAATTTTATCAAGCAGTTTTGGAAAGTGGTTGCTGCGAAGAGGATTATTGGTTGCTTTCCACTTATGTATTGGTAAGAGTACTGGAGATCACACTGCTAGTTCTATAGCAGTGTCGGTGCCTGACAAAATATTCACATATGTGGGTGATCCTTGAGGAGAGAATGAGATTACTGTCATCTAGGAAGTTTTAAATTAGTTAGCTTCTATGATCTATGTGGTTATTTCTCCACAAAGTGTGATATCTGTTGAAATCTAAAATACAGTTAGGTGTTGGTAATTGTGTTGCAAGACTGTTGAAATCATCAAACTATGTTTTTTTTTTTTTTTTTTTTTATCGCCCCCATATTTCTGTCTTTCCCCCAGCCTTCTGTCTCCTCCCCCCACTACCTAATACACTAGCGTATACCCCACTAAGTTGCAAAATTTAATAACTAAATTTAATTGCATTCACAATAACCTCACTGGCTTTTCTATTCACTTTTCTTAACCCCCACTGAGCAAGAATTTTTATGTTAGGTCCACCTAGCCACTGAAATCCCAGGAAATTAGGTGGCAGGATCTGCCAGAGCAAAACTGCTGAGTACCTGGTCTGCCTCACGGGGTCAAGTGTGGGCAACGTTGGGCTCAGCAGGGGTCAGCGGCTAAATGGCCAGATGAACAACGATACACAACACTACACATATACAATATCCATACTCTTTTAAACCTCTGGCCTTTGCAGTGAACCACAATGAAAGCAACATGGAGATGGTGGGAAACCCAGGTGTCATTTAACACGAACACATTTTACACTTATCCATTGTTTACTCTTGTTTCGCCTTAAGATTGTTTCCGAAAGGACTGAAGTCTTATATTTGTCTTACTTTTTCTGTTTTTTCAGGAACACTGGTTTTCCAGTATCCATGTCCTCTTCAATAAATATTTGGAACATGGTAACATTCAATGGGAATTTTATGTCTATATCCATTTCAATGCAGGAATTAAATGACTTTTCAGTTTCCTTACTTCTTTGTTGGGGGTATGGACAGTTCCCTCAAACAGTACTGAGACTGGTATGTTTACATTTTGATCCTGTGTTGACAAGGCAGTGAGTAATCTTCCTGGATGACTTAGGGATATTGTTAAATCTGTTTGTGTTTCAATTGATTGGTATTTGCAGGTGGTCACTTGACCTCTAGTATGTAACATCATGTTCTTCTTCATATTTTTTAATTGCATTTTCATTTTTCCAGCTATCGCATGTTCTGGTGAGCTTTTTGGCAGTTCAAGTATATTTCATTTGGGAGGTATTGCATACTGACAATTGTGATCTGGTTAACCACACTTTAGCAAAATAGGCATTTTCCTTTAGGGTGTTCGGGAGTACTCAAATTTCTGCAATAGTGCAGGGAATTTGGAATGTATGGCCTGACACTACATAACAGGTTACAGGTTATTCAGCTTACATGGGGAGCTACAATGACTGGAAGCCTTCCAAAGCAGGTAACTTTCATTAGGCATTTGGATTGTCTAGGATTAGTAGTTTCTATAAGAATACCTCCCGGCTTGAGTTGCTTAACTGTCTTGGGTGATTTGATAATGCTCTTCAGTTCTTTCTAGATTTTGATTGGTGACATACTGTCAATTCACTATTGGAGTGAATTATAAAAAAATAAAAATAAAAAAAAGATCCGAATAAATGTGTTTTTTTTTTTTTTTTTTATTTATTTATTTATTGTTTGGCTGTGACGGGACTAGGTTTCTCATGTTTGCATCTGACAACTCAGTGGCTTTCAGGGTTTTAGAACTCTGAGTCAGTTCACTCAGTTTCACCACATTGACAGGCCCAAACATGTTACTGGCCCCACCACATGGAGTACCAGCTTGTGACCACGTTGGTGAAGAGAGTTAGAATAAGTTTATACAGAGAAAGAAAACAAAAAAGGGGGAGATTACTCTTTCCCTCTATATAAACTAATAAAGTGGATTTCTTTACTAAGGCCTTAGTTAATTGTGTTTTAATGCCAATCTAAAAAGAAGAAATGATTTATCACTTCAAGAGAAAACACTAATTTGTAAGCTAAGTTGCTCGATCACAAATCACTTGGCACCTGAGGCCACATGATGGATGATCATCAGGTAACATCTAATCACATCCTCACGCTTTTTGCTTTAAAAAAAAAAAAAGTTTCATTACTGTAGAGCTCTTTTCTTATGTGAAATAAATGGCTTCAGTAGAAATAACTTTTCTTTTAAAGCAAAATAAAAAAAATTATAATAATAATATTAAAAATAACTAAAATTCCAGTTACGTGCATTAGACATTTGCCATTTAATGTTATCAAGCTCATTTAATACCATTTTTAATTTAATTGCATGGATGCCTGCTTTAAAATTTCAAAAAGATGGAGATCACGTATTCATAAGAAGGAAGAAAACAGGTTTCTGGACCAAAAAAGATTGAAAACAAGAACTTTTGCAAAAAGCAGAAGTGCTTCCCAAAAAATAGGAGAAAAACGGGAGTTTTCAGAAAAAGAAGAACATTTTTTAAAGTCTACACTGGACTAGAAATTAAATTTCACTAGTAAAATATATATTTTATAATAAAATGCAGCCATAGGATTGTTTATCATTACAACATGCTTTTCAACATTGGCATATCTAACATTTTTCGGTCTGTGGATTTCTGTTTCAATATTGTATTAGACATCAACTAATATTTTGATTGCTTTCAGAAAAACACTGTTGCACACACTGTCATCTTCAGAAATGCTGAATGAGAGTTTTGTTAATAAAAATGGCTCTGCTATCTAAACTTGGCAATTAGGTGCATTTCCAAAGCATCACCACAAAGAGATCTAAATTCAATTTTTCTTCTTTTAACCTGGCTGAATATTCTCTCACACTTCACACTAAGCACTATGAGCAATTTTTAAAAATGATAAGCATGACTTTGGATAATTTATTATATTTAAAGCTTCCTTGTGCACTTGTCAGTTCCCCAACCATGGACCACTGCACATCAACTCTTTCGTAAAGCATCTGGTAGTTTCTCACACTGAAACTGATGCTGCAAAACACCTATGAAGAAGTAGATGATGCTTCATCTACATCTTCATCTTTAATGACACCAAAAAGTATAATAAAGAACAGGTAAAATAAATTTGCACATACATAAGCAAACTTGTAATCTTTAACACATCTAGGAGTTCATCGGTTCATTATGCAAGAGTTATGATTTTCACATGGGGGCATAACATTTAAAACAAACAGCTTTATTCAAGTGAGGATAGCATGATTAGAATTATCAGCTTGCTTGGCCTGTTTAGGATTGCTTTAACCAGAAGTCTGCAATTCAGAAGTTATGTTGAGTTCATCCAATTGTCTTTTTCAAAACTTTAATCATGAACTGGATTTGAATGTGAGTCACTGCCATTCACCAGTGAATGGCAGTCAGTCAAGGTGTCAAGGTGTGTTTGTTTTTATTGTGGTCTCCAGAGTTTCCCCTATATGTCATTGTAGCATCTGAAAAGGCAAAGCCTAGGCCGGCAAGTGTAATGTATGTAGGGTATAAATATGTGTGTTGTTGAGTTGAGGAGGATCTACCCCCTGGCAACTTCACAGCCAGGGGGTAGGTCCCCTGATTCCCAACCTTAGCAATGAGGAGGTGTGCCAGAGACTACCCTTTAGCTGAAACTCTGACTGGGATTATCAGGCAAGCCTGGGAGCCCCAAGGTATTTGGGGAAAAGGAAGTCCCCCAGATACCTTGGGGCTCTAAGAATGGAAATAAGAATGAAAAGTATGGGGATTGGAAGGGAAGAGAAAATTGGATAGAAGATAAGGGGAAGAAGAAATAGCCATCCCCGGAAGTAGAAGAGAAAAGTTCAGAGGTGTTTACAAAAAAAAGTGGACTATATTCTGTTTACTTTTTTAAATCTAATCTTATGATTCTTAGGTAAATTTGATAATAAAACATAATAAAACCCAGTTTTGAAAAGAAAATGCTTAAGTTTTTTGTTACCAATCTATCAATAGCTACTAACTATTCAAATACCAAAACCTCAACAATCTAACCATTCAATTCTTCCAATCAAACAGACAATTGATTTCAGCCACATTTTCATAATATACAGATTATATTCGCAAAAGTCAGCCACGTCAAAATGTCATTCAATTATGGGATAATAGCTATGAGAACTAAACAATCAAGTAGAATACACAGTAAGAACTATGTCAGCCAGTAAGAATTTCCTTTCCTATAGTGAATGGCAGTAACTCATTTCCAGCAATTATTCATCCTCTTTCACAGGCAGAGATGCAGTTTTCTTTTCGGCAAACAAATTAATAAGATAAGGACAGCTTATTACCACCAAAATTTCAATCTTCTCTTTTAATACCCTTGCATTAGGCCTACCATAACAGACATACTGTCAATGCTAAGGGCCAGACAATTTTCTTGAAAAAACCTAGCATGCTTTCGGGTTATTCAGAAGATGAGATGCAGTAGTGTACCCTTCAGAGTCATCTTCCACTGCTGGAACTGAGAGCAATGCTGCTTTCGATTTGATTTTATTATTATTACAAAAGACCACAACAATGGCATACAGCTTGGAATCACTTTGATTACTGCCACCTATAGTAATCAAAAATGGCTCATTTTTCAGAGCTGTCACTAGCTCTTCTTTCCCTATCTATAATTTCACTAACAATGCCTGTTATTTTGTTCTTTAATAAAAGTCTCTCTCTCTCCATTTCAGCTAGAAATATTTCTGAACAACACACCTGTACGATCAGCACAACTCAAAGGGAGATTACGTACGATGACAAAAGATGCAAATGAACACAACCCATATGCAAACACTTAATCCATATGACATCATCACCACCATGAAAGCAATATCTATTTTTTCATTGCTTTCCTTGCACACTGTAATTATGCTTACTTGTTTGCAAATGTCTAATTGAGTTTCACACCAACTCAAATTGACATATCACATCTACATTTCAAACAAGGGCAAATACTACCTTTACCAGATTATACAATACATGGAAAATCTTGCATACATGTCTTCTGAAATTGTTGTATTTCCTTAGCTTCTTACTGAAAGACATTGTTGATTAATTTCATGCCACAGTCCAACAATACATTACCACATTACAGAGAACAATGATATTATGATACATTTCTGTTATGCAATGCAAACTATCACAGCACAACTGACATTCAATTTATTAATAATTCAATGAATATTAATTAATAAAATCCAATTTATTAACAATCATTTTACTTTTTATTTTTGAAAATAAAAGATTGTAAAAAACAGTTTTTGCAAAAAAGAAAGAGAAACTCTGCAACCAACTATATTTCAATGGTGGGATGAAGTAGACTTGAATTGAGTAAGACTGATCCTCAATCATAAATCCAAAGAGTAGGAAGCAATGTAATTGTGGTACTTCAGAGCTCTGGTGCAAGCATTTTTTTTTTAAAATTCCATCAACCCTCAGAAGTAGAGAAGTTACCTGAGCCTGATCTATACTTTTCTTTACACTGAATATTAACTCTTATGTACATTAAATAAAATAAGATTACTAGATAACATATATAAACAGCACTGCAGTTCACACTTGTTATTTTAAGCAACTAATTTTACAAAACTTTTACACAGATATGTCAATGCTATATACAGTCGATTCCTGTTATTTGGGACACATCGGGACTAGTACATTTTCGCCTGATTATCCGAAATTTCACATAAATAGTTAAAAATACAATGGAACCCCCACTTTACAATTGGCTCACTGTACAATCAAATCATGTTACGATGGACTCACCATAGTAAAGTACTGTTCATTATACGACGTGTAGTAAGTGCCGGTCATTGGGATCATGTTTGTGAATTGAATTTTAATTCTATAAAACAGCGATTCTAATTAGCGAAAATAGGAGGAATATTATCCACAGGCTATAACAGTAAAGATATATTAAGCACAAATTTACCCTTTATTAATTTATTAAAAAATTAAATGATACATGAAAATCGGAAAAATATACGTGGCAATCGGAATAATTAATATGTACTGTAATATGTACATACTAACTAGTTGACATTTCTGTTCACTGACATTTGTGAGTGGGGGTTAAAATTTAAAACAGTAAAAACAGAAGCAAGCAATAACAAAGAACACGGTACACACAAATTGCAAGTAACATGATACGTGCAAGTGAGAATGGAGTAACAAATTACAAAGCTCTAAAAATAGGAATGAAGAGAAGATTCTGAAAATTAATTTTTTATGACTGAAGATTTGGTTTGGTTTGGTTTGATTTGGTTTTTTATGGCGCATTGGCAGCTAAGGCCATAATGCGCCAAGTCAATTATGACTGAAGATTTCATGAAAGTGTAAACACATTTCACCATAATAACCCAGAGAATTCCAGATGTCGGTATTTTCGCAAATTAAATAAGATCGAGTTTACTATCCATTTATGATAGGTTGCACTAACAGAAAAACCCCAATGAACAGGTGACTGCTAATTGTTTTATGGTTGTGACCTCCAGAAATCCGACTGAACTACGTGGTACGGTTGGAGACAATTGTAGGGTAATCTCCAGTGCTGCGGTCTCCTGCACCGATTAAACAGCATGTTGTTCCAATTAGGAGAAGTAAATACTGCCTATTTTCTTGATTGGGTTCTGTTTTTTAAGATTTCCCCAAATAAACGGCTGGCCCAATTAACTGGTGGCCCAAATAACCAGAATCCACTGTGTGTATATATACAGGGTGTCAAAAATATTGGTACAAACGTTTAGGTAACATCTAAAGCAGGTCTGGGCAAACTTTTTGGCTGAAGGGCCACATTAGGAATTCAAAAAGAAGGCTGGCCGCTCGTAAAATACTATTTTTAGATATATATTATTTGTTATCATGAAGAAATATAACATAAAAAAAAAATATTCTCTAACAACCAAGAATTTAATGAGATGAATGAAACTGTTTTACATCTTTTAAATTTTTTTTTAATTTTGGGTGTTAATTTTGTATTTGAGATTCTTAAAACTGCTTGTAAATGTTCATCGGTGATGCTTGATCATAAAGAATTTTTATTTAGATTCATGATGGAAAATGTTTGTTCACATATGTAGGTTGATCCAAAAAGAACCAACATTTTTCAGGCAAATTCTTTAAGTTCGTTGAATTTGTCTGAATTAAGAGTATTGTAAAATTTACAGATTTCCTCATTACAGTGCAATTCCCTTAAATCGGTATCACACTGCAGATTTATAATCTGAAGTTGTAGGTCACTCGGTGCACCATTAATTTCTATTGAAAATGGGTCGCGCACTATTGCAAAACTTGTATCAATTTTTCGGAAGTCGTCATTCAAAGCGTTGATAATTTCACGATATTTTTCAAATTTATTTTCTGGAATCTTCAGCAACTTCAAGTTTTAATTGAAATCCATTCAAACTTTTTATCATATCATGGGCGTATAAATTTTTCCCTTGTAACACGGTGTTGAAAGTATTTAAGTGTGTCACGATGTCCAGGGTAAACGCAAAATCACAAATCCAGTTATTATCAGTTAATTCATCCATAATATTTTTCAGTTTTAAAAATATAATGATGCCATCTTTAAGATCCCATACTCGTCGAAGAACTTTTCCTAAGATAAGCCATCGAATTTGGCTATGATAAGGAATATCTGTGTACTTGGATTCAATATCATGAAGAAAATTAACGAATTGTCTGTGTTTGAGGCCCCTCGATCGTATTAAATTTATTAGTTTAATAATACAAGATGTGATGTTCCACTTTTAACACATTTTTACATAATACTTGTTGATGTATAATACAATGAATTGTAATTAAATTATAATCAGGATAATTTTCACAAATTTTATCCTGAATTTTCTTTAAAGCTCCAACATTTTTACCTGTCAAACTTGGTGCTCCGTCAGTTGTTACGCTTACCATTTTGTTCTGTTGTAAATTATATCTTGTTAAGCATTTTTCAACTTTTTTCAAATATATCAGCCCATTGTTTGGTCTTTAAGAGATTCCATTGAAAGAAGCTCTTTAATAATTTCAAAATTAGAGGTACATCCATGTATGAAAATTAATAACTGCGCAGTATTCTTTTGGTTGTTACTTTCGTCGAGAGCTATCAAGTACCATGTTATGGATTCTAATACTGATAATAACTGCTCATTCGAATTTGTATCGATACATTCAATTCTTCTTACTACGATTCGCCAAGATAAACTTATATTCTCAAATTTGTGTTTAGTGTCAGGACATGTAATTCCAAAAGATTCAGTCATACATTCTTTAATATAGTCTCCATCAGAAAAAGGCTTGTTGCTTTTTGCAATTATATCAGAAATAAAAAAACTTGCCTCTACAGTAGCTTCTCGTTCCTTAGTTAGCCACGTAAACACATTTTGTTGTCTAGATAAATTTTGAATCAATCCATCAGCAGTTTTCTTTCTCGCTTCCGGAGTTAAATTGGCACCATATTCGGAATGTTTAGTAGTGAAATGTCTTTTAATATTGTGCTCTTTCAACACTGAGACACTCTCCCGGCAGATGAGACAAATAGCCTCGTTATTTATGTTAGCAAAAAAATATTTTGCTTGTTGAATTTTTCGTTTTTTATTCATAAAAATAATGATAAAAATTTTATCACAGTAGTGATAAAAATAATATTTATCACTACTGGCACCAAGATAATAACCAAAGATAACGCAAAAAAACTAACTGCGAGATGACCATCAGAGAAAACAGATTAGAATTGCGGCTGGTCAGCAGTCCTATCCTATTACTCCGCCACCGCAGCAGCAAAGCCGTTGTGTCGCATCTCATGGTAGAACCTTCAAGAATCTGTTGTAACATCATGAAATGCATCCATCTCACACTCCATTGTTAATATTATGTCAAATAAATGTTTGCCACTAATTACTGTCTTGTGTCATTTCTGCTTCTTGTGCTTCTGCTATTACTTTCCTGTGACGTTCCCGGTTATGGGTTCCTATGCGATTCACATTCCTTTAGTTGTTACCTACCTCCCCTAAATGTTTGTACCAATATTTTTAAGATACCCTGTGTATGTATATATATATATATATATATATATATACTATCATTGAAATATATTAATTAAAGTTAAATTATAATAAAATGAAGAAATAATTAAGCATTCATTAGAGGCAGCGACATGCAATTCCTCCATATGAAGCTGAAATACATCCATTATTTTAAATTAAATAAAACATAAGCCAGTAGTATGGCAAAAACTGTAGAGCGAAAATTAACATAAAAATAACCCAAATAAACAATCGAACGAAAAGAAAGAATAGATATAAATAGTAGCCCAGAAACCCTAATATAATTTCGATCTTTAAATCCAATTAACAAAAACTATACAAATTTTAGAATAATGCCAATTAGTTATTAATTTAGCGGTACCCCCCCGAGAGGTACCAGTTCCGAAAAACGTGAAATATCACCCAAAGAGGGTTAAAGGAACTACCAAACGATAACAAAATCAAAATAAACTAAAATAAAATAGAATAGACTGACCATCATGCCCCATATCGACAGAGGACCACGAGGCCAATAATGGTCATGGAATCGCTGCATTTCAATCGCCATACAAAACATCGCAAAGGCGGAAATATCGAAGAACCAAACCACCCTTCCATTCTCCGATAGATCAACCAATGCAGAGGATTTGCATGGCGGTGGTCCTTATGCAGCGAAAATAAACTATAGAACAGACAGCACTCTAAAGCAGAGCCACACTACTGACATACTGTAAGCTGAATCAGCTTATATTGAAGAAAAAAGGAAATAGATGGCAGCACAGGCGTTGCTAAATTAGCATATCGACCCATTACTATTGAATTACAATAAATGTTGACGAAAATTAAATTATAATAAAAAATTAAAATAATTAAGCATTCATTAGAGGCAGCAACTTGCAATTCCTCCATATGAAGCCGAAATACATACTATCATTGAAATATATTAAATAAAGTTAAATTATAATAAAATGAAGAAATAATTAAGCATTCATTAGAGGCAGCGACATGCAATTCCTCCATATGAAGCTGAAATACATCCATTATTTTAAATTAAATAAAACATAAGCCAGTAGTATGGCAAAAACTGTAGAGCGAAAATTAACATAAAAATAACCCAAATAAACAATCGAACGAAAAGAAAGAATAGATATAAATAGTAGCCCAGAAACCCTAATATAATTTCGATCTTTAAATCCAATTAACAAAAACTATACAAATTTTAGAATAATGCCAATTAGTTATTAATTTATCTGTGCTGCCATCTATTTCCTTTTTTCTTCAATATAAGCTGATTCAGCTTACAGTATGTCAGTAGTGTGGCTCTGCTTTAGAGTGCTGTCTGTTCTATAGTTTATTTTCGCTGCATAAGGACCACCGCCATGCAAATCCTCTGCATTGGTTGATCTATCGGAGAATGGAAGGGTGGTTTGGTTCTTCGATATTTCCGCCTTTGCGATGTTTTGTATGGCGATTGAAATGCAGCGATTCCATGACCATTATTGGCCTCGTGGTCCTCTGTCGATATGGGGCATGATGGTCAGTCTATTCTATTTTATTTTAGTTTATTTTGATTTTGTTATCGTTTGGTAGTTCCTTTAACCCTCTTTGGGTGATATTTCACGTTTTTCGGAACTGGTACCTCTCGGGGGGGTACCGCTAAATTAATAACTAATTGGCATTATTCTAAAATTTGTATAGTTTTTGTTAATTGGATTTAAAGATCGAAATTATATTAGGGTTTCTGGGCTACTATTTATATCTATTCTTTCTTTTCGTTCGATTGTTTATTTGGGTTATTTTTATGTTAATTTTCGCTCTACAGTTTTTGCCATACTACTGGCTTATGTTTTATTTAATTTAAAATAATGGATGTATTTCAGCTTCATATGGAGGAATTGCATGTCGCTGCCTCTAATGAATGCTTAATTATTTCTTCATTTTATTATAATTTAACTTTATTTAATATATTTCAATGATAGTATGTATTTCGGCTTCATATGGAGGAATTGCAAGTTGCTGCCTCTAATGAATGCTTAATTATTTTAATTTTTTATTATAATTTAATTTTCGTCAACATTTATTGTAATTCAATAGTAATGGGTCGATATGCTAATTTAGCAACGCCTGTGCTGCCATCTATTTCCTTTTTTCTTCAATATAAGCTGATTCAGCTTACAGTATGTCAGTAGTGTGGCTCTGCTTTAGAGTGCTGTCTGTTCTATAGTTTATTTTCGCTGCATAAGGACCACCGCCATGCAAATCCTCTGCATTGGTTGATCTATCGGAGAATGGAAGGGTGGTTTGGTTCTTCGATATTTCCGCCTTTGCGATGTTTTGTATGGCGATTGAAATGCAGCGATTCCATGACCATTATTGGCCTCGTGGTCCTCTGTCGATATGGGGCATGATGGTCAGTCTATTCTATTTTATTTTAGTTTATTTTGATTTTGTTATCGTTTGGTAGTTCCTTTAACCCTCTTTGGGTGATATTTCACGTTTTTCGGAACTGGTACCTCTCGGGGGGGTACCGCTAAATTAATAACTAATTGGCATTATTCTAAAATTTGTATAGTTTTTGTTAATTGGATTTAAAGATCGAAATTATATTAGGGTTTCTGGGCTACTATTTATATCTATTCTTTCTTTTCGTTCGATTGTTTATTTGGGTTATTTTTATGTTAATTTTCGCTCTACAGTTTTTGCCATACTACTGGCTTATGTTTTATTTAATTTAAAATAATGGATATATATATATATATATATATATATATATATAATTATTTATGTATATAAGTTATAATTATTGATAATTATAAATTATATATATATATATATATATATATTATATATATATATAAAATAATTATTGATAAAAAAGTAAAGAAAGAAAGTTAAAATGACAATAACTGTAACTAATATGTAAATAATATTTATGAGTCAATTCAGTTGCAAGCAATCATGCAATACATCCATAATGTCTATAGAATATTAAGGATAATATATTAAGGATAATATAAAGAATTATTAGAAAAAGTAAATCAATCCAATAATACCACCATCAGGGACCTAAGAAAACGCAAAAAAAAAAATTATCGCTTTTTACCGACAATCTAGATGACTTCAATTGGGGCCAACCACCCAGAATGAAGGTAAAAAACGAAAAGAGGTTCTCTGTTTCTGCGATGATCAATATATGCTAAGTAATTTAAATCTAAACCAAATATAAACCAGTATAGGCCAAATATAAATCGAATATAAATAAATCGAATGATGATAATAAAAGAAAGAAAAATTTATAAATATTAGAATCAAAGGTAAGAAATATAGGTAAATATAAATGTAAGCATATATTAATCATCGTTGACCAGACAGAGAACATAATTTAATGATTAAAATAAGATTAAATATATAATACATACTACATATTGACCGTATCTAGGACATAATATAATAGTCGTCAAAATAATGTGGTGCCCCCTATGTGATGGATACGATAAAAATAAATAATTAAATTAATGCATAGAGAAACATGCAGATAGTAAGAAGAAAAACTAAAGGAGTAGGAATAATAGAACCTGAACTCCACAAAGGCAAAAAATAGTGGTATAGATAAGAAATAGTTTCTCCTACGTCCTCGGATTGCCCTAATAATTTCGGAGAAATAAAAATAAAGAATGTAAGACAGTTTAAAGACATTACAAGATATAAGTTGTGGCTCAGGTATACCCGGGATCGCAAACCCGTTCCTATAGTAGGACCCTGAGCTGAATTTGCATGTTATCTCAGCATGAACTTAAGTAAATTTAAATGAATTTAACTATATATTAAAAAAAATATATATATGATACACTGTAATTTGCAAGCCGGTGGGTACAAGTTTTCTACGCTGTAAGACACCAAGAATGCAAAGTGTATCCTATGTACATGGCACTAAATATGACAATTATATTAAAAATTATACTGAAACAATAGGTTCAGAAAACAAATTTTTGAAATTAATTATGTTTATCGCTTTCCTGAAATGATATTTCAGGTAAGTGATAGGGAGATTATTATTGATCAACCTGCCGTACAACGCTGTTAAGCCCGCTGAACAATTTTTATTACTATTGCAGATATAAGCAATCCTTAGACATTGCGATAAAATTATATTAGCATGCACTGATTTTGATATATTAGATCTCCAGTTTGTAAGGCTGACTACATTAAAATTAAATGAATCTTTTATTATATACGTTTACGTCTATATTATTATTATGGAATATTTCTATATGAAGATCCAAGTAATTTTCTATAGTATCGGAACTATTAGTTTTTTTCCAATACAAGTTCTACTGGATATAATTTACTGTAATCCTGGACAAAATGTGGACAATTAAAAACACATATATCATCTACGTATCTATATATTAGGTTATCTTGGAATTCTCTTTCTGTATAATGTAGATAAAGGTTTGCGATTATGCTTGAAGCTGGACTTCCCATAGGGGTGCCAGTCACTTGTAAGTATAACGATGTTCTGTCATATACATAATTATTAAAGATGCATAATTTTATTAGAGAATCCCAATAGGTTAAATCAACCTTTATAGCATTTTTATTTTCTAAATATAGTTTCTGGAGGATGACTTTTAAGTTATCAAGATTAATGCTTGTAAATAGACCGTTAAAGTCAAACGTTTGTATTTGATGAATATTGTTATTTTTTACAGCATTTATAATAGGTAAGTTATTATTTATTATAATAGTTTTATTTAAGTTATTTAATATAATTTTAAGTAACTTTTCTAACGTTTTTCCGGGAAATTTAGCATAACTATCTCTACATGATGTTATGAATCTAAAAGCAATCGGTGTTTTATGAAATTTGGGTATGCCATATATAAATGGATATTTTAAGGTTATTATACTTTAACTTTAATTTACTTAGCATATATTGATCATCACAGAAGCAGAGAACCTCTTGTCGTTTTTTTGCCTTCATTCTGAGTGGTTGGCCCCAGTTGAAGTCATCTAGATTGTCGGTAAAAAGCGATAATATTTTTTATTTATTTTTTTTTTTTTTGCGTTTTCTTAGGTCCCTGATGGTATTATTATTGGATTGATTTACTTTTTCTAATAATTCTTTATATTATCCTTAATATATTATCCTTAATATTCTATATATATATATATATATATATTTTATTTTGTGTTATTATTATTATTGTTAATGTCTGATTGATTATTTTTAATTTATCGCTTGCTACGTTAATGCCATTGCCCTGTGGCAATTGGAGTATTATACGTGCTCGATGTATATTTCTTATTTTGATTGCTTAGATTACTTAAATTTTTCTGGTGTCTATTTTTATTCTAACCTATTCCTGGGGGTCTGTAATGGTATTAAATTATATAATATATAATGAATTTAGTTTTAATAAATTATTATTATATTAAATTAAATTAAATAATATACACACACATACATACAAGGTTGTTAAAATTAAAGTATTCTTATGTAGAGGGCTCTGGAGCGAGTTCTAAGGCTTATACTGAAGAGAAATTTGGACAACAGGTACAATAAAGAATGTGCTCGGCATTTATTGAAAAAAAAAATTTAGTTACAAAATTTGTCACTGTATGGCACGTAACTATATTAGTTACAATTATACAAATAACTTACGTTATTTGCATAATCATAAGTTATTGTCACAGTGCCACTACTTAGCTGTACTGTACAAAAGCAAAGCAGTCTCTTCAAAATCATACAATAGATGTTTGCCTGCATTTAAATTTACTATGGCAGCAATGCCAACAATGTTGAAGGAAAAGGCACTATTAGTGAAGCTGTACTATCAATACAGCAACAATGCAGCTGCAGCTATCAGAGAATTCCGGCATCAGAAGCGCATAAGGCGTGGACCTATGACTGTTTGTACTGTCCGCAAGATGATTGCGAAATTTGAAGTGACAGGACATCTTGGTGTTCAACCAGGTAGAGGTCGAAAACGAGTGGACTCGTGTTGAAGATGTGTCTACAGCTGTCGTGGATTTATCAAGTCGTCAATCTCCGTGTGGTAGCACAAGTGTGCCAGTTGTTTCTCGTGAAGTGGACATGCTGTATTCCACTGTAAGGCTAGTAATGCGTCAGGGGTTGTGGTACTATCCTTACAAGATGCACATGCTACAGCATGGTGATGCATATATTCGTTTCACATATGCACTTCAGTTTCAGGCGCAAATGACAGTGGATATCACTTGGCTGTGGAACATCCTTTGGAGTGATGAAGCCCACTTCTGCTTAAATGGACAAGTGAATACGCACAACTGTCGCATTTGGGCAACAGAAAACCCTCGAGTCATCCAAGAGGTCCCATCCCGTTGTATTCTCCAAAAGTGACAGTGTGGTGGGGATTTATGGCCGCATTCTTGGTTAGGCTATATTTTTTTGAACTGGTAACACCGACTGGACCCCGCACCTGTTCCATGACCGGACAGCGATATTATGAAATGTTGACAAATTTCATAATACCAGAGCTGCAACAAAGTGGTGGGTGCCTTCAGTGCAATATTATGCAACACCCCACATCCACTGTTGTGTCCAAAAGATTGCTAAGGCAACACTTTGCAGACGAATGGGTCATCATCCATTTCCAGACATCGTGGCCGCCCCAATCACCGGACCTCATCCCATGCGACTTCTGGCTGTGGGGTTTTTTGAAGAACCAGGTGTATCGGGAAGGATGTCAAACTCTGGCAGATCTGAAGGACAGCATTAGACGTCATGTGCTGGCTATTCCAGTTGACATGTTAAGTTCTGCTGTAGAAAATGCTATTCTTTGAATGGAAACTGTTGTTGACCGAAATGGAGGCCACACTGAACAATTGTAGTGCTGCTCAAGTGATTTGTATTGCCACAGCACCATATAGTGACAAATTTTGTAACTAATTTTTTTTTCCAATAAGTGGAGAGTGCATTCTTTATTGTACTTGTCGAAATTTCTCTTCAGTACGAGCCTTTATTAACTTTATTAATAAAAATTTTTAAGTTCTCATTGGACACACTTATGCCAACTTCATTTCTTACTGTTTGTGTCTGTTGCTGAATGAAGTTTCCGAAGCAGCCACAAATCAACATATTTTGCTGGATCAAAGCGTGTCAGTGGTGGGCCTGGAATTTTAAGAAATAGTAGTGAAGAATTTGTTTTTGTGATCTGGTTGGGCTGATGATCAGATTCACTTGTAAAAATCATCAAGTGAAAACTCAATGA
The DNA here is from genome assembly GCF_048544385.1 of Mastigoproctus giganteus. NCBI lineage: Eukaryota > Metazoa > Arthropoda > Arachnida > Uropygi > Thelyphonidae > Mastigoproctus > Mastigoproctus giganteus. The sequence continues at coordinate 100,984,690 of NC_143577.1, forward strand.
AATTGGTATCGTACTCAGAGCGTTCATCAAATGCTTCAATTCTTCCGAAACCGTCTTTTCAATTAGGTTTTGCTTACTTGCAAATCCCTGAATTGCATCTCTTTCATTTAACTGTAACCTAATTGACAATTTTCTAACTTCATTCTCACAAAATGCCAACGTTTCATGTTTAGAAGGTTCAATACCTTCGCTGTCCTCATTTTCTTTCTCTCATCATCGATATTGTCACTGGTTCTTTGAACTAGTTGTTAAATTGGAATTTCTACTTTTTTTTTTTTTGAAACTGTTCAAAATGTCAGTGTTTTTTGGATATACAGGTACTGTGAGCATGCAAACAGAGACAGAGAAAATTTACGGCAAAATGTGGGTAACGCACTTTCACGAAACAGATGATTATTTGTCAAGGTAAAAGAAAATCATTCCCTCCTAATTCTTGAACAGGGTGCTTACAGTTGATTCACAGCAGTGTCCAATCTATGGCCCATGCGGAAAGTGAGTTAATACAACATTTTAAATTTTGTTAATTATCAAAAAAATTCTCATTAAATGTTTTGTTCAGTAAATGTAATTGTGTATTGTATTTAATAAAATTTTTGAATATTTTCAAGTAAAAAAAAAAATGGAAAGCGCAACATTAATTTTTCTCAACTCACTGTGTCCCACGTAAGAAATCTAACTGAATTTTTTAGAATATGGTCCCTGTAAGGAAAAAGGTTGGACTCCACTGCAGTAGAAGGTTGACCAAAGCCCATTGTCAGCATCGGGAATACCTCTTGATCTGCTCACTGTTCACCAGCGCAACTTCTCTGTATGTGGGAGAGGTGGTTTGATAGGTGTTACGAGTACCTCTAAGTTGTAGAATGGTAATCCCGTTAGCTCTCCTAATTCGTACAGCAGCACTAATTGCCTAAATTGCATGATAGCTCTCCTAATTCGTACAGCAGCACTATTTGCCTAAATTGCCTGAAGGTCAGAAATTCGAACAGCGCATACCACGTTAAGTCTGTCCTAATTTGTTCTGTATATGAAAATTTCCTTCCCTCGATGGAAACTATTTTAAATGCAACTTCCAAGTGGAATTCAAAAAATTTGCTATAAAAGGAGTTCGTTAAACAGGGGTCCAACTGAGTAATCTAGAATTCTAAAAATGGTTATAAAGTTTTATATAGAAAATATCTTAACAATAGACAGTGAAAAATGCAAATTAAAATAATTTAAGCTTATTTGAATAGAAGGTAAATGTGAAAAAATTTACGGAATATTACAAATTTTGAAGTGTACTGCATCCAAACATCCCAAGTCACTGTTAATAAAGGTGCCAGTATGCCGTACTATTGTGTACCGTCCCGAAAAAAGCACTGTATAAAACTTTAGTGATTATATTAAAATAAATCCATCGATCTTACAATATGGTAAATTATACAGGCAAAATACAACTCCTTTGGCTGTTATACATGTCTTTCCATTTGATAGAATAACCAAATTTAATTGGTTGCCAAGATTTTGCTTACTTGCAAATACATTAATGCCCAATACATAATGAAACATATCAAGTTCTGGAAACAATCTGCTCCAGAGGTCATGGCAGGTAGAGTGTAGCACTCAGTGAAGGATATCATTAGGCCAATAATAGTATTAATGTAACTATACCATACTGGTAAATATTCATTAATGTACTGTTTAATTGAAATTAATGCATCAAGTAGCGAATGCTAGAGTACAATTTAAGGTCTGCAATTTTTTATGAAATGCCTTAAACACAATGAAAGATTCATTAACATCATAAAGTAAAAATTGAAGTATAATATTCAATTCTGCTATTTGAAACTACACATTTTATAACTTTATAACTTACCTCCCATTCTAGCAAACAAACTACCTCCAAAATATCCATTTATAGGCGAAGTAGCTGCATACACAAATATGGAGGTACTGAGCAATGATCCTCGTCTGAAAAATGATATATTATACCATCAAATTAGCAGAATACTACATTGCTTTATTTGGCAAATAGTATTATAATCATGCAAATCATTGTAGCAAAGCAGTTTTGCCAAACATTAATACCATGAGATATTTTGTTAAAAGTTGGATACTACTGACAGGTTAGTTTGATGATAGATTTGGATAATTGATTGAATACTACGATGCAGAAAAAAACAAATGGATACAAAAAAAAAAAAAAAAAAATTTGTTATCATATACTTGATCTGAGGAAGCCTTTTGATACTGTTGAACATAAAAAAACTGTTGTACAAATTGGAGTAGCATGGCATTAAGGGTAAGTTACTACTGTAGATAAAGGGACGGCTGAGTGGCAGAAGACAGTGGTTATCAACAGACACTGCTCTTTGTAGATAATGTTATTCGCGGGGTCCCACAGAGTTCAGAGCTGGGCCAATTGTTTTCTATACTTATTAATGACACTGATGAAAGTATATATCAGGTTGAGTGTAAAAATGACTAAATTTGCATATGATACAAAGGTAGTCAGAGACAGTAACCAAAGTATGAGACAACTGAAACAAGATCTAGAAAAATTAGGCAGATGAACTTAGAAAATGGCAATTGAAGTTTAACATTGACAAATGCAAGGTACTGCATGGATAGCAATAATCTCAGATTAAGATAACAGCGATGTACTACCCTCAGGGTAGTGAAAAATGAAAAAAACCTGTGGATAATTGTGCAATCAAATATGAAGTTCTTTGGGCAGTGGCAACAGGCTGTCAGAATAGCTCATGTGGCTTTGTCAATGATATACGGGAATTTTGCTAATAAGGATAAGGAAGTGATCATCCCATTGTATAAGGAAATGGTCAGGCCATATCTTGGGTACTGCATACAGTTCTGGAGGTCTCGTTTTATGAAGGATGTAATCTGCTGGAATGGATGCAGAGAAGGGTAATGAGATTGGTTAGTGGAACGAAGAGATGTTCTTACCAAGAAAGGCTTCAGTATTGCAAATTGCAATGGCCTGGAGACTAGCAACTGTGAAGTGACCTGATTGAAGTGTTTAAGGCTTTGAATTCATTCAACAAGCTCAATGCTGATGGAATCCTTCCTCTTGCTCAGACTATTCACGAGGGGGGAAGCATAATTTCAAATTGAGAAAGGATGGTTGCAGAACAGATGTACTGAAGTTTGCCTTCAACTACCAGGTGGTTGATTATTGGAACAATCTTCATCTGTTGTTGTTGCAGAATTGGAAATTATATAAAAATTCAAGGAAGAACTAGACAATCTAGTGACATAAGCACTGCGAAAGCAAAAATAAGAGTAGGTGTGTGTTATAGGCCTAATGACTCGAATGAGTACAAAGAACAATTGTACAGAGAAATAGAGTGGGCTAGTAAATCAGAATGTCTTATAATGGAGGATTTTAACTTCCCAGATATTGACTTGTGGGTTGGCACCAATGACATTAAGAGTAGTAGATTTACTTAACAAGTACAGGTCAAGTGCAAAAAAGTCGTGAGTTAGGGTTAAATTTGAAAGTGTTTGCAATCCTGCCCAGACACGATAGGAGGGAATACATGATGAGAGCCTTGTCAATCAATTCGGCCCTGGAGGGAATATGCAAGGCTCAAGGAGGTAGAATTTTTTCAGTGTGGTCTGTGCTTGTTAACAGGAAAGACTGCTTCTACAGGGATGAGATACACTTAAATAGAAAGGTGCAAGAATATTTGTTGATGCTATCGAGGCAGTGTTAGGTGGGTTGGAAAACTGCTAGCTTGGGGGGGATTCACATACTAAAATGTTAAAAGTAGCTGCAGGCAGAGGTGAATGTGATTCTTGCACAACTTCCATTAGAATAAGTAGCAACCTGGAGCGAGGAGTGCTGGGGGTTTCAGGGACTGTGGCAGTCATCATGAAACAGGGTATATGGGATGTGTTAGGGTAACTAATAATAAGGATAGGTACATGTATTCCAATGCTAGAAGTATAGTAAATAAATTTGATGAATTTGAAGTGTTGATCAAGACATCAAAGGTGGATATTGTTGGGATAGCAGAGACGCGGTGTCACACTGATATTAGGAATGCAGAACTGGAATTTGGGGAGTACAATGTGTACAGAAAGGATAAGAAGGGAGGAGGTGTTATGCTGTTAATAAAGAAAAACATAAAATCAAAAGAAGTGCATCCAGTTGATACAGATGAACAGTGCACTGTTGAGTCAGTTTGGTGTGACATAAGCACTGTGAAAGCAAAAATAAGACTAGGAGTGTGTTATAGTCCTAATAACTCGAATGAGTACAATGAACAATTGTACAGAGAAATAGAGTGGGCTAGTAAATCAGAATGTCTTATAATGGGGGATTTTAACTTCCCATATATTGACCGGAATTTATGGGTTGTCACTCACACACTAGTAAGACTTTCGTGTATTTATTGGATGATTGTTTTCTACTGCATCAAGTTCGAGAGGCAACCAGAGAGAGGGTAATATTCTTGATCTGGTTATCAGCAGTGATCATTCGAGTATTAAGAATCTGCAGATAAAGGAACCACTAGGTAGCAGTGATCACAGTGTACTGATGTGGGATTTACTTAAAGATATAATTACCATCAGGGATAAAGGAAAGATTTTTTGCTTCCATAAAGTTGAGTACAGTGGTCTCAGACACTTCTTAAATTCTGTAAGGTGGAATCAACTGACGATGTTACCAACAGTAAATTCTAAGTGGGACGCATTCAAGGAACTAATCATGGATGCTACTAAATGTTTCATACCTATTAAGAAATATTGTTCAAGGTTTAGGCTTAAATGGTTATCAAATGAACTAATGAGACTCGTGACAGAGAAGAAAAATACATGGTATGCATATAAATTATCAAGCGACTCAGAAGCCTATGGCAGATAAAGCTAGTCTGTAATCAGGTCACAAAGGAGATTAGGCAGGCGAAGGCAGATTACAAGAAATCTTTGGCAAAAGATGCTACGAAAAACAGCAAGGATTTCTTTACTTATATAACTTTACTTATAAACTCTAAAAGGAAGGGGATGAATCTGATCTGTCCACTTGATATCGATGGTTCGACTGTTGATCCTGCTCAGATAGCAAACAAACTGAATGAGTATATTGCATCTACATTCACACATGAGGAGTTATTAAGGTTTGAAAAAGGCAGAAGTCAAATTGTAGCAGGGTGCTTAATGGTTTTGTAATAACTGAGAGCAAAGTGGAGGAGAAATTGTTGAAATTAAACATAAGAAAGGCACCTGCAGTGGATGGGATCTATCCAGTTATATTAAAGGAGGCGGCAAAGCAACTAAGCAAACCCTTAGCCATAATTGTGAGAGCATCCTTGGACTCAGGGGAGGTCCCCATTGACTGGAGATGTGCAAATGTATCCCCAATTCACAAACGGGGATCGAAGGGTGACAAGTAATTACAGACCAGTTAGTTTAACTTCTGTTAAGGGTAAAATAATGGAGTCACTAGTTAAAGATGCATTGCAGGATCATCTAGACGAGACTGCAGCAATAATTCAGACACAGCATGGGTTTGTTCAGGGAAAGTCTTGTCTGACAAATTTGATAGGATATTATGATGTGGTTACAAAGGAACTGGATGCAAAAAATAATTTTGATATCATATATTTCGATTTCAGGAAAGCTTTTGACACTGTTGCGCATGGAAGACTATTGTACAAATTGGAGTAGAATGATATTAAGGGTAAGGTGCTACAATGGATAAAACGATGGTTGAGTGGGAGAAGACAGAGGGTGGTAATTAATGGGTGCTGCTCTTCATGGACTAATGTTATTAGTGGAGTCTCACAAGGTTCGGTATTGGGTCCTCTGTTGTTTTGTATATTTATCAAGGTATATCAGACTTAGTGTCGAAGTTTGCAGATGATACAAAGATTGGCAGGGTTGTTAATGACAGTAATGGCAGTGTACTACTGCAATAGAATCTAGATAATTTGGGCAGATGGGCTAAGAAGTGGCAATTGAAGTTTAACCTTGACAAATGCAAAGTACTGCATATGGGTAGAAGTAACCCCAGAGAAACGTACCAACTGTGTGGTACACTTAAGGTGGTAGAAAATAAAAAAAAACCTGGGAGTAATTGTGCAGTCAGATATGAAGTTTTCTGAGCAATGCAGACAGGCTGCCAGGGCAGGTCATGGGGTTTTGTCAATGATATATATAAGTTTTCCTAGCAGGGAAAAGAAGGTGATTGTCCCTCTGTATAAGGCAATGGTCAGGCCACGGCTTGAGTACTGCGTACAGGTCTGGAGGCCTCATTTTAGGAAGGATATAGAGTTGCTTGAGCGTGTACAGGGAAGGACAACAAGATTGGTGAGGGGAATGAAGGGATCCTCTTACCAAGAGAGGCTTAAGTTCTGCAAATTGCAGTGGCTGGAGACTAGGTACCTGTGCGGTGATCTGATTGAGGTGTATAAGGCCTTGAATGGGTTGAGCACACTGAATTCTGATGGGATCCTTCCACTTGTTCAGATTACGAACCTAAGCAGGCATAAATTCAAATTAAGAAAAGACAGACGTACGGAAATTTGCCTTTAGTCAGCGGGTGGTTAATTGCTGGAACAAACTTCCATCTGTCTTTGTGGAAATTGATAGGTTGAATAAATTTAAGGAGGAACTGGACGGGCATTCCGAGGGAATGATGCGATTTTTTTTTTTTTTTTTTTGGCTGATGCTGCATAAGCTCATACACTTGCTTTGTTGCATCACATGTCACTACTACTATCCTTCTTGCATGGTATATTCCACATCTTCCGACAATTGCGTCACCAACAATAACTAGTTTCTTTGGGACCAGCACATTCTGCTTTGGAGATTGCCTCTGTGTTGCCTGATGGACAGGAGTGCACTCTGCCATTGAGCTAAGCAGCTGAGAGCTTGATTGGCCCCTCATTAATTTCTTTGAAGGCATTTATCCTATACCTTAAGCTCTCGTAATTCTGCCCTCAAGCTCTCAAGTTCTGCCCATCAGAACACTGAGTTGGCATCTAATTTCTTGACACTCTAGACACCTAGCACACAAAGGCTAGATCCTGTCCATGGCTAGATCATGTTCTGTTTTAGAAAGGTCGGCAAACATTTCACAATTCGCAAATTTTTTGAGACTGTGATGCATTGGAGAATTGCTCACTTCGTTTCTCTCCTGAGTAACAGCACTCTCGCTAGTCTGTGATCTTTGCTTCGCAGCTCTAGTCTGGTCATGATTTCCATTTAAATACAATTTAATTAACAATGAAATTTAATAAGATTAATAATATTTGATTAATTGACCATACTATAATAAGCTAACAGATTCATAATACAGTGTTTCGTATTATGCCATCTAGTTTTACTTTAAACCTTACGTGATCAGTTTGAGATATACATACATACATATATATACACCATATTTCTTCGATTCTAAGAAAAAATAAAAAAATAAAATAAATCTAACAAATATTTTTATTATAATAGAATTGAATTTACTAACAATAATACCAGTATTTATCAGTAGTATGTTATTCATCACTTCTGAGCCATCAATATCTGCATCTGAATCAATATCAGAGTCTACTTCACATTCAGGGTCAGATTCTTCTGAGCCATCGAGAGCATTGGTGATGCAACATTTTTTAAATGGGTGCTTTTCTATTCTTTCTGGGATCAGCTTCCAAGCTGTTCATACCCATTCTGCTAATTTTGATGCCGGTGCTTTCTTAATTTTTCCGGAAGGTGTCAGCAGAAGATTGTCGATCAACAGCCAGGATTCATATTCCTTTCTCAAGTAATCCTTCAATGGTTTGTTGACTGAAACGTCGAGTGGCTGCAATTGGCTAGTCATGCCACCAGGAATCACAACCAAGTCACCATGTTTTTGCACGATTTTATTTTTGATACGTTCGGACAAATGTCCACGAAATACATCAAGTACTAGCATGCAAGGTGGGTTACAAAGACTTCCATGACAAATATTACACATAATATTTACCCGTCTTCCATAAGCTCTGCCAACATCCATCGCACAATAACATCTGTGGGGAAAATTTCATTCTTCGGTATGGTTTTTCTATTTAAAATTAAATATGGTGGCAACTTTCAACCATCAGCGGTGATATGCTGTTTTTCATAGCCCGTGCTTATAATCTTGATTTCTTTAGCACCTTTAGCGCTGACTGTGTAATTTTGAGGCATATCGAAGAAGACTGGGGTTTCATCAGCATTTCCAATTTGACTAAACTCATAGTTTCTTTTTTTTCCTTAATTTTCACCTGTTGCTGAAAGTTAATCAGCTTCTGTTGAAAGTCTGCAGGAATTTTTTGGCAGATAGATGTTCGGCACCTTAACGATAATCCACTATGATGCATGAGTCTGTCGCACCAGCCGTGACTGCCTTTAAAAATTATTTTCTCTATTCCGAGGGACTTGGCAATTTCTCCGTCTTTCAATTGCATGGCTTGTAAAGTGATGGGTAATCCTTTTGCACCCGTCTCCATTACAAAACGTATCACAGCTTCATCGACTTGTGCAAATCTTCCTTTCTTAGGCCCTGTAAAGCACTTGGTTGTTGCTTTGCATGAAAATATGGAATTGCGATCATTTCTCCAACGATGAACATTTACTTCACTAATGTCAAAATGTCGACCCGCAGCTCTATTTCCATATTCTTTTGCATTCACAACTTTTTGTTTCAATGTGGCTTCGTAGTGCAATCTTTTTGACATTTTAATGTGCAATAAGGGATCAAAATTAACGAAATACAGCAACTCCACTTCTTACGTACTTTCGAAGATACTAATAAAACTTGCTAGAATTTGCTCAGTGAGCTCCACTATAATGAAATAAGGGTGGCTTCACATTTCGAAAGCACGTGAAATCACCCACGTCACTTTATTCCCCAACGGAACTGGAGAATGCGATAACGGTCAAACTTGGAGGCGGGGTTTCCACGTAAAAACAAAATGTGTGGTGCTGTGCAAAGCATGGGAAAATTCGAAAAAAACCTGCGACTGTTGTAAGATTCAATCGATTCTAAGATGCACCCCCATTTTTAGAGACGTTTATAGGGGGGAAAAAGTGCGTTTTAGAATCGAAGAAATACAGTATATATACACACACGTTATGCTTTCTTATCGACTAAAATATTGCAGCTAGTTCAACAATATTGGCGTCAACACCATGAGTCGTAATTCCAAAAATTAATGTTTAAATTCAAAATAAGAAGCTAACTGAACTTATTTAATATCTCTGTAAAACACAATGTACTATTAATTAACAAAGAATACGGTAAAAATTAAAAGTACGGCAGCCAAAAATCCACCGACTCTACATTCATTAAGATATAGGAGCAATTCATTAAGCATGCATTAATGTATGAGAAATTCATTAAGCATGGCACCTCCGTAGCCAGGTGGGCAGGAGCTGCAGTGCATAACACACGCTTCTTGATTAGACCGGGGTTCAAGCCCATGACTACGAAATACGGAGGATGTGGAAAGGTCAGGGAATGACCACCGCATATCCCCGGAGCAATATGGCCTTAGTTGCTAATGCTCCTAAAAACCAAATTACAACAACATTAATCAGGAATGAACATTTGAATTTTAGATGTGAGAAAATCATATTTTATGCTTCTAGAAATACATTATATTTACAACCAAACAGGGGGAAGTAACAAAAACAGACATCACCAGAGAGAGGGGGGGGAACTTGCATTAGTAACAAAAATATATATATATATGCAAAATCGTGGGAGAAAAAAGCAGTGGAGCCAGTGAACTATTCCTGTGGAAAACTGGAAGTAGTTTTGATTACATCTATAACAGATTCAATACCAAATTGAGACATCCTATTTTTGCTGCTCCTCTGGATGTTTTCTGCAACTAAACTATAAGGCTAACTAACAATAAATGGAAGAAAAAATTAATTATACACTTCCTGTTGTGTTAATGGTGGAAGGTATATATAAATAACATTAAGCTGAGCTTTCTGCATTCAGCAGTACTGCAATGGATTCAAATGAGTTGGAAGGCAAGATAGATTGTGCAATAAAACTTTTATCTATTTGCAACAACTGCACCAAAATAGAAAAAAAAAATTATTTTTGGAATTGCTTATGAAATTACACACCACTTGTTTTAGATGTCTTCTTTGCAGATCTTAAGTGACAAATCCACTTTGTATTTGTCACCTAAAAGGACAAAAGAATACAATTAAAACATATGACAAAATAGAGGATTTCACCTGGAGGGACTCCATCTTATCAAGCATCACAGAGCACTGAAATCTAAAGCAACTAAGAGACATAGCATTTCAAATGAACTAAACCTGTCAAAGTGCTGGCTTGGCAGGCTGTGGTCCTAAAAGGTGTAAACTACTAAAAACAAAATACTTACACAGTGAAGGCAGAAAACAAGATGAAAGCATGGGCAGAACTTCTTCAATGGAATATCTCTGAATCTTTGGCAGCTTCAGAGATTATTGAAATGGTATGTTTCTAAGTTATTTCAAATGACAGTGCTTCCTGATGAGATGAGATTCAAGCACAGAAATCCCTTTTGTTCCACATATAATTTAATAATCGTATTATATCATTTAACTTTTGGCTTTCTAGTTTCCAGAGGGAGGAGAGAGAGAGAGAGAGAGAGAGAGAGAGAGAGAGAGAGAGAGAGAGAGAGAGAGAGAGAGAGAGAGAGAGAGAGAGAGAGAGCACCTATATGTCATGGTTAACAGAAATGACAGGTATGGGGAGGATGTATATTGCATATCCATGAAGAATAAAGAAAGAAATACATCATTTTTCAATAAATAAAGGAAAAAATAAGGTAAAAATAGAATAACAAGCTTTGAAAACAAGCCTTCCATTCGAAGTCATCGCTATACCAAGTCCATTAACAAATGAATCTGGATATGGAGAATTGTGTACGTTTATCTGCAGTAATAAAATTTTTCTAGAAATTATAAAAAATATGTGAAGTTAAAAAAAAAAAAAAAGTCTACTATTTTAACTTGAACCTTCCTTCAACTAAAGCTCAATTAATTCTAAAGGCAATTCAGATTCTATACTTCCCTTATGGGAGAACAAGTCCTCTGTTTAAACTTAAGGGAAAAAAACAGATGAATAATAATCTTTAACAAAAATAAGAAAAAGACTATCTATTATTGGTATACGTAATGACAAAGCATTTGCACCTAGAGTTTAAAAATAAATCACAAATTGATCAAGGGCTGTAAGTATATTAATTACAGAACAAATGCAAAACAATATAGCAATTAAACAAATAAGGAAAAATTATTTTCCCTGTAAATTCACACTGCAAAAATAAAATTTTACCAAAACAATTTTAAAAGAATCCAAAATATAGGCAATTAGTCTATATTACTGTATTTTATAGAATGATAAAATTAGTCTATATAATTTAGATAGTTATAATTCTGACATTTACTCTGTATAGAGTTCTCCCAGAATAGCAAATATAACAACACAGAGAGTGACTATAGCAATCTGGTATCCTGAACCAACAAGTGAAGAAAATAATACTGGGTGTGCTGGTGGCCGAAACACATCACCATGAACCTGCTTCCAGCCATATTCATCACCTAAATCACGCTCCTACAAAAGCAAAAGAATGGAAAAAAAGAAGTAATCAAAAATTAAAGAGCCACTTCTCTCAAAGAATACTGCAATTACAATTTCATCATAAGGAATACTGAAATGCATTCTTTTTTTTTTTTTTTTTTAAATCAGGATGATCAATTAGAGAGAATCTGTAAAATGAAATAACAAACAAACAAAAAAAAAAAAAAAAAACTTAAAACCTTTCAAATACGTAAACAAAAAAAACCTTATATTAGTATCATGTATGTACAATGACATTAATGTAATGATATTAATTATTCTAAGATTACTGCATATTAACTTTTATTATTTATTTATTTATTTATTTACTTTAATTCAGAAAGTATGAATCAGAGCTGTACTACTCAATATGTTCTACGTTGATAATAATATTATTAGTAAAATAATCGTTTTGAATATTTTCGTTAGATTCTTTTAATTGCATTAATTTGATTTTTAATTGTTTTAAATTGATTTGAATTGTGTTAAATTGATTATTTAATTATTTATATTTTACTCTAATGTACCGGTAAGTTGTCGATTTTTTTCATTTTTTCCGTTTTAATTTTCTGGAGGGTATCATACGGAAGTGTTCTACGCACTATATTGAGGTAAACTCCTCTTATTATTTTACTAATTTAATTCAGAAAGTATATAAGGCACAGTGAGACATAATAAATCAGAAATTAAGTACAAAAATTAGCTTTTGCAACTGTATTGAGGTACTAAGGCAACTAAATTCAGTATCTAATAGGTAATTTACAAACTACATATTCAAAAGGGTGGCTTCTCTGGTTTGTGGAGAAAAAAGTTCTTGGTATAAAATTCAATTATCTGTTCTGAATATTCATTTATGTTTAGTTTAATTTAAAAACTATAAGTTCAAAGACGTAATCAGACCTGATACCAATTAAAGCAGAGGTCTTGGGAGTACATGAATCACAGCATTATATCAAATTTTATTCTAATCAACAATGCTTAAAATAATATCAAATGAATTTATTTTCTTCAAATAAATTTATAAACTCTTCTAATATGGAGAAGATATGAAAATATATATATGTTTTATTTCACTTAAGTCAATAATAAATAAATAAAATGACAAAATAAGTATTACAAAAGTAGAAATATTTGTTACAGAAAAAAATATTTTGAAAGTAATGTATCACATTTTAATAAACCCCACATTATGAAAAGGTACACACAGCTGCAAACTTTTGACTTTCAAAGAGCTGTAGTTCAGGCATTTGTCAGCAGAAGGAAAAGCAGGGGAGCTGAAGACCAAAACAGAAAACTTGCAAAGTGCTGAAGTTCATCAGAAAACAAGAGAAAAACAGCAGATTTTGCAAAAAAAAAAAAACACACCCAGGAGGTTAAGAAAAATTGATAAACTAATTCTGATTGATTCAAAAAAGATACTATTGCAGACTTTGCCCTCATCAGAAATACTGAGTTTAAAGCTTTGCTAGCAATGGCTCTGCTATCTAGACTTGGCTCTTGCATGCATTTCCAAAGCTTCACCAGAAAACAAGATCTGAACTCAGTTTTTGTTTTTCTCACCTGGCTCAATATTTTCTCACACCTGGCAATGCTATGACAAATTCAGATAATCGGTTATATTTCAAACTTCCTTGTGAACTGGTCAGTTCAGAAATCAAGTAACAGAAGTGATGCTGCAAAATATCTCTTCTTGTCCACAAAAAATTTAAAATTTTACAATGAAAATATTGTAGTTTTTAAATGTTTTTCACCAACCTATGTAGAAATAAAACACAACGAAAACTGGAATCTTGATAACTATGTATTTATAATAAATTATATTTGCCTGTATTTACAATAAATTATATTTAACTTTACAACTAAAATATATGAAATATACATATAAAATATACATTAAAATATACTGGGTTAAGAACAATAAAACACATTAAAATATACTAAATTAAAAGCGATAAAACCACAGCTTTCGAAGGCTCCTGCCTTCTTTCTTCAGCGGTATGATACCGCTGAAGAAGAAGTATTTGGTGGTCATGGGCTCGAACCCCAGTCTGATCAAGAAGCGTGTGCTACGCACTGCTGCTCCTGCACACCTGGCTATGGAGGCGCCGCTTCACATGGTCATTGTAACTTTGTACAGCACTGTACATATAGTGATTTATATATGATTTTCACTCCTCTGTTTCGAGGGAATGGAAAAGTATAACTAATACACCGTCGGATAGAGGGGACCTTTCTCTATCATGTATATATTTTATTATTTTTTTGCCCTGTATTCATATCAGAATTTATGTTTTGCCTAATGGTCATGAGGCATCTGCATACAGGAAGAATTTCACCCCCCATTTTTCGCAAAGTTCTTAACAAAGGAAAAATCTAAACTATCAAGCTGATAGTGTGCCATTTACTCTTTATCAGCTAAAAAATTTTGGCCTCTCCGTGCTATTCATTCACTTGTAATTAATGTCCAAAATTACACCAATTCCTATATGCCTACCATGAATGCTGCTATATGTATAGCTTAAGCACTTTGTTACTCTGTTATTTTGAACTGTGCCTTCTTGTCCAAGGAATTTTGGACCTGGCCAGAACTGTGCCATCTACATAATATCAACAAATAATAACCGTAATTATGTCAATACACAAGAAATCCAAACTTTCTGGAACCATGTGCTGCCTCTACCACACATGGAGACTCCCAACCATAAAGTGGTCTCTGAGAAGCTGGTAGGAAAGACGATCTCAGTGCACAGGAGGTGCAAGATCCTCTTAAACTCCTTCCCACCTACCCAGAGCTCTTCTGCAACTGAGAAGATCAGTGATACCACCCAACAGGACTCCCAACCGGCTGATGGGGACAAGAATCACATCTTTACCCTTTGGACTGCCCTCTTAGAAGCACTGAAGAAAGATCAGTGTCGGGGGAAAATGATCCTCAACATTGATAACATCTGAGTGAAAATAGAGAAGATCATCCACGATCTACAGACAGAGAATGCCTCCCTGAGGCAATGCTGCAAGAGAAAGAAAAGACAGCACAGCCCCAGGGGTAACTTCTTTCCAGCTTTGCTCTGCTGACCTTTGCCTTGGTTACCTCAATACCCAAGGCAACCAAAGACAGCACTGGAGGATGCTCAAAGAAAAGATACTCACAGTCAAAGACAAAAAAAGACCTAGAAAACAACATCATCCTGGTTAAGGCAACTAACCAATCAGAGGCAAAAACAAGCAAAGAAGTGAAGAACAGCATAATGAACAGCTGAAGGAAGAGCTAAAGGAAATAATTAAAAGTATAAGATGCATCAGAGAAAAAGGAGTTCTTATAGAAACAGCCTCCTCTGAAGCAGAAAAGATAGAGATTTCATCAAAGTTGAAAGACCTGAATCTGAATATGGGGGACCCACCATGATAATTTACATCATTTCTAAAGACCTGACCAAGGACAACATCATAGATGAGGTATATAACAAAAACCTGAGGAGTCTTGATATGACCCTTCAGGAGGCACAGAATGTCAGAAAATTCAGATTCGGGACCAAGTCAAGGAACAAAGGCCTGGTGAACTGGATGATTAAAGTAACCGGGCCCTTAAAAAAGACAATCATAAAACAAAACAATAATCTTTCTCCAGTGGTCAGCGCATATAACCAGAAACTTTACAGTGGCATCTAGATGCTTTAAATGTCTTAGGTATGGCCACTCGGCAAAGACCTGCAGAAAGGAAGCCACCACCTGTGGATGCTGTGCTATCACAGGACATGTATACTCGGTTTGCCTGAAAAAAGCTAGCCCCCCCCAGTGCCCCAGCTGAACGCTGCATAAGAGGGATTGTAATCACTCATTTAAAGACCTCAGCTGCCCAGAATTCCTGAGAGCCAGTTAAATTCAAAACCACTTAGGGATAACAACAACAACAGAAGCAACTGGTACAGCAGTAATAATCTAAGAGTCATGCAACTAAACTGCCAAAGATCGATCACAGTTACGAATCAGGTCTCCAGGATTGTGGAAGAAAAGAAAATACAAATTCTACTCCTACAAGAGCCATACACATATAAAGGATCTGCCAAGGGACTGCTCACCAGGGGCAGGGTTATGAAGTCAAATGTGACAATCACTGGCTAGGAGGCAATGCAGTAGTATGCTGCTGGGCCACAATTGCAGTCTCCAACCTACACATTGCATCACCAAACTGATGGGGCTATGCACCCTTCACGCTGTTGCTGCCTCAATTGAGGGTCCTTTTTGAGAGCTCCACGTTGTCTCTATCAACATGGTGTTCCCAGCACAGACAGCCGACGGACCCATTCGTGCACTACCTGGACAATGTAATCAACAATCTGCGACAGCATAGTATCCTGATTGCGGCAGATACAAATGCTAAATTCCAATTATGGAACAAGTCCCTTCAGTGTCAAACTCCCTGAAGAAGCCATCCTTTCGAATGATCTGCATATTCACAACATTCCCGGCCACCCTCCCAACTGCACAAGCCCTCTTTGGCAGCTCCTACATTGATGTAACACTCACTAATGATAAACTCTGCAACTCCATACATAACTGGCAGCTACACACATCGTGGACAACCAGCGATCATAACCCCATCACCTTCACAGTCAGCCCTACAACAAGAAACAGACAGTGGACTCAATATGAAGTTAGTAGATTCATCACAAGGAAAGCAGACTGGCACAACTATGATAAACATATCTAAGACAACACCAGACAATCTGGAAAGAATGGGAAGCCCTGCAAAAGACTAAGCCACTGCCTTCCACCGCATGGCAATATCGGCCTGCAACACCTCAATGCCTCGACGTAAGAGGAGAGAGCGCACTGTGTACCGTGGTAGAACACACAAATCACCAAACTTAGGAACAACGAGAACAGTCAGGAGAAATATAAGACATGGAAAGACTACAGAAAGCATACAAAGAGGCTAGAAGAGTGTTCCATACAGCCGTCTACTGTGAGAAATGCAAATTGAGGGGAAGTCTTGTAGAACAAACCAGAAATTAAGACCCATGGTGTCTGATCTACACTCTTGTGATGGACAAGGTTATTAGGAGATATATACTACTCCACCAGGCTTGCAAACTAGACGGAGCCAACAACCTTAGCTGAATCAGTAGAAGCCATCCTTGATGCTATAGTCCATCAAGACACCCCCACACAAGAGAACACTTTCCGGATCAACTTTAGGCTTGACCACCTTGAACATGCAGGCATACCTGTATGAGGAACCTATCATCAAAGACAAAATCAGAAAGACCATCTGGTTCACCAAATCCGGAAAATGCCCTGGCCTTCACATGCTCGAAGCTGAAGTCAAAACGAATATGGGCTGCGACACCAGATGTCATAGTAAACCTGCTGAATGCTTGCATCAGGGATAGAGTCTTTCCAGCCCAATGGAAAAGGGCCCTTCTCAAGATAATTATCAAAAACCCCGAAAGGCCTCTAAACCAACCCGACTCACATAGGCCAATTGCCCTGTTACCCATTTTTGGTAAAGTACCGTAAAAGATTTAGTACACAACCAGACAGAACTTTATTGGTAAAAGTACATAGCCAGAAGATTTTTCGCACTCTCATTCAAAAGGCCTCCACTCTGAAAAACAATACAGCTTCACAAAAGGAAATGCAACGAAGATGCTATTTGTGCCACGATGCTGGCCAGCAATACCGAGAGGAAATATGCTCTTAGGCCTCTTTGTGGATTTCAAAGGGGCCTTTGACACCCATAGGTGGCAAAGCATCCTGGAGAGATTCAGAGAGGCCGGTGTGTCTGCACATTGTATCGCCTAGTGTCCAGCCATCTGGACGACCGCCACCTCACAGTCAAAACACCGAGGAAGTTACCAGACCTTCGACTATGGGGTTGCCCACAAGGATCCATCCTGGGTCCCCTCGCATGGAACACAGTGCTAGACACCTGGCTATCAAAACACCACCCTAATATCATGAACAGCTTATGCTGATGATCTGGCTATGGTCCTGCATGGAGATTCAAGACCACAATTGTAGGAAGCAGCCAACAATGCTCTAGACCTCTCACAGTTGAAAACCACAAACTTACAGCCTCAGCTGCTAAAACTTGACAGATGCTCCTCAAAGGGCACGTAAACCCAACCAGGTCCCCTCAAGATGACCAACGAATAAAGCTTGACCCTACCTACAAATATCAAAAAATATGCAAGCTCCTGAGGGTCAACAGGAAGAACTGGGGTCTGAAGGGGCAAACCTTAAAGCTCTACTAAGAATGTATTTTTCTCCCAATAGCCACCTATGGGGCCAGTGCCTGCTGCCATAGAGCCAACTACACCGTAGTAAAATGACAGCTAGACCAAGCACATCACACCATCCTCCCGATGACCTCTAGGACCTGCAGAACAGTTTCTACTCCTGCACTACAGATCCTAGCTGGCAAGTTACCTCTTCATCTCGAGGTGGAATACCATTATCTAATATACCATAAGAGATGGAACCTCCATGCAGCAGCAACAACATAGTATTGAACCTGAACACCATCCGAGAAGAGAAGAAAAGAATTAAACGTGAACTGATCTCCATCTGGCAGAATTCCTGAGCCGCCAACCCACTTGGAAGAATCACCCATAATTACATGCCAACAGTGCAGGACACCCAAAACAATTGAACAAATGGGTCATAGCAAACTTACACGTGACTTTTCTGCTAACTGGACATAGCAGCCTCAATATAAAACTTCATGCATTGGGCCTAGTAGGTACAAAACCCTGCCTGCACCCGTGGAATGCTGGAGACAGCCCACTACATTACCTTCACCTGTCCGATTTACCAAGACCTGTGAATGCCTCTTCAAACTCTCACGCAGGTATATGCACCGGAACAGGAACCTCTACTTATACAAACGAAAACTTTGCAGCATTCAATGAATTTGCAGAAAATGTATTCAAACAGCGATGATGTATGATGGCTCACTTGAACTAGGATCCTGCCTGGACATGACCAGCCTGCGGGTTCTACCCACATCCCAGCAGAATTCCCGACAAGAGAAACCCACTGACAATGACTACCAAACTTGGAAGACACTCCAGACCATGACAACTAACCCCATATTGGGGTGGGATTACACAATCTGACTCAGTCACGCTGAGTGGGAAACAGGCCTCAGCCTTGTAGGCTCCCTTCCAGAGAATCACTCACTAACCCTTAGAGTAGGATATCAACCCCTCCAGCGACCCACCACTAGATGGGCTTGCTATCCCCTTTCCGGGTTGGGATTGACTCACTATCCATCACTACAATCTATATTCTTTTACTGCTCTCATCACTTAGTTTTCTAGGAATGCCTTCTCCCATTTCCAACTTACTATCCTCTTATGCCCCCCGCATCCCAAACTTCTCCCACTTGGTGGCAATAAGTTCAAAGTTCATAACGTGGTGACCTAAGTTCAAACTCATATTAGTCTACCATTCAGAATATATTAAAGGTTTAAAGGGAAAGGCCAGAGGTATGTTACCCATCATTTGGAAATCTAATCCAAATGCCTGGCTTATTGGGCTAATCTTTATTTTATTCCAATAGTGACACAATGTTGCAGCAGGAATTATAGAAAATTTAGCCAGAAGGCATTGTTGACTTTGGACAATTCCAATGGACATCCATATTCATTAGTGGATCATTATCCAGAAATTAAAATTATGCTTCCAAGTTCCTCTTTCAATATACAGTTTTTGGATCAGACCAGTCATAACTACCCTCACACAATACTACTAAGGGCAAACAATCAACCAAGCTACCAGAACAACTGACAAGGAAGGTGAATCTAAACTAAAAGAATTCTGAAATGGTTATAACATCTAGAATGCAATCAACTTTACTAGAGAGAGTCTTGGGCTAAGACAAAGTAATCAATGAATGATTTCTGGAAGCTAGTTATGGACAGAGTGTTAGTTACAAATTTTGAAGGTTTTCAGGAGATTTCCCCTCTGAAAGCTTCCATAAAAGGAGCTTCACCTTAGGATTTAACTGCACCTGGAAGTCAGCATTGTAGATGTGAGAACTGATTGCATCTCATTCAGACCCTATATCCAACAAAGAGCTGACTGCCATCCAAGAGGCAAAAATGGAATTAACTGAAGAGAATAAACAGCGAAATCAATAACAGCCATCCTACAAAGACTGAATGAAGAACCTCAATAAAACCTTTAGTTAACTTGGGTATTTTAAGTTTGTGAAAGAATTTGACTCTATTGCAAAAAGAAAAGAACTTCAATGGTTCAGAGAGATGCTGACTGATTACATCTTGCTATAGACTTTTTAATCAAGAAAAGAATAAGGCATGTATTCAACTTTCAACAAATTTTTCAACTAAGTTAGCAAAAGGGCCTTCAACGTAAGTCTGCATACTAGTCACAATTGCATACAAAATGTAGCAAGCCTTCCATCTAACCATTTAAAATGGTGTTTATTCTGTCTAATAAATGCCACCACCAGTAAACTGAGATGAGTTGATTCTAAAGTAAAGAAGTCTTATTTAAAATTAATTTTGCTGATTATATTTAATATCAAATGTAGCTTTTAAATATTAGTTTCCAGTTTGTGATTTATAAGTGGATCACACTACAGATCCAACCCCATCTCAAAAAAAAAAAAAAAGTTTGTCTGAGAAAGGTTTTTTTTTTTTTTTTTTTGGCACATCAATGATAGAATTATATTTAACTGTATACATTGTCTGTAAATTGCATGTATTCTGTAATTGATTTGCTGAAAAACCTGAGTTTCAGACAGAAAAAACCATGCTGCAAAACCGAGACCAAATTCATGCAAACTATATGAAAAGACCCATAAAAATTCCTCGCATCATCAACGGGATTCAACCTCAGGTCTCTTCTACTCAGTATGTGGAGGACATTAATTCTACCAACCATGCTATCCGCAAGGACTGGTCTGAGAAACACACTACTTGTGTCAGCAGTTGATATCACGAATTATGCGTCTGAAACATATACAGAGTGAGAGAGGAAAGGGATCTAGCAAGTGATCTTGAACCACCTATAGAATTTCATTTTATAATTTCAAATAAAATTTCATTTCATTGCCGAATTTCATTTGGGTAGCAATCATCCGTGATTGCTACCCAAATGCAGTCTTACAAAATTTGTCTAATTTATCAAGGTTGGTCTTCTGCCACTTCACACCATGTCTTTACCTATAGCTGTAACTTATTCCCAATGCCACACTGCTCCAGTTTGTAGAATAAACATTAATGTGGAATAGTACCAAAAGCATTATTTTACCTATGACCAAATCTATGCAGCACAGTTGGCAAAATCAGAACCAATGAGGATCAAAACTAAAGACAATCTAGAGGAACATCAAATTCACATTTATATTATTTTAACACACACACACACATTAATTTTTAAGTTATTATTATATTTTTTTTAAAATCTTTGGTTCATAGAGCAATGCACCCAGTAGCCAGTTAAAACTTTAAATATAAAAATCACTCACCATATCATCCATTTCTTCATCTTTGCTGTATCGTGCATAATCTTTTCGCAAAGTTCTCATAAGGATCATGCTCACTAGCCCAACCAAAAATATTACCATCATAAATGAATTAAAAATTGAAAACCAATGGATCTACAAAGAGAAGTAACCAGAAGCAATTAACTTTTATTTTAATTTAATTAAAATTTAATTTTAAGTTTTTTTTTTCATAACTAATTTTTTAAATAAAATGCAAATGCTCAAAATACACTCTAAAATAGTGTAAATACATTATAGTGAACTCATAAAGAAAAGCTACATAAGCAGTATAAAGGCATTGATTTAATTGTATCTCATATTGTGACTACCTTCAGAACGAGTTACCATGTATTTCACTACTTCAAATAAGTAACGCTTCACTAACAGAAAAGACTGTTACTTATTCTCAGTGGGCATCACCCAGACAGTAAGTACTGTTTCAAGGTTTGTTAACCAGTTAACTTGTCAGTGGGTGGGTAGGTACTCTGGTGTTGCAATCATGACAACCTAGTTGAAATTATTTCCACAACATGAGAGATGCCAAAAGGTGTGCAAGATAATGCTTAAATAATATGTAAATGCTCAAGTTATGATATATTATTAATTTAAAATACACTATAAAATATCGGTGTAAATCACGAGTTCGCTATGATATATTTACACTGATATTTTATAGCACATTTTAAATCATAACATATTATCCATTGAGCATTTACATTTTATTTAATGTATTATCTTGCACATCTTTTGGCATCTCTCATAATGTGGAAATAACTTCACAACTGGGATGGCATAAATGCAACACCAGAGTACCTGCCCACCCACCGATGATAGGCCAACAAGCCTTGAAACGGTGCCATCTGGGTGGTGGTCACTGAGAATAAGTAACAATAGTCTTCTCTATTAGTGAAGCATTACTTATTCAAAGTAGTGCAATACATGGTAAATGGTTGTGAAAGTAGTCAACAATATGAGATACAATTAAATCGATGCCTTTACACTCAACATGTAGTTTTTCATTATGAGTTCACTAAGGTGTATTTACACTGATATTTTATAGTTAACTAAATTTTATACTTAAGGATTCATTATACATGATGGCCTCCGTAGCCGAGTGGGCAGGAGTGGGCAGTAGCACACGCTCTTTGAGTGGAACGGGGTTCAAGCCCCTGACTGCTGAATACGGTCGATCTGCCAACCCGCACTGGACCAGCGTGACAGATTATGGTCCATTTCCCTCAGTATGAAAAGTTGAGGAGGCTTCCATCCTGCAGTGGGTTGATAATGGCTGCACTTTACTTTTTTATACATGATGAATCACTGCTGATTATCTGGAACAGTGCTTACCAAAACTTTTATGTGCCAGGGTACACTTGAAAAATTATAATTTTTATACAGCACACAGAGATAAACTGGGGCAGATTTTGGGTTGTCTATAAGGACTTTGTAAAAAAATTTATTACATTTGTGTTATAATATATATGAAATTATGATAAGAAAAGTAAAATATAAATAATACGGAAGATATTAAACATTTTAATACTAAACTCATACAAAACTTTAAAATAAAATCTATCTGATTTTCTGATTATTTTTAAATTATAGAAATTTTTCTTGCATAAGAAATGATTTAAATCATTTTTTGCCTTGGATGAAAAAGATATTTTTCAAATTGAAGTTAAAAAAAAGAGAGAAAATATAAATAGGAAAGAAAACGTGATTTTTATACTTCCATAACATATGGAAGGTCAAACTCAAGTGCTTATAAACTAAAATCAGACTCTAATTAGGCTCTTGTATCTTTGCATATAATAAAATTAAACCAATAAAATTTCGAATGGTTGTTCAAATTGGATTTGATTTTTTATAACTATGAAAATTTTATAAAATTAAATCTCTCGTGGCACACTAATGTGCCACAACACAGTGGTTGGGAGGGTCTAATCTAGATTACTGCTATCTCTTTTGCCACTCCAACATGTTGATATAGAAAAGATGCAATTTCTGGCAAATCCAGAAATAAATATCCTGTACAAATGGACTGCCAACTGATGAATTCTAATCAACATCTGGAAAGTTAAAATCATCCATAATACAATGTTCTGATTTGCTGCTTCACTCTGTCGCTGTTCATTAAACTTTTCAATATACTGTTTCAGAATCAAAGTTATTCTTAACCAAAAGCATAACCAACACCTACATCTTCTTCACATCTTTTCTATGCACACTGTACATATTCAATTTCCTAATATTAAAATGGCACCATGTTTCTGATATACCTATGATAATCAACATGATGACCTAACCAACACTTAAAATTCACCAAATTTATTTATTATACTCCTAGAATTAGTGTATAATAAATGTGTACCTGCTCATATTTTTAGTAACTCTGATACAATGCATATAATTGCTAGTTCCACATGGACCCTCAGGAGGCCTTATGTTCCTATGCTTCCCACGCTGCAGCAAATCACAATGGAAGTAATGTGAAAATTAATTCCTTCTCTTCTTGTGACTACCATTAAGATTTTAGTTTCTGTATCTCCTCCAAACTAGAAGTTGGAAAAACCATCTAAATTTGCCTCAATTGCATTTGAAAATATTCTTGCACCCTTCCTATTCATGCATATCCTGTCTGTATAAAAAGAATCCCTTCTGTTAAGAAACACAGGCCATGCTGGTAAAAATTCTACTCATATCCTCTGTACAATCTCTCCATTTAAATCTCTTCAGGGCCAAAAAGTTTAACATATTCTCATAATGAAGTCACTCCTAACATGCCATAGCACAAGACACTTTCAAATTTAGCCCCTAACCCACAACTCAATATCACATCATATTTTAAAGCCTCAGACTGCAACGGCATATACTTACCATCATTAATAATGTATAATACAATGATATCACCACCCCTTGTACTCTTTAAAGATAAGTGTTCTACAATATCACTAATTTTTGCCCCTGGTCATATTCTACCTATCCTTATTGAATAAAATTAACACCAGGGGCTCACATCTGGTGAGTATGTGCTTGGTACACCCAGGGTCCTGAGCTGGGTATCATCATTCTTCTCTTTTTTGGTGATTCCCACCTATTCTCTCTCTCTCTCTCTCTCTCTCTCTCTCTCTCTCTGGGTACTCAAATTTTTTTTTTTGGCTGGTGCAGCATAAGCCACAGGCTTCCTTGCACCATACAGCTAATAATAATAATAATAATAATAATAATAATAATAATAATAAAATATTGCAATAAAATAAAGGCAATAAAATGGATAAGATCAACTCAAAGTGCTAAAATAACAAGTGGCTTTTTGAAGCATAGTGCCCCTTTTTCATTGTTTTGCTAATAGAGATCACCTACAATTTGATGAAAGTCAGTAGCTTTGAAACAAATGTCCTGTGAGTGTCAGATTTTTATATATTCAAGTGAAGTGTACAATTCAAAAGGATATTAGCAACTGCTTAGGAAAACTGTGAATAACAGTATTTGTTTCTAAGCTGAACATGAGCCCAAGCACTAGTGCAGAGTATTCAGCATCTTCAGTGGAAGCAGAATGAACCTCATGACTGAAAAAAAAAATGACATGTACAGTGTACCCAAGCTTTAAAATATTAATCCATTCCAGAGACACCACCGTATCAAGAAAATATGTGAACCCAATAACGCACTGTTTTTTGGTAAATTCATTCCAAGATCTCAGAAGTTGAAATTTTCGCTATATAACTAAGCCATTTATCTCTCTAAAAGGTGATTTTTATAATGAAAATTGTACATATTAATTAAAAAAACTGATTAAAACTAATATATTGATTGACAATACAAAAAAAAAATCATTTCAACTAAAGATGCAAAAACAAAACAAGTGGCCAACACATTTACAAATTCTGCTATTGGCCGAGAGGAAGGACCATGTGGTCTGGTCGGAGCCAATTGTAAACCCATTCCATCATAAAGTAAAATAACATTATCACTGATTAATGGAATCGGCGCATTAATACAAAAAACAGATATAAATCATTAAAATGTACTACACTTTCATTGTTACCACATTTTCGATTATAAGAATCAATTTTGAACAACCTTTGTGATATTTTTGTAAAGCACATTTGTGGAGGTCTCTACCATAAAACAATTTGCAGTTTTCAGTTTATTGGGCTTTTCTGTTAGTGGAATCTATTATAAACAGGTAGTAAACTTGATCTTATTGAATTTGCAATAATACCAATTTTTTTTTTTTTTTTTTTTAAATGAAAATCCAGAATGAGGTATTAGAACTGGTAGTACTTAGTCCAGTGGGTTGGAGGTTGAGAAGACGAAAGAAGATCTTTGTTGACATTACATTTGAACTTCTGTAGAATGTAATTTTCAGGAAATATGTATGAAGGAAGGTTGTTCCAAAAAACGGCAGTTGAATGAATAAACGAGGATGATGAAAAGTTGGTTCTGTGAGTTTGAAGTTGGACAGTAAAATGGATGCTGGCTGGTGGCAGCATGTGTTTGGACTGTTTTGAAAGAAAGAGCAGAAATTATAGAAGGCAATTCAGAAGAACAGTGCTCGTGGAGTATCTGTAGAAAAGGCATGCAGCAGAAACAGAACGTCTATGAGACAGAGAATGGAGAGACTCTGTTAGAGATGAGTCATTAATTAACCTAACTGCCCTCTTCTGAATGGAATCTAGAAGTCTGAGAGAGGTTTTGGGGGCACTGCCCCAGATGTGAGAACATTCCATGGTAGAGATGATTTGCAATTTGTACAGAGTGTACAGCTGTTTGGAAGAAAAGTAAAAAAAAAAAAAAAGAAAGAAAACCAAGTTAAATGCAGAGGAAGCAATATTTGTAATGTACTTGTGCCAAGAGAGATTAGAAATCAGGGTATGCCCAGAAGAGATATATCATCATGCCTAGAAATCGGAGTAACACCAAAGATAAGCATAGGAGCAGAAGAATCCTTTTTGCAAGGTATAAGACAAGACTGAGTTTTAGAAGGATTGAAATCAACTAAGTTGTCACTACCCCACTGGAGAATTACCTGGAGATCGGCATTTAAGGAATTGGTGGTGGATATTCGAGAAGTTGAAGCTTGAGCAGGGCAAGGTTTCTCGAACTGGAGAGTAGCATGCAATAAGCTATTGTTGTTGTTTTATGGTGTTTAATGGCGCATAAGCTACACTGGCTATAGTACGTTATCATCGGCATAACTATGGATAGGATTTCCAGTCAATGGAAGGTCATTTATATACAAGAGGAAAAGAGTGGGGGAAATAACTGAACCTTGGAGGACACCAGCATTAGTGAAGAAGATAAAAGACAGAGAGCCATCTACCATCACCTTCAGTGAGCAATCAGAGAAAATTGGATATCCAATTACAAAAAACAGTTGGCAAACCATAAGATGGTAGCTCGTTTTGAAGACCTTTATGCGAAACATGATCGAAAGTTTTGGAGATGTCAAAAGTAACAGCTTGTGTTTTACCAAACTTTTCCATTGAATTTGTCACAAATGGGTAACATAAGCCAATAATATAACCAGTGGATCAACATTGAATGAATTCATACCGGCGACTGAAGGTTTCTAGATAGTTTAAGAGTTTCCAGTTAATTGATTTCTCCATTACTTTAGAAAGAAAAGAAGTAAATGCTATGAGACATTAATTGGATGGGAGGGATTTATCACCATTTTTTGGAACTGGCTGGATATGAGCAAATTCCAAGCCGAAAGAAAAACACCTTTCAAATAAGAAAGTAAAAAAAGGTGGGAGAGAACAGAAGTAAGTTCAGGAGCACAGATTTCGAGAACAAGTGGAGAAATGCCATCAGGACCTGGAGCTTTCTTAGCATCAAGATTCATCAAAATCCTTCTGACATCCTTTTCACGGAAGACCACAAGAGGCATTGAATGGAGCATGCTGGGAATGGTGGGAGAAGTTTTACTAAGATCTTTAATACATGAGTTGGAAGAAAAATGTGATGCTAGCAGTTCAGTTTTATCCTTGGCTGAAGTGACAATAGAACCATCTGGTTTTGATAGAAGTGGGAGCAGAGATGGGCAAAAGTTGTGGCCAATAGCTTTGGTAAGAGACCAGAATACTTGGCTACCATTAGGGTAGTAGCCAAGCATTCTGGCTTTTGGTCTAACAACAACAACAGAAGCTGTTGTTGTTATTTGGTTTTTAGGAGCATTAGCAACTAAGGCCATATTGCTCCAAGGATATGCGGTGGTCATTCCCTGACCTTTCCACATCCTCCGTATTTGGTGGATCACGGGCTTGAACCCCGGTCTAACCAAGAAGCGTGTGCTACACACTGCTGCTGCTGCCCAACCTGGTTATGGAGGTGCCAAGGGCAAGAAACAAGTTTTCTACTCTTAGCCTGTTCAAAATCTAGTTTGGACTGATTAATAACTGCTTTACAATTGTTGCACGCTTTGGTGAAGGCAGAAAATGAAACTGAAGAATTGGAAACAAGCCAATTACGATATGCAACATTCTTCTCTTGA
This sequence comes from Mastigoproctus giganteus, assembly GCF_048544385.1. NCBI lineage: Eukaryota > Metazoa > Arthropoda > Arachnida > Uropygi > Thelyphonidae > Mastigoproctus > Mastigoproctus giganteus. The sequence goes on from NC_143577.1 coordinate 101,012,299, forward strand.
ACAGCCTTAGCACATTTATTGGAAAACCAAGGTTTAGATAAAGGACAAGATTTTACAGTAGAGTGTGGAATAAAGGATTCCTTTTCTACAAGAATAATTTCACTGACACGATCTGAGCAAACGTTGACATCAGAAGTTTGGAAACAGTAATCCAACTAAGGAAAAGAAGAAAAGAAACCTCGCAGGTCATCCCATTTTGCATTCTTGTAATGCCAAACAACACGAGGTTGGGAACAGCCATGAGATAAAGGCTCCATTGGAGAAGAGACAATCACCAAGTTGAGATCTGAGGTGCATAAACGACCACTCACTTCGACCATGTACTTAAAAGGGTTGTTTGTGAGAAAAAGATCAAGCGTGTTGGCTATATTAGCATTACCATTAGTAGAGGTATATGATGCAAGAAAGCAAGCTTATGCAGCATCAGCCAAAAAAAAAAAGAAAAAAGAAAAAAAACCACTCCCATTTCACCCCTCCATTCGTTCGAAATACCTGTCCAGCTCAAGCCTTAATTTATTTAGGCTATCAACTTCCACGACAAGAGATGAAAGTCTGTTCCACCAACCAACTACCCACTGGCTAAAGGCAAATTTTCGCACATCTATCCTACATCTGTCTTTCCTCGATTTGAATTTATGCCCTCTCAGGAGATTATTCTGAGCAAGAGGAAGAATTCCATCAGCATTGAGCATATTCAAACCATTCAAGGCTTTATACACCTCTATCAGATCACCTCGCCAGTGCCTAGTCTCAGGACACTGTAATTTACAAAACTTAAACCTTTCTTCGTAAGAGCAACCCTTTGATCCCTTCACTAACCTTGTTGCCCTTCTCTAACCTTGTTGCCCTTCTCGTTCCAGCAGCTCTACATCCTTCTTGAAATGAGGCCTCTAGACCTGTAAACAGTACTCAAGGTGTGGCCTGACCATTGCCTTATAAAAGGGAATAATCACCTTCTTATTCCTGCTAGAAAAATTCCTGTATATATCCTTGATAAGACACCATGAGCTACTCTTGCAGCCCATCTGCACTGCTCAGAGAACTTCATATCTGCCTGCGTAATTACCCCAGGTCCTTTTCATTCTCTACCATTGTCAGTGTAGTACCACAGAGTTGATACGTTGCTCTGCGGTTGCTGTTTCCCATATGTATTAATTTACATTTGTCAATGTTAAACTTCATTTACCATCTCTCAGCCCATCTGCTCAACCTTTCCAGATCCTGTTGCAGCAGCATAGTGTCAGTAGTGTCCTTGACAATCCTGCCAACCTTTGTATCGTCTGCAAACTTGGACATTAAGCTTGATATACCATTATCCATATCATTTATAAATACAGAAAACAATAATGGACCCAACACTAAACACTGAGGGACTCCACTAATAACATTAGTCCACGATGAGCAGTGTCCATTGATTACCACTCTGTCTTCTCCCCATCAATCATCCCTTTATCCATAGCAGCAATTTGCCTCCAATGCCACACTGCTCCAATTTGTGCGGCAGTCTTCCATGTGCAACAGTTGCAAAAGCCTTTCTAAGATCCAAATATGTAATATCAAAGTTATTCCCTGCATCCAGATCTTTTGTGACTGCATCATAGTATCCAATCAAATTGGTCAGGCAAGACTTTCCCTCAACATAACCATGCTGTGTACGAGCTATAACTGAAGTCTTGTCTAGATGATCCTGCAGTGCTTCTTTAACCAGTGCCTCCATTAATTTTCCTGGAACAGAAGTTAAACTCACAGGTCTATAATTATATAAATTGGTCAGGCATGGTTAGGACTGTACAATATTCTTGTAGGCAAATCAACAATATGTGCAAGGTCATTAGTAATTGCAAAAGCGTCAGCATCTCAACCAGGTGGATCGGTGTGACTAGAAAATGGAAGCCAGCTGGAGTTGTGAACATTAAAATCACCAAGGAAAATTACCTCACTGTTAGGAAAGTTGGACTGGAGAAAGTCAAGTTGCAAAGAGAGGAAGTCAAAGAGCTCCAAGTGATTAGTGGAGTTGGGAGAACGGTAAAGACAACAGATGAATTTGACACAATGGGGTAGAGAGATTTTAAGCAAGAGAAGATAGAAGAGAGGAGAGTTCAAATTACCGAGTCTCTGACAGGGAATATCGGGAACAGACATATGCACAGGTACGAGGCGAAAGGAATCATACAGCGAATAATTTGGGCAGAGATGAACAGTAGTTGAATCAACCGATAACTGAGATTCTGTCAGAAAAAGTAAATGGGATTTGGCAGACTGCAAGTGGAAATGGACATAACTGAAATTAGAACTGAGACCACGTATATTTGTGAAATGAACTAAGAAGTGTTTGTGAGGTTTAGATCTTTTCGCAGATAAGGTTACTCTATTAGTTTAACAATTCATGGTGTATTCAATATTAAGAAAAAGTGGGGGGACATGCTGTATGAATTAATGAAATTTTTGGATATGGCATACACATCGTAAGAATATACCCAGATTCTTGACATACTGCGCCTCGACAATGCCTCCCCCACCCACAACACATTACTCTGACTCACTCCAGTCACTATCTGGCAAAGTAGAGGTAGCAAGATTATACACTAGCTGATCCGGAAACCTCCTAAAGAGTTACCAATAGGTTCGGTTTGGTGTACTAACTAGCGGCCACCCAGCAAACACCATGTTAGAGTTGCTCCCCCGAAATGTAAGGAAGATTGGATCTCGCCTTGGTGTTCATCATGACCTCAAAAGTCATCAGTCATACTGCATCATGGAAGAGATGGGAAAGGGCTGACCGGAACTTAGCTCTGGAGACTAAACATGGGTTGCACCACTTCAAGCCTCCAATAAGCAAAGTAGTGGTATTGCACCGGTTGATGAGAGTCATCTACCACCTAGTGTTGCCTGGTAACACAGACAGACGGAATTCTTCCATGTGGTGTGGGCACCACACTTTAACCCCTGCTCACGTTGGTTCCCACCTGGGTGGTCACCACTGTGCTTGTGCATGGAGGTTATACCCAGGATTACTAACAGTCCCACCATCGTGAAGGTGCAAGCAGAGGATCTGGCTGTTACAGACCGTCCGCACTTTGCCGAAATTGGGTCCACTTGACCTGAATATCAGTTCCATCAGCGTTTTAGACTCCCAGGTAGCAAGTACTGAGAGAATGTCTGTGATAACCTCAAGGACCAAACTGTAAGGGCTACAAGAGTAGTTTAAGGGTACCTAACATCCCTAATTTCAAAATTAACCCTAGATATCTTAGGGTTAGATTTCAAAATCATCAAAAAACAACTTAGATTTCAAAATCACCAATTCACCAGTTCTGATTGACTGGAATTTTCTGGTATGTGAATTTATGTAGGCAAATTTATTCAAGATGTTTTCTAAGATAAACCCCCACCTCTATCAGACAGCATTGCCTGAGAAGTTCCGTAACTGCAGATAATTTCATCCAGTAATATCTGAACCAGTGTGTTTGATTTCTGATCAGCACAGACAAATATCTGTCCAGCATGAGAACATATATAAATAATTACTATTAAATATTGATTTTCCCATGGATGTCAATGGGAAGGGAGTTTCCAGAATATTTCCATCAATAGCAATATTCTAGAAACTCCTAATGGGTAAAAGGACAGCCTAAATGGATGCCTTTAGCCCCTTTTAGTCACTGAATACTCCTAGGCTAATGTTCATGGCAAGTGTTACATAAATAGATATATCTTCATGTGTAACACACAAGAAATACCTTAGTTAATTTAAAGAGAGGATTTTCAAATCCCAGATGCTCAACTAGATCATTATTATGATGAAGACATCCAATCTCTCATATTTTGAGAAGCCATCATCCTGACATGTCTTCACTTCAACAGTCTAGATACAGATCTGCATATTCTTGCCCACTTTTCAGACTAGAGCAGACATGGGAAACTTGCAGTCCCTGGGCTGCATATGTCCCCTCCATGACTGCTTCTATGGCCCGAATACTATCACGATCCTTATATGCATTTAGGTCATAAGAAATTTACAATAAGTCCATGCGTCTAGTGGTAATAAGTCACAAGGTTTAAGCCATAAATTTTAATATTAGTTATCATTGTATCCACATTTTCTTTACAAATAAATAGACTTGGAATGTGTAGCAATATATACATACTGCCAATTGTAATTAACAAATATAGCATTAGCAGAGGTATATGATGCAAGAAAGCAAGCTTACATATCATCAGCCAAAAAAAAGAACACACCTTCCCAAATCATCTATCCATTCACTCCAAGTGCTTGTCTAGTTCTGCCTTGAACTTATTTAAAATGTCGACTTCCACTACAACAGATGGAAGTTTGTTCCAACAATCAACAACCCGCTGGCTAAAGATGAATTTCCAACCAAAATATGGCAACTTCAAAAGTGTCTCGTGTTGATAATGTAGTGATAAAGGCCAGTGATAAAGTGATAAATTGGCATAGTGGAGTACATGTTCTATAGTGTGGCGTTGGGTTATGTTGTTCGTGTTGAGTGATTGGCCACTTTGCCTCCCTGACAGGCAGCAGAGACTGCCACCAGCTAGATACCATCCCTGATACAAGAAGCCAGACCACAGATCTACTGATCTAACACAGGTATATCTACTAATTTACGAGGAGCAGTACAAAAGTAATGGCTTCTATTTCTTTCCTTAAAAAATTCAATTCCTACAACTATGCTGAGTGGTCACGAGAAAGAGTGCAATGGCACGTGCTCTTTGAGTTTTTTTTTTCTTTTTTTTCATAGTTGTTGGCGCATAGGCTTCTGTGGCCATAATGCACCTCCCAAGGTTTTTGCAGTACTTTTATCCAAGCCTGAGGCGGGAATCAAACCCGCGACCTTTGGGTTGCCAGGCAGGCACTTTACCCACTCGGCTAGCTCTCTGAGTGGACTGGGATTCAAGCCCATCACTACTAAATACAATAAACATTTGCATTGACTTTGGTGAAGGAAATACCAAAATAAAACCAAAATAAAACCTAGCCCACCAGATTGTAAAATTTCGGCTGGGCATATCAACATGGAGGAATCACAAGCGTTCCATCCATGTCGCTGACCCCTAACTGGAGCAAACAGTGCAAACAAAAAAAAAAAAAACTATGCCTTTTACATCAATTAATCCTCAATCATTAATAAACACACTGTTATTTTTCCACCAAGTCACCATTTTCTATGCACTTCCACCATCTGAGTCAGACACTGTATTCCAATCATGTAAAAGTCCTTACTCTTGCTCCGGAGGGCTTTGTGAACACTTTGCTTGAGCTGGTCGTCGTCAGCAAAATGGGTTCCATGGACTGCATCCTTCAGCAGGCCGAAGCAGTGACGGTCAAAGGGTGCAAGAACCGAGCTGTGAGAGGGGTGAAGAAAAACAGTGCATCCCAGTTTTGCAATGGCCTCCATCGTGCACAGATTGGTGTGGGGTTGTGTTTTGTCATGGAGAAGAACTTCGTTAAGGTTTTTGTCCGGTTGAACTCAACATTTCCACATATCAATCTGAGTTGATTTTGGTGCCACCTCCAAGAAGTCCACAAGCAAGGCCCAAAACACTGCTGCTATGACTTTACCAATAGAAGGTTGTCTTTTGAATTTATTCTTGTGCAGTGAATTTTGATCGTACCACTCCATTGACTATCTCTTCATTTCAGGGAAATAATGGTACACCCAAGTTTCATACCTGTGACTATGAAACATAAGCATGAAAGAAAAACATATCCTTCACTCTCGTAGCACTGGAGAAGTTCCATACAGATGACTTTCCAGGCTTCTTTGTGCTCATATATCAGCATTTTCAGGACCCACTGGGTGCAAACCTTGTTGTAGCCTAGTTCCTTTATGATGGTTATCACAGCCCTATACGTACTGTATCACACAATTCATGTGTTGTGATGCGGTGGTCCTTTTTGATCAGCACACCAACCCAGCTCTTGCTGTCTGCTGTCACTGATGTTACTGGCCGGCTGCTTCAGGGATTGTCAACAATGTCCCTTTCCCCACTCTTAAAATGTCTTACCCAACATCTAACTGCTCACATCAACATATTGTCATTCTAAACATTTTTTAGATATGTTATGGATTTCGGTAGGCATCAATTTCCTTGGTAAGAAGTTTAATCACCACTCTTTACTTAATATGTATATCTGTAACATCCACCATTTTGAACTATCCATATGTTGCACTCACGGACCGATCACAGTGCCACTTAGTATGGTGAAACTAGAGACCTCTGGTGACCACTCAGTGACACAGAAAATGATCTATGGCGCCACATTTGAAAGCAAAAAATTAGAAGGTATTATTTTCGTACCAGTCCTAGTAGCTCAATCTACTGATCTAACACAGTTATATACTGTACCAGTCTAGCTCACTCCCTGTGTAGGAAGTGAGGGTGTAAAGAAGGAGCAGAAGAGAAGGAAAAAGATCAAAATTCCTCAGGTCTTTTGCTGACTAAATCCAGAGCATTCTAAAATGAAGGAAAATTCATAGCTAAGCGAGTGACATAAGTTGGCTTCACACTCTTCTTTGAGCATTCCTAGTACCAAAGTAGGCAGTCTCCTGCACATTTTGTTACTTTAAGTAACTTTTCTGACTGTTGATTCTTACTGGTGCACTTATTTCTTTATAACTATAATTTATTACTTGTACACTTATAACCTAAGATTTTGGAAACATTTATTTCTTTTGTAAAAGTCAGAAGGTCGCTTTGCTCCCAACTGCCTCGTGTTACACGAACCTGAATTAATTTTTATTAGTGGGGGAACCCCCCACACCCCATTCTTCAGCATTTTTGATTCGTTTTCTGTTAATAGAAAGATTTTTAGCTGCCTTCAATTGTCCATGTGAAAAACAGTGATGTTAAGTGAATGCCAACCTTAGATAATGTTTTGTTTATTGTCATACTAAAAGCCAATTTAACAGGAAACTGTTCTTTGAAAAATGAAGTCATATTCCCCTTCGTTTGAATACATATGAATCTGTGGAATATATGCTTTCGATCCAGCTGTCACCTACGACGTGTTCACAAACCAAATATTTCTTCCTTATTTCTACTACACGTAGTCTTGGTCTTGTGATATAAAAGTAGTCTTTTGTTTCTTTCCTTTCTTAATTGTGAAGCCTTTAACTTATTATTTTCATATTTTTCAATAATCCCTTTGTTTTCTTCGATATCAGGATTTTTAAGTGCTGCTTCACACTCAAGATCTTTTCTTTTCTTCTTAGCCTTTCTGATATGACCTTTCTCTTTTCTACTGCCATTATTAACAACATTGCTAATAGCTGAAGAAACTTTTGAAAAAACTGAATTGTTGCCTTGAGACATGAAGAATTCTAAAAATTAAAAGCACCAAACTAAAAATTAAAACCACTATAAATATTCTTTTATACATAGAAATATTTAAAGACTAAAAAATTAAGAGTTTGTAAAAGCATCTTTGAGAAAGAGCTGTCAATCACTTTGTTGTAGCATGACACAATAGCAGTTAGCCCCGCTTTGCGGAAAGCAAAAAGTGTGAACATGAAAAAGCAAAATATTCTTTTATATACAGATTTACTGTCCTCCTTACAATGATTTGAAACTCTTTTTACTATTTTTGGATAATGCTATTCATCAAATTAATTCTTTCAACTATACAGCTGCTGGAGATTTTAATGCAAAAATCTATTTCTTGGTTCAGCTCACTTACTAGTTCTAGAAGTTGTTCTATAGAACATTTCCTCCTATAACACTTAGTCTACTAAATCAATATTTGTATTAAACAATGATAGCAGTTCAATTATATTCTTGTGTATTTACATATTTTACTGAACAGACAATTGTGTGTGTGTGTGTGTGTGTGTGTGTGTGTGTGTGTGTGTGTGTGTGTGTGTGTGTGTGTGTGTGTGTGTGTGTTCAATCATTCTTAAAATCTTTGCTTTGTTTTTATATAATTTGAATATGCATCTGTTCTTTCCCCCTCCTCTGGTTTTCATCAGTCTGGACCATTGATACCTGGGACTCTTTCTTCTTTTCCATGGGTGTGGTTTTTTTTTTTTTTTTTGGTTTTTTTTGATGGCACCCACTTGTATAGCATAACCCACAGTGGGTACGGGATATCACCTGACCATGAGCAGTTAATGATAGCAGAGGACTAGCTCCTCATACCAGGGATAGGCACTGGAAAGCAGCTCGCTCGCCTGGTGATCACTGCTTTCTGGTGGCAAGAGGTCAGACAACATAACTGACATACACAGACAATACTTTACTCACATTGGCCCTTTTACAGTCTTTCACATCATAGTGGATATGTGGCAGAGTTTAACTGTAGTTCCTGGTGCTATCCTTACATTAGAAACTTACATATACACATGACTGCTTCTGTGTTATTTCAATTCACAGATCTCCGGTCTGCAATATTTTTAACAATTTAGGAGATACTGAAATTCTCTACCTTCTTTTGAATAGGAAGTGAAGGCAATTTCCTATATCTTGGTCAGACAATGAACGCATCACAAGGAAAGCTGATACTTTAGTCATAAAGCAAGCAACTAACTCTCTTTGCACATAATATTCATGTTTGTCATTATCGATACTGATGGACCAGCAGGAACTACAGTTGAGAGGTTAATATAATCCATAAGTTATCAGCCAAATCAAGCCCAGTCAAGGAGAGGCAGGAATAGGAGTTGGAGTGGGGCTTAATGGCACAAGGGCCTATGGCCAAATTGTGCCTGTTACTTTGATCTAGAAGTGACTGTATATATATAGGAAATAGGTCTAAAAGTGACTGTAAACATCACTCATTTTCAGATAAGTAAAAAGTTCTGAGAAATTGCTATTGTCTCTCAAAGTACAGGAACTCCCCGACTTACGCAAATTCGACTTCACAAAAGTTTTTGCCGGTCGATGTAAACTTTAAAAAATTGTGGAAACATTTTGCATCCTGCAGGAATAAATGGAGGAATCATGAAAATATCGTAATGTGAACCCAATAACACATTGGTTTTTTTTTTTTTTTTTTTTTTGGTAATTCGTTTCAAGACCTTGGAAGTTGAAATTTTTGCTATATAACTAAGCTATTTATCTCTCTAAACGGACATTTTTATAATGGAAATTGCACTACACTTTCATCGTTATCATATGTTCCATTAAAAGAATCAATTTTGAATGCCTTTGTGATATTTTTCTAAAACACATTTCTGGAGGTCACTACCATAAACAATAAAAACAATTTGCACTTTCTGGTTTATTGGGCTTTTCTGTTAGCACAATCTATTATAAACAGGTAGTAAATTTGATCTTACTATAATCCTGATAACTAGAATTGTGTGGGTTTTTACATTATTATGGTGAAATGTGTCCCCATCCCCTTCACTGAAATCTTCGGCACCTCCGTAGCCAGGTGGGCAGGAGCAGCAGTGCATAACACACGCTTCTTGATTAGACCGGGATTCGAGCCAGTGACCACCAAACAAGGAGGATGTGGAAAGGTCAGGGAATGACCACCGCCATATCCCCGGAGCAACATGGCCTTAGTTGCTGATGCTCCTAAAAACCAAATAACATACAAACAAACTGAAATCTTCGATCATATAAAAAAACAAATTTTCAGAATCTTCTCTTCATTCCTATTTACTTATTACAATGATGAAGGGAAAGCAACCAATGGAAAGTGCAAGTGCTGGCAGTGCTAGGAAATGAAACAAAACAAAATTGATTTAGAAATGAAGATGATTAATAAGAAGTACGAAGCAAGACAAAGCTTGTCACCTATTGCATGGAATTAGGTCCTGCTGCTTCAATGGCGATTACTATTTTAAGAGACAGTGCGCATATAAAAGAACATGTTCAAGGATCAATATATTTCACACCGAGGCCAGTCCGCCCCAACAGTGATCACAAAACAGCATTCAGCTATATCGAAGATGGAAAAGCTATTAATAATATGGATGGAAAATCAGATTCAGAAGAGAGTGCCCCTGAGTCCAATGGCCATTCAAGCAAAAGCAAGAAGTATTTATGAAGATATTAAGGATACGTACGGCAAACCCCAAGCCAAATTCGTGGCAAGCAACGGGTGGTTTAATAGGTTCAAGCATCATGCTGGTTTCCAAAACATTAAAGTATGCTGTGAAGTTGCCAGTACCGATTCTGCAGCTGCAGAGAAATTTTGTGATGTGTTGGAAAAAACCCCTTCTAAATCTCCACAGCCGTCAACTTACGCAGTGGCGTGCTTATCAGCTGGAGAGTTAATTCAATGATGCTTGAAACGTAAAACTTGCTGACATTATGCCTGTCTCCTCTCTCTTTTTGTAATTTTATAATTTTGAAATTTTTGTAATTTTGTACATTTTTGTAACTTTTCCTGCGCATGAGATAAAAAAAATTGAATAATTCTATTTACATGTTCGTCGAACATTTATTTTTTGCTTCTATCAAATTTAGCATGGATAGTTGTAAGTGCGGAATTTCCCCTAAATGCTTATTTAGGGAAATTCCGACTTACGTAGCGTTCCGCAGAACACAACCCTTATGTAAGTCGGGGAGTTCCTGTATATGGATTAGTTGCAGAGGTTTTTGTAAGTTAAGCTGCAATTTGAAACATGCAATTCTAGCTGAATGGTAATGTGCACACTAAACAGGAATATGCTTAATGGTAAGTAGGGAACTACAGTGTAAGCAAAGTGGTAGGGTAGCAGTAAAAAGAGGTGTGTTAGATATGTGTATGGCCAATTCATGCTCTTGCAAGCACAACCTCTTCATGCCTGTTCAATCTGAAACTGGATCTCCACAACTGTGGATTCTGTTTTATCTCAAGAAGCTTTTTTTCTGTCTGGTATGCCACATTTCAGACATCTCAGTACATATCCATCATATGATTGCTTTGAAATCAGAGTAAGGGTATCCAGCAAAATTTGACAGTCAGCTTGTTTTCATCAAGGTTACATAACTGTGATCTGATTTGTGTGAGAAATGGATGGGACTTTGTGATTTATTCTATAAGGCACTCACTGCACTTAAAGAGTCTATATATATTATGACCTGGGTATTTAAAAGTCATTAAACAAATGTAAAGCCAATTTGATTGCATAGAGTTCAGCTGTAAAAACACTGCATTCAATTGATAACTGGACACAGACAGTGGATGCAGGAAGGATCGCTGCAGCTCCTACTGATATGTCAGTTTTTGAGCCGTCTGTATATACATGAACTGTGAATATTGACCAATGCATGAGCCTCATGTGTCTTAAGAATTTGATTCGATAGGGAGTATTTTCTCCACTGAAGAAAGGAGTTAAAAGCAAAGAGGTATATACATTGCCTATGGTGCTTGCACTGCATTTGCAGCTTGAGATATATTTCCAAGATTTGCAATTTATTCCAGCATTGCATTACCTCTTGTAGCTGCATCCCAGCAGGTTTGTTTTCATTGGGTTTATTTCTATATAAGTTTTACCAATGAGGTTCAAAGAGATGTGACCAGATGGGGTGAGAAGGGATACCACGTAATTTGGCTGCATAACTAAGAAGCAATACTTTTCTCCTGAAAAGGAGAAAAGTATTGCTTCTTAGATTCTATTGATGGATGATTCTTAGATGGAGATTCTATGGCATCTATATATAGACTTTGCACTGGGGATGCCTTAAAGGCTCCTAAAGCAATCCTGAGAGCACTGGACTCAGCCAAGCTAATGCTGTCTTTCGTGCAAAATCATAAACTGGGGCAACATAGTCTAGACGAGATCTTATCAAGGTTCGATTCACGTGTAAAAGTGTGAAGCAATCGGCTTCCCGTGCCATAGAAGAGATAACTTTGAGGATATTCATCTTTTCCATGCACTGAGTTCGCATTTACATTACATGGCTCAACATTAAGTTTAGTATCGAGTACTAGACCTAAGAACTGGATATTTTTGCTAAGTGCTACTGGTTGAGTTCCTAATCTTAGCTCGGGATCTGGATGGAGCTGACATAGTAGTAGTAATGGAGGCATGTGATGCAAGAAAGCAAGTATATGAGCTTACGTAGCATCAGCCAAAAAAAAAAACAATTTCACACATCCATTCCCTCTAAAATTTTGTTCAATTGCTCCTTGAATTCATTTAAGCTATCAACTTCCACGACAGATGGAAGTTTGTTTCAGCAATTAACCACCAGCTGGCTAAAGGCAAATTTCCACACATCTATTCTACAATTGTCTTTCCTTAATTTGAATTTATGCCCCCTCAGGTTTGTAATCTGAGCAAGTGGAAGAATCCCATCAGAATTCAGAGTGCTCAACCCATTCAAGGTGCCTTGTACACCTCAATCAGATCACTTCACAGGTCCTAGTCTCCAGCCGCTGAAATCTGAACAACTAAGCCTTTCTTGGTAAGAGGACCCCTTTGTTCCACCTTACTAATCTTGTAGCCATTCTCTGTACACACTGAAGCAACTCTACATCCTTCCCAAAATGAGGCCTCCAGACTTGTACACAGTACTCAAAATTGCCTTATACAAAGGGATAATCACCTTTTCCCTACTAGCAAAATTCCTGTATATCATTGACACTACCCCATGACCTGCTCTGGCAGCCTGTCTTCATTGCTCAGAAAACTTCATATCTGACTGCACAATTACTCCCACATCTTTTTCATTTTCTTCCCAAACTTGCTCAGTTTGCAGCACCCTTCGTATCCCAGTAATTTTTTCACAGCATCCCTGGACCAAAAGAAATACTTAACACAGTAGTTTGACCTTTTAATAATCCGATTATCTGTGTATGTATATATATATAACATTAAAATATATATATATATACAGCAAACCCCCGCTATTCGCGGTATCTGTATTCGCGGTTTCGCGTATTCGCGATAGCCGATTTAATATAAAATGAAACCTGAAAAAATGTGAATTTTAAAGCGCCGTGAATATTTTCCGCCATAAAAAACATGGGCGTTGCTAAAATTATCTTTCCCGGTCAAAACAGCGCTCAGTGGGTGGGGGGAGAGGGGTGAAAAAAATCGCGAGCGTGGATGTTTCTCGCTAATCTTTGTTCAGTATGTGTTAGTCATGGAAGGTTTCGTCGTTTGCTTTTAATTTATATGCTTATAAACTGAATAAATTTATCAATTTATAAATTGATATGCTTACAAAAATGATAAATCTACCGTTTTGCAGTGTAAAACAGACTTTTTCGAGTGTGTTAACGGAAGAAAGTGACTTTATTGTGGACAAGTTCTTTCTAACCCCTACAAAAATATGGCTACGAATAAAAAGAGAAAGGTGAAAATATCAAAGAAGGTGATAACATTAGCGAATAAAATTGAGTTATTAGATAAAATTTCTAATGGTGAAAGTGTCTCCTCAGTGGCAAAACATTATAAAATCAATGAGTCAACGGTACGATCAATCAAGAAATCGAAAGAAAAAATCCGCCGTAGTGTCCGTGAAAACGCGCTAATTGCTTCAAAAATTTGCTCTGTAACTCGTGATGTTAAATTAGAAAAAATGGAAAAGGCTTTAAATCTGTGGATAGAAGACCGAACTCGAAATAAAATTCCGTTAAGTTCACTCATCATTCGCGAAAAGGCAAAACTCCTCTATCAACACTTTAGCGAAACTGGTGATAGCACTGGCGGGATGTTTTTTTTTTTTGCTAGCAAAGGCGCTGGTTTGAAATTTCTAATAAATATTACATTTAATATTAAATTGTTTGTTATTTTCATTTCGATGCCATATGCTTGCATTTCACTATGTACTGTCTATGTACATGTCATATTATGAAGGTACATATAATACATACATAGACAAAATTTTAGACTAGTTTTTCTTATATATTTCATACTTTGGAACGGAACCCCTTTATTACTATGGGAGCCATAACTCAGTATTCGCGTTTTCGGTATTCGCGAATTTCTCAGGAACGTAACCCCCGCGAATAGCGGGGGTTTACTGTATATTATGATAGTTATTATAAACAATATTACAATTCATAATATAAATTATATATAGTTATATAATAATTTTATTCTTTATATAGAGGTACTAAATAAAGATCAATTATAGATCACTACAAAATTAAAAAGACACAGTACAATGGATACCATACACATCTTTTTATAATGAAATAAATATATATAAATTTCAAAAAAAAAAAGTTTAAGTGACTTAAACCCAAATTACATGGCACCCCTGGAATGTTGCAGCACCCTAGTGTGCGTGGCACCCAGGTTGAAAACCAACGTTGTAGACCCACACAAGTTTCTCTGGAGTTACTTCTACCCATATGCAGTACTTTGCATTTGTCAAGGTTAAACTTCAGTGGCCACTTCTCAGCCCATCTGCCCAAATTTTCTAGATCCTGTTGCAGAAGCACACTACCATTACTGTCATTAACAACCCTGCCAATCTTTGTTTCGTCTGCAAACTTCGACATTAAGCCTGATATACTTTCATCAATATCATTGATAAATATACAAAACAACAGCGGGCCTAACACTAACCCTGGGGGACTCCATTAATAACATTAGTCCACAAAGAGCAGCATCCATTGGTTACCATTCTGTCTTCTCCCATTCAACCACCCTTTTATCCATTGTAGCAACTTACCCTTAATACCATACTGTTCCAATTTGTACAGTAGTCTTCCCTGTGCAAGTGTCAAAAGCCTTCCTAAAATCCAAGTATATGATATCAAAATTATTTTTTGCATCCAGTTCCCTTGTAACCACATCATAGTATTCAATTAAATTTTTCAGACAAGACTTTCCCTTAACTCATGCTGTGTCTGAATTATTACTGCAGTCTTGTCTAGATGATACTGAAATGAATCTTTAATCAGTGATTCCATTATTTTCCTCAGAACAGAAGTAAAACTAACTGGTCTGTAATTACTCATGTCACCCTTAGATCTCCCTTTGTGAATTGGGGATACAATTCACATCTCCAGTCTGTAGAGACTTCCCCTGAGTTCAAGGATGCTCTCATAATTATGGCTAAGGGTTTGATTACGTCCTTTGCCGCCTCCTTTAATATAACTGGATAGATCTCATCCACCCCAAGTGCCTTTCTTATGTTTAACTTCAACAATTTCTCCTCCACTTTGCTCTCAGTTATTACAAAATCATTAAGCACCATGTTATAGTTTGACAAACTTCTGGCATTTTCCTCCTTTAACTACTCGTGTGAATTTAGATGCAAAATACTTATTCAGATTATCAGCTATCTGAGCAGGATCTCAACAGTCGAACCATCAATATCAAGTGGACCAATCTGATTCATCCCCTTCCTTTTAGAGTTTATATAAATAAAGAAATCCTTGATGCTTTTCTTGGCATCCTTTGCCAAAGATTTCTCGTAATCTGCCTTTGCTTGCCTAATCTCCTTTGTGACTTGATTACAGACTAGCTTATATTTGCCATAGGCTTCTGTGTCCCTTGATAATTAATATGTATCCCATGCATTTTTCTTCTCTGCCACGAGTCATTAGTTCATCTGACATCCATTTAGGCTTAAACCTTGAACAATATTTCGTAACTGGTATGAAAAGCCTAGTAGTTTCCACGATTAGTTCCTTGAATGCTTCCCACCTAGAATTTGCTGTTGGTGACATCATCAGTTAGTCCCACTGTACAGAAAACTGTCTGTGACCACTGTACTTTACGAAAGCAAAAACCCTCTCCTTTACCCCTGATGGTAATTATATCTATAAGTGGATAGCAGTTGTTTTTGTTACCGAGAGGTGATAGCCATTGTGGGATGCCCATGATTCTATTTTATTTATTGGGAGCTGCAATTAATGCTTGATGGAGCATATATTTTTTGAGTGGAAGAATATTGTAAGGTCATCTGCATATAGATAGGTGTCAACATTAACTGGCATATTCTCTGTTGCATTTTTTAGCTTAACTGCAAAGAGCGTCGCACTAAACACTGATCCCTGTGGGAACCCTTCTTCTTGGACAAATGTATTGGAATTGTAGTAACACACTTGAAAGATTCTGTTTTGTAGAAACTCTGTATGATTCGTTGTAGCAACCCCGGAGTTCTGTGGCATACAGATTTTAAAGAATGCCGTAGAATGCCAGGTGGTATCAAAGGCTTTTTCGATATCCATGCAGACCATGATAAGATGTTATTTACAGACAAAAGCATTCTGTATGTTGGATTCTGCATTGATTATTAGGTCTAGAGTTGACTGATTTTTTTCTAAAGCCGTATTGGTTCTTGTTCATTATTGAACGAGATTCTAGGTACCATAGTAATCGAGCATAAAAATTTTTTTCTAATGTCTTACAAAGGCAACTGCTAAGAGATATTAGCGAATAGTTTCGTGGATCTGACTGATCCTTTCCAGGTTTAGGAAAGGCTAGGACTATTGAATGGTGTGAAAAAAGAAGGTAGTAGCCTTCTGAGAATATCTGGTTAAAATAGATGAGTAATGAATTCAGAGCTCTTTTTTTTAAGTATCAAATAGTTTATCCCATCAGGCCCTGGTATTAGCTGACCTATTTAGGGAGTTCTAGTTCAAAAAATGTAAACGGTTCATTTTTTTTGAAAGAGATGCTGTTGTACCGAAGTTCAACTTATATTTTGCATTGGCTTTTACTTGTTTAAAGGCTGGCTCATATGCTGATGTGGCAGAGATTTCAGAAAAGCCTTCTGACTGGTCATTTGCAATTTCCACTGGAGAGGAGAAGTCTTTACACTTCAAACTTATAATGGGTATTGATTTTGGGAGGGATTTACCATTCAGTTTTCTGATTTTGTACTAGACTTTTCTACTGTCTATATTTTCAGTAATGGTGGAAGCAAACCGGATCCAAGAGTCTTTTTTCTGTACGTAACATGCTTTAGCTTGAAGTTAATCAGGTTGTTAGTTGTTGGGTACTTCCGAAACAGATTCCAAGCTTTATTCTGTTCATTTTTTTGGCATGATGGCATGCATCATTCCACCAGATATTGGCATGTCTGTGAAGACCGACTGTGGTTTTGGATATAATACAGGTTGCAGCTGTTATTATCTGGGTAGTAATGTGGTCGGTAACATCATCTATAGGCTGGCTTTTGATGACTTGATCATCAAAGGAAATTGCACTGGTGAACTTGTTCCAATCTGCCTTGGTAAATTTCCATTTTATGTGGCTGGCTATAGGTGAGGTTCTATTTGTTTGCAATTTTCAAATGATTGGATAATGATCACTATGGTGGATTAGTTAAAACTAACCACTGAATAATTGGGAACAATTTTGGAGAACATATTGATAAGTCTATGGCACTCCGGTGGGAAAGTGAATATAAGTGTTAGCACCAGTGTTTAATAATGTGAAATTCTGGTTCACACACACACACACACACACAGTTTCGATGAGTTTTCCTCGTTTGTCTATCTGGGGAGAACCCCGCATAGGATTGTGCCCATTGAAATCTGCTAGCAGCTTTATAAGATCCTCCAGCTCTTTTACAGTAAATTCTTTGTTTGGAGAGGGTACATAGAGACTACAGTTAACATAAAACTCAAAACAATATGTACCGCTACAGCCTCTAATGAGGTCTACAGAGGGATCGTTTTGTAGGAACCTTGTTGTCAACAAGTATGGCTACGCCTCCTCTTGTTGTGTTAGTACTACGTCTGTATTGTTGATAGATACTATAGTTTTTAATCACTGGCGTCACCTGTGAGGTTAGATTGGTTTCTTGCAGACAGAGGGTAATTGGACTGTGCTGTTTGATTAGATCATAAATATCAAAAATATTGCTTCGTAGACCTCTACAGTTCCATTGTATAATGTTCTGCATTATTTAGTTTGCAGATGGTTCTGTTTTTTGTATCCGGCCTGTTTGAATCGATCTAGTTTCATCCTTTTTTTTTTTTTTTCCAGAATGTGGGGCACCCAGTGTCCATGTCGTCTTTCTTGCATAATCTCTTCTGAAATTTTACATTGTATTTAATTGGCACCTTACTAAAGGACACTGTTAATCAGCTCACGCACGCACACACACACATGAATAAATAAAAATACAAAACACAATGTAGCCACATTAACACAAAACAAGGCACAGTGTCTCCTGTGTTCCACATACCTGATGCAATGTAGACCAGTAGCACACCCAACAGCCACTTCAATGACAAAAATATGTAGAAATTCAGACTGTCTAAAAAATTCCAAATTTAACAGAAAAACTATTTTATTTTGTTAAAATGGAGGAAAACTATATCATAATGGTGAGATCGAGAAAAGGTCAAAACAATTCAAAGAAATTGATTCTTCATCATATACACAGAGAACTGTTTCGATGTCTGATATATAATTTTGTCCTACATTAAAATAATTAAAACAATATTCACATGACAAAGCATAATTTCTGAAAACTTATTTAGTAACATATCCATGCAATGTTATATTTATCTAACTCAATCAATTAGAAATCTAATAAATGCTATATCATTCAATGAGATATTACACACTCCTCTTGAGGTAAAAAACTTATTGTGCAACTACCTCTATAATTTCATTAAGTTAAATTTTAAACAACAGAGATTGAAAAGTTATCATTACCCTATGCTGAAAGAAACTGGGATCCAAATATTTGTCAAATCTATCTTCATACCTAATACTTGATGGTTTCCAATTTACCTAAACAGAAATATTAATTATTTTCATTCAAAATTGCCAGAAGCAAAAATTTTAAATTGAAATTAAGAATGAAGAACTATGCTGCTTATCTCTGAACAATAAGAATGTAAGTTTATCATTCATATAGGAAGTTCAGAATTTTTCATTTAACTTTTATAAAATTTGTTAAACACAGATTATAATATTTATATTTATTGAAAAACAAAAACTGGGTTTCAAAAGAAATCATTACACTATTCTTAAAATATAATACTGGGTTGGAATAACAGGGTTCCTTTCTAAATAGGTGTGTTCTGTCCGTGCTTATTCAAAGATCCTGTTTTTGGACGTTATGGCTTCTTGTCATACCATCCAAAAACTGTAGAGCAAAAATTGTGGTTCAAACTGATAGTGTTTGATCTGTGTACCATTGTGCAAAGCATGCTGATGAAATAGCAAGATTATAGCTAGAGGTTTGAATAGGGACATAGGTTAAATTTTAAGACTGTCAGATTTTAGCAGCTTTATTAGCCTGTTAATTTCCCCATATCCTAAAAATCTGCTAGGATCCAACAAAAAAAGTAACCACCTTCTGGTGTTTTTGAATCAAAAATAACAGTATTTGAATCTGCACTGACTCCCTAGTCAGTGTAAATTAGTATATACTAATATATACTAATTTATGCTGACAATATACTAATACAGTATGTACTGTCAAGAAATCTAAATAGTTCTGAAAAAGCACTGCAAATAACATTTATTGAAGATAAATACAATTCTCATACTTGCAGAGTCAACTATAATTGGACATTTCTGGATCCCATATGAAATCCAATCATCAGACTTAAATATACGGAGAGGATTAAAAAAACTAATCAAATATTGAAAACTAAGGGATACAAAAATTCTTTTGTATAAAATGTTAATCTTCGACATGATTCTTTAACAATCTTTAATAGGTTAGAAGGACCTAAATAAAACTAAAAGGTTTTCACAAACTTTTAATAGTTTTATTGTTCTCCTCCCCAACATATTTGGCAATGGCACAATCCCAGATGACAAAATTCCATATTGAATCCAAAAAAGTTGCCGAATTATAATTAAGATGGCTGACTATGCAGATATTAAAATTAATATTTATATACTCCAATACAATCTGCATAAAAAATATCAGCATAAAATATGTCAGTTAATATCAGTTAATCAGTTTTCCCTATCAGCAGATGATGTATTGAAAAAATAAATAAATAAAAGATTCAAATATTATACAAAATCTAAAATGAAGAATTTAACTATTTCTGCTGAATTATAAACACAGTACATTTTACCTCTCAATCAATAATATTACCTGCCTGTTGACAAAAATGCAATATTAACTGTAAGATTATAAGATACAGATAACATACTCCTTATTATCTTTATATTATTATATTACAAAAGCAATATTATTTGTGAGAATTTTTTTAATGATAAACCCAACACGAGAGTTATGAAAGGTATTAAAACATACAATACTTAGTACCATGCATGAGTTTAAAGATGAGTAGCCAGAAGACAGTTATTACTTTGGATATAAAATTCTGTAAACTGCAATTTGAATAACTGTGAAGGAAAGCTGTTTCAGAAAACAGAACTAGAAAGAATAAATCAGGAAGAGAAAAAAAAATCAGTTCTGTGAATTCAATTGGCCAAAAAATGGAAACTGACTACATGCAACATGTGTTCAGATTAATTTGGAAGAGAATATGGGAATTATAGATGCCAATTCAAATGAAAAGTGACCTTAAATTATCTACAGAAAAAGCACACAGCAGAAACTGAATGTCAATGAGATACAGAATGTGAGAGATAGGTCATTAATTAACATTACAGCCCTCTTTTGAGTGTAATTTAGAAGCTTGAGAGAGAGAGAGAAAATTTGAGCAAAACACTAGATGTGGGAATAATATTCCAAGGTATGGCAGAATTGTGATTGTGATGTGCTTATGCCAAGTGAGACCACAAATCTAGATAATCCCTAATAGAGGTAATGTGATCTGTTCTACAAAGTGTTATTGAAGAAAAGCAAAATAGCAGTAAACAATTTTGCCGATCTTTTATCAGAAGGACTGAAATTAACCAAGTTTTCTTTGGCACAATGGAGAATTACTGAGAGATATGAATTTAAGGAATTGGTGTTGGATATTTCTGAACTGAAATTAAGGCACTTTGCACAGGGCAATGTTTTTCAAACTGGAAGGAAAAATGTAGATGCTATCATCAGCAAAAGTATGATTTACAGTCAGTGGAAGATTATTAATATACAAGAGAAAAAAATGAAAGAAAGAATTGAACCTTGAAGAATGGCAGCAATATTGGAGAGGGTAAAACACCATTATGTAAAAATAATCAAAAGCCTTAGAAATGTTGGAGCAACCGACTGATTTACACTAAATTTTTCAATCGAATTTGTACAAAGATGGGTAATAAGTCAGTATATTCCACTGGATTGACAATTGTGGAATCTATACTAGCAATCATTGATCACATGGAAGATTGAGGTGGTTTAAGGGTTGGCAGTTGATGCATTTCTCCACTGCCATGGAGAGAGTACAGATAAGCACAAACCAGTGATAATTGGAAGAAAGAATTGTCATTCCCATTTTAGGAATAGATGAAATAAGAAAGTATAAAAAGACAACGGATTGGACAAGATCAGAAGCACATCAGAACCTGGAACCTTCTTGGCATCATTCTGGGAATGAATGATCACAGAATGGAGTACTGGGTATGACAATAGGTAGTTTACCAAGATCATCAATGTGAGGGCTAGAAGACAAAAACAGAATGTTTGTCATTAACTGAGGATGTCACAGAATCATTAGGTTTTAACAGAAATAGGAATGGTGATGGCAAGGAGTTGTAACCAATATTTTTGACAAGAGACCAGAATGTAACCAATATTTTTGACAAGAGACCAGAATGTCAGATTTCCATTTGGACAAGAATCAAAATTTTCTACTATTAACCTATACAAATTGAGTTTTGGACTCATTAATAATACTTCAAAATTCTCGTGAGATATAGTATAGGCAGCAAATTAATCTGGAAATTTGGAAACAAGCCAACTATGATAGCTACATGCTGATCTTGAACAGTTAGCACATTTATTTGAAAAACCAAAGTTTAAATAAGGGATGAGATGTTAGAGTGGAATGTAGTATAAAGGATTACATGAATAATTTCACTAACATATTCTAAGCAAACATTGAGATCAGAAGCTTTACCACAATAATTCAACCAAGGAAAAGAGGAGAAAAAATCAGCGAGAGAGAGAGAGGGGGGGGGCTCCACAGGAGAAGAGACCATCACCAAGTTGTACACTGAGGTGCCTAGAGGAACATTAACAGTGTACTTTGTGGTTGTTGTTGAGAAAGAAACCAAGAATATTGGTAATGTAGTTAGGGTTGCTTGGTATTCTGGTAGGTAATTTGTGTGTGTGTGTGTTATTTGTAATAAGGCTCCAGGGGTTCCCCCCAACTCTGCATTTAACTCTGTGATGAATAAATCTCTGTAAAGGCCAGATTTATGTAGATTAGTGCGTGTTTGTGTGGATTATGTTGTTTATATTGTTCATCCAGGCTCTTAGCCTAGTGGCCTGTGTTTTGACACAAAAACCTCTAGTTTACTGTCCAGCACCACAAAGAGGCAGGCCAGGCAGTAAGGAGTGTAAGAGCTTTGGCAGAGCAAACCCTGAGGCAGCCAAGGTTACAGGCAGGGAGGGCCAAAAACAAAAAAGGGGGGAAATGAAAGTTGGAAAAGAGTGGGATATAGGAAGGTGGGAGGCACCCACCTGGTTGAAGGGGGGGACCCACCCAGCACAGAATGCCCATCCTGGTCTAAGAGGCCCAAGGGTGGGAATTAAAAGTTAGCAGTAGAATAAATCACCAGGCATAAGGAGTTGCCTGGTGATTTATTCTACTGCTAACTGTAGCCACCCAGGGTTGCACCCTGGCCAGTGTCAAGCTTCCCACACCATGCCAGCTAAGAGAACTATGGCATGGCATCTGCTTGGTTAACATGAGCAGATGCTCATGGCATCTGCTCATGTTAACCACGCTTGGATGAGCATGGTTAACATGCCGATCAGTGTGTCTGGTAAGGGGGGTTGGAGAGAACTAACATTCAGATTTTCTAATTTTTTTTCTTACATTTTCTATTTTAAATATATATATATATATATATGTTTTTTTTTTTTCATAGATCTTTCAAACAATGGAGGATGCAATGGGTAGTGTAATAAAATGTAATAAAATATGTAGTGTAATAAAATTAAAGATAATTTAAAAAATGAATTATAAACTACACTATCTAAGCAATTAGTATATGTCTCATTATTATGAACATAATGATATGAATTCTTTCAAAAGGTCCACCCATTCCCACTCACCATAACCCTCAGTCACTCACTTTACCACAATACTCAGACCTATTCAGCCTCTCCCTTTCACCAAAGCATCTGTCCCTCACAGGGTTTGCACCCTCACTTTCATTAAACATTCAATCCCATCACTCTGCCCACATTCTTGCATGCATGCTTCCATTTTTTTGCTCAAATTCTCACACTTATTTCACACATTCAGTTCCTTTCTTTCATCATTACAGCCCCAAGCACCTTAGCTTACTATTGTTTCGGACTGAGGTGCAGCCCCGGATGTTCCCCCACTAACCAGAGCCTTCCAATGGGTAAATGGTACTTATATTAATAAAACTAATAGTAATATATGCAAGTATGTACTAAATCTGTATTCTTTCTCTCAACCCTGTCAGATATCCACATTCACTCATTCCCATTCACCACAACTCTCGGCCATTCTCTTTTACTACAAGTTCTGTCACTCAGAGGGTTTGATGCTCTCACATTCATTAAGCATTCAGTCCTATCACTATGCCCTTTCTCGCACTACATTCAATTTCTCACTTTCCTTTCACACATTTGATCCTTTCTCTCAACATTGCACCCTCAGTAACCTCAGCTGAAAAATAGTAATAAGCTGAGGGGGCCCAATTTCTAATCTGGCGAATGTTAAATCTAGAGTTCTGGGCAGGGTACTGAAAATAACCACCCTGT
This sequence comes from Mastigoproctus giganteus, assembly GCF_048544385.1. NCBI lineage: Eukaryota > Metazoa > Arthropoda > Arachnida > Uropygi > Thelyphonidae > Mastigoproctus > Mastigoproctus giganteus. The sequence goes on from NC_143577.1 coordinate 101,036,002, forward strand.
CAGACTAAAATGTCATCATCTGGGCATAGTGGGAGACATGGGCAGTTTTAGCTATTGATTATTGTTTGGCTGTGACAAAGATAAGCTGTAGGGCTTATCTTTGCAGGTTCTTATTTCGAAAACTTTGAGTATAATTAATAAAAGGCTTGTATACATTTTCTTCCATTATAAATAAGTGTTCTTGTCCCATGAGAAGTGGGCCAATTTCTACTATAAGTTATGTTCTCTGTATGTCATAAATTGTACATTCATAGAGAATGTGTGCCCAGTCCTTACTCTCACCACAGGTACAGTTTGGGTCAGCCAGCCCCAAGGAATTAATTTTTCCTTTAGGGAGCCATGACCTGCCAGGATAAAAGTAGTGTATAGTCCAGGGGCATACCACTTTGGTGGTTTTGGGCTGACCACTGCCACCTGTAGAAACCTTTTGGTGACAGCACCTCACGTTTCCTGCTCCCAATTGTTTTGTCCTATCTCAAAGAGTTTAGTGGCAATTCTTTTCCTTTCAGTCTTTATGGTGTTGGCTGTGTCCAAGGCTATCCCCAGAAATTCTGTGGGAATGCATTTCCTGAGTCTGTAGTAAAGTCCTCTTTTGACTATTTTCAAGTACAGAATTTGCTGGTTGCTCACAATGCAGCATGCCCTGGTGAGTGTGTGAAGTATTGTTCTTTGTATAGTTTCTAGTTTATTCCTGTTTCTAACTATGGCCATGTGGGTAAACCATACACCAGCTCCATAGGAGAAGACAGTATGAACACTGCATGGTAGATAACTGCACATGATTGCCAGGGCCTTTCTTTTGAGTCCCCACTCTGCTCTGCTGATCCTTACAATCATGCCTGCATAGTTTCTCACTTTTTTCACCAGATACGTTAAGTAGGGATAGAAAGTTAATTTTGAGTCAAAAACAACCCCCAGGTATATTAATTCTGATACAGTTTTAATTGTAGTTCTATTAATTTTTATTTGCGGGGGTCTCCTGATATTTAAATTTCCTCTCAACAGAATTGATTTTGTTCTTTGGGCGATATCCTGAGCATGGATATGTGCATTTGTACCCACTTTTGCAATTACATGAGGACAATGTTAGAACTCTGCTCAACCACCACTCTTGTATTTCCCTTTACTAGGAGAATCAAGTCATCTACAAAGGCTAGTCTGTCCACCGGACCCAGATCCAAGGCCAGATATTCATCCATGGCCATAGTCCAGAAGAACGGGCCAAGGTTTGGGTCCTGCGGACATCTTTTTGTCACAGGGGGTGTCAATTTCTGGAACCTTGTGCAAATTGAGACACTTCTGTCAGTTAAGTAGTCTTTAATTACTTGAGAGGTTTTGTGAGACATTTGTCTGACAGAGTCTCCAAAGGACACTGTGCCACCAGAATGAGTCAAATACCCAACAAAGTCAATATAAATGGCCAACATATATTTTTCTGCCATGTTTTGGACTGTTGTCAGCAGGTGGTCCATGGAATTCTCTGTAGAGTTACCTTTCTTGAAACCATATTATCTGAGTGGTTGCCTGCTTCATTGTATTAGGTGGGTAACCTGTTATATATTAATCTTCGTGTATTTTTCCCAGTACAGGGAGGAGAGCTATCTGTACATGGTTTCTCAGGATTGCTTAAGTTCAACATGAGTACCTGAAAGAAAATTTGCCATATTTTGGGGAATTTTCCTCCTATTAGACAATTATTATACAGTTTTGTAAGTTTGTCTGGTACTATTTCTGTGAATTTATCATTTCAGCCTGCTGATCATACCCAGGGCATTTGTTGTTTTTTTTAGTTTTAAGTGGGGATGTTTGCAATTCTTCTACTGTAAATAAGGGTTTCCTTGCTTGAAACCATATTGTCTGAGTGGTTTCCTGAATCTTAAATACACAAATGTTGGCATTTGCATATTTAAGATTTTCATTCATTATTGCAGTCTGAGTGGGGGAATAGTCCCCAGTCTTGGTCTAGATGTTGTCGTCTAGGATACTGTTGACAGACTCTTCCCAACACAGGGCTGGGGTTCTGTCTGCTCTTATTGTTGTTTCATCTACATCTCCTTTTGGCAGCTTGTTGGCAATTATACCGTACACGACTCCCCATGAGTTGGCATTTCCAGAAGTCCTCCCCCAGAGTGCCACCAGAATTCCTTTTTCTTCTGTCTAATTAGAGCAGTGTGTGTGTGTGTGTGTGTGTGTGTGTGTGTGTGTGTGTGTGTGTGTGTGTGTGTGTGTGTGTGTGTGATCATAAGTAGTAGGAAATGCTACATCAGCCATGTAAACTAGATAACTGAAGTTGTGAGGCCAACTGGAGTTGTGAAACATTAAAATTCTCAAAGAAAAATTACATCACAGTTAAGAAAGTTAACCCAGAGAAGTGAGGGGCTAATAGTGATTAGTGGAGGTTCAGAAAATGATAAAGGCAATAGCTGAATTTGACAGAATGGGGGAGAAAGATTTTCAGCCAGAGGAGATCAAATTCCAAAGTAGGAAGTCTAAAACAAGGAATATCAGAGAGAACATATGCAAAAGTACCTTCTTTGAAGCAAAAGGAATCGTAAAATGAATAGTTAGGGCAACTGAGATGAGCAATGGTTGATGACTCTGATAACTGATATCCTAGACAATCTAAACCACACACAAGTTGGTACATGATCAGGGTAACTGGTGTTCTGGCAGGTAAATGAACAAGCTGTGCAAGTAGAGGCACTAATTTTACTTAAAAACCTTGTCCCCTGTACTCATGTTGTACATGTCTGTAAAATACAGGTGGAATACACAAATGTTGAAAATTTTTTTTTTTTTTTTTTTAAAGCTCAATTATGTTTCCAACAGTAAAGTACTACGCAATTATTGAAATTAAGCAAAAGTATATACACTTAAGCTTTTGAGTTCGTAAAGGATCGAGGTGTAAGTAATATATAAAATGCAACAGTGTGTTGCAGTGAGTAGGATGGGCTGCTGCACAAAAATTCATTACAGTATAATGGAGAGCAGGGGTAGTGGAGGAGAGGCAAAAAAATCTAAAATCACATTACATATGAAATTAAACTACAGGTTTAATTTCTCATTCACAGTATGCTCTCCATTTTAAGTCAGACAACCTCATTTTAATTATTAAACTACATGAACTCAGACCTAATCAATATGCAAAAGATTTTACACATAATACCAGAATAGATGTGAAGTTATAAAAAAATCTTCCATTCAACAAAAAAAAACAAAATAAAGTAAAACAACAAAATACTGCTGCTAAATACTAACTATATAAATAAACTTACTTCATAAGTAAATGGGATTTTCTTGCCTTTTTCCAATTTTATTTTTGCTTCACTAGTCAAATTGACATCAACAATTTGATTTCCATTGTACCCAATATCAAACTTTTTATGGGTCCAGAGATAATAACTATTATCAGATTCATCAAATTCACCTACTATGCCTATAAAATAATTTGAAATCTTACATATAATAATAATTAATTTTAAGATAGCATCAATTCAAGGCACAAAAATAATAAATATTATATACCACAAACTCTGCAAATGGATAACAGTCTCCAATTACATCCTTCTGAATTACACTGTTTAGTATAATATTGTTGCAATTTTAAAGTTTTAAATCCTAATTTAAAAAATTTGCTTCTCTCCCTTTACCAAGGGTGAGAAGTGTATAACATAAGAGAAAGAGAGAATAGCATAACTCCACTAATAACATTAGTCCAGGAACAGCAGCACCCACTGATGATCACTCTTCTTCCACTTAACCATCCCTTTAAGCAAGATGCATTATAAGGAACAAAACAACAGGGTCTTCTTGTTGTTTTCAATGTGTGGCCTGTTACACCGAAGAGCTGATGTTATACAAGCAAGCTTGTATAACATCAGCCAAAAAAAAAAAAAAAAATCCACCATCAACCATCCATACCCTAGAAGGATTTGTGTAGTTCTGCCTTGAATTTATTCCAACCATCCAATTTCCCAACGATAGATGGATGCCTGTCCAACAAGCAAATGCCTGTTTGGCTGAAGGCAAACTTACTTCTACACAGCTATCCTGCAACCATCCTTCCTCAAAATGAATTTATGCCCCTTCATCTGTAGACTCAGCAAGAATGCCATTCGCATTTAACTTACAATCCCTTCAAGGCCTTAAACACTCCATCAGATCACCACATATGTGCCTAGTCTCCAGGTGTTGCAATTTGCAAAAGCCTTTCTAGGTAAGAGCACTCTTTTGTTCCATTCACCACCCTGGTTGCTCTTCTCTGCACCCATTCCAACAGATCAACTCCTTCCTAAAGTGAGGCCTTCAGACCTATATACAATAATCAAGATGCAGCCTAACCATGGCCTTGTACAAAGGGATAATCACCTCCTGATCCCTGCTAGTGAAGTTTCTGTATATCACTGACAAAACCTGATGAGCTGAACTGGCACCATGTCCACATTGCTCAAAGAATTCCATATCTGACTGCACAATTATCCCCAGGCCATTTTCAATTTTCCATTAAACAGAGTGTAGTACCGCACAGTTGGCAACTTCGTTGGGATTAATGCTACCCATATGCATTTGCTAGACTTCAACCTCAATGTTAATCTTCAACTGCCATTTCTCAGCTCATCAGCCTAATTTTTTTAGATCTTGTTGCAGTGGTGTACTGTCGGAGCCAAGTGGTCAAAAGCAGGAGTGCAGTAGCACGTTCTCGGAGTAGACTGGGGTTCAGCCCAACTGCTAAATACGGTCAATCTGCCAACCCACACTAGACAAGTGTGGCAGATAATGGTCCATTTGTTGAGGAGTTTTCCATCCTGCAGTGGATTGATAATGGCTGCAGTATACATATTTTTTTTTTTTACTGTCATTACTGTCAATAACTACCCTACCAACCTTTGTATCTTCTGCAAACTTAGACATTAAGCCTGATATACCTTCATCAATATCATTAATAAATATTGAAATAAAAATGGGCCCAGCACTGAACCCTGAGGGACTCCACTAATAACATTAGTCCATGAAGAGCAGTGCCCACTGATAATCAGTCTCTGCTTTCTTCCACTTATCCATCCCATTATACACACGGCAGTAACTTGCCATTATTGCCACACTGCTCCAGTTTGCACAGCAGTCTTATGTGCAACAGTATCAAATATACTTGGGTATATGATATCAAAATTATATTTTGCATCCAGTTCCTTGGTTAATGCATCATAGTAACCATATTAGATTGGTTAAACAACGCCACCCCTTAACAAATCCATGCTGTGACTGCAGTATAATTGCATTCCTGTCCAGATAGTCCAGGGGTTCTCAACGAAGGTGAAAATTGGTTTTTGGGAGGCAAAAAAAACCATGTGTATTACAATGGTTTGTGGCCCTCCAAAGTTCAAACCTACCGATGACATCTTATTCTTAATATTTAACTTCTCTCATTGGATTTTCTTTTTCCCTGAGACAACTGATTTTTAACATATAGCTATATTATATTAGGAGCGAGTGAGAAATTTTGATAAAAGAAAGATAGCCGGCATGATTTAATTCAACCACCTTAGCTTTTCATAAGCTTTTTTTTTTTTTTTTTTGGTTTGGTAGTTGTTGGCGCATCGGCTTCTGTGGTCATAGTGCACCTCCCAAGGTTTTTGCAGTACTTTGATCCAAGCCCGAGGCGGGAATCGAACCCGCGACCTTTGGGTTGCCAGGCAGGCATTTTACCCACCTGGCTAGCCCGGTCGGCTCTTTTCATAAGCATTAAATGCCTGAGTGCTTTCAGCTTTCCAGCAGCTGCAACCTTGGTCTTGGTAGCAGCATGATTTATTTATGTATTCTTCTGTTTCATTGGTCAATACATGAGGCATGGATGGGATGAGAAAATGTTTCAGTCTATTGTTTCTACATTCCAAGCAACAATTAGTATTGATTTATTGTTTCCTTGTGGAAGTTGTTTATTTTTGATCCACAATGCTTTTGTGAGTGACATGGACTATCAGAGTTAAATAAAAATAGTTTATATTTTATTATTTAATTCTTTGTAGTTATTCAACCCATTATCAATTGTGTCAATACTGAAAAGAAAGTGTCGACAGTATCTGAATATCTCTAGCTTATGGTTTTACTGAAAGCCTATTCGAATAAAGACAGCCCATGTGTCTTATGTGTACCAGTTCTTTTTCAAATGAGGCTATGAAATCATCAAGACTTTCAGATCACTTAAAAGGAAACATCGTGATAAAGTCGGTAAACATACTGAATATTTTAAAAATTTAAAACAGAATTTTGAGCAACGTAACACTGTTACTTCCTTATTTAAGAACACACAAACAAATGATGGAATGATTGCATCTTATAAAACTGCAGAAATCCTTGCAAAAATAATGACTCCCATTAGAGATTGTAATTTCAACAGTGATGCATCAAAATCATTCCAGTATTTTAAAAGCATTGCCATTAAGCAACGATTCAATTCGATGAATGTCAGTTAACATTGAAGAGCAGCTAACTGACAAACTAAAAACGAGAAAATTTTCTATTCAGATTAAAGAATCCACAGTTACTGACAATAAGGCCCTTCTAATGGCATACATTCGTTACTTCGATGAAAAATAAGTACCTTCAGAAAATTTGGTATCCTGTTCCACTGATGGTGCTAACTCCATGCTACACACAAAATGATCTTTTGTGGTAGCATCATACATATCTCTGTACTAAAGGTGTAAAATTTCAGCCCCGTGTCTTAATTTGTTTTTCTCTTAGAGAGCTGAACGTGTGATGAAGTAGCATCATGGACAAAGTCAAAGCCAGAGCTGTAATCCGATATCTGTTCTTGAAGGGGAAATCTAAAGAAATCCACGAGGAGATGACTGCTGTGTATAAGGGTGAAGCCCCATCCTATGGCATTGTGAAGCACTGGCATAGACAGTTTAAGTGTGGTCAGACATTGGTAGAATCTGAACCCGTTTCAGGTTGTCCCCATTCAGCCATTGATGACAGCACGATCAGAAAAGTGGAGTCATTAATCATGGAAGATCACTGGATATCTGTGCGTGAATTGTTCCAGGAGGTGAAGATTAGTGTGGGTACTGTTGAAACAGTCCTTCATGACCAACTCCATTTACGGAAATTGAGTTCCAGATGGATTCCCCAATTATTAACTGGTTTCCAGAAGGCTGATCGACAACCGAAATCACAAGAGTTGTTAGCCCTGGGCCAAAAAATTAGGAAAACTTTTTCTCTCGTCTAATCACTCAGGATGAAAGTTGGATACACTATTTCGACCCTGAAAGTAAAACGCAGTCCACGGAGTGGCGACATCATGGTCCCCCCCCAACCCCAAGAAGGCAAGGGTCCAAGCGTCAGTAGGAAAGGTCTTGCTGACAGTGTTTTGGTATGAGAAAAGGTTAATACTGACTGATTACCTGCCGAAATGTAGAACAATTACAGGTGCCCGTTATGCCAACTTACTCACAAAATTACTGGAGAAAATCAAAACATGTGGCGTGGCATGCTGTCCAAAGGTGTAAGAATGCTTCAAGACAATGCCCCAGTTCACACTTCTAAAATTGCAACAACACAAACAGCCACTTGTGGATATGAAATACAGTAAACTCCCGCTATTCGCGGGGGTTACGTTCCTGAGAAATGTCGCGAATACTGAGTTACGGCTCCCATAGTAATAAAGGGGTTCCGTTCCAAAGTATGAAATTTATAAGAAAAACTAGTCTAAAATTTTGTCTATGTATGTATTATATGTACCTTCATAATATGACTATGTACATAGACAGTACATAGTTAAATGCAAGCATATGGCATCGAAATGAAAATAAGAAACATTTAATATTAAATGTAATATTTATTAGAAATTTCAAACAAATCTTTCAAACCAGCGCCTTTGCTAGCTAGCCAGGTGGGAAGGAGCAGCAGTGCGTAGCACACGCTTCTTGATTAGACCGGGGTTCGAGCCCGTGACCACCAAATGCGGAGGATGTGGAAAGGTCAGGGAATGACCATCGCATATCCCAGAGCAATATGGCCTTAGTTGCTAATGCTCCTAAAAATCAAATAACAAACAAGCCTTTGCTAGCAAAAAAACTTATCCCGCCAGTGCTATCACCAGTTTCGTTAAAGTGTTGATAAAGGAGTTTTGCCTTTTCATGAACGATGAGTGAACTTAACGGAATTTTATTTTGAGTTCGGTCTTCGAACCACAGATTTAAAGCCTTTTCCATTTTTTCTAATTTAACATCACGAGTTACAGAGCAAATTTTTGAAGCAATTAGCGCGTTTTCACGGACACTACGGCGGATTTTTTCTTCCAATTTTTTGATTAATCGTACCGTTGACTCATTGATTTTATAATGTTTTGCCACTGAGACACTTTCACCATTAAAAATTTTATCTAATAACTCAATTTTATTTGCTAATGTCATCACCTTCTTTGATATTTTCACATTTCTCTTGTTATTTGTAGCCATATTTTTTTAGGGGTTAGAAAGAACTTGTCCACAATAAAGTCATTTTCTTCCGTTCGCACACTCGATAAAGTCTGTTTTACACACTGCAAAATGGTAGATTTATCATATTTGTAAGCATATCAATTTATAAATTGTCATTTGCTTTTAATTTATATGCTTATAAATTGATAAATTTATTCAATTTATAAGCATATAAATTAAAAGCAAACGACGAAACCGTCCATGACAAGCTCAAAACACATACTGAACAAGGATTAGCGAGAAACATCCACGCTCACGATTTTGTCACCCCTCTCCCCCGCACCCACTGAGCACTGTTTTGACCGGGAAAGATAATTTTAGCCACGCCCATGTTTTTTATGGCGGAAAATATTCACGGCGCTTTAAAATTCACATTTTTTTAGGTTTCATTTTATATTAAATCGGCGATCGCGAATACAGATACCGCGAATAGCGGGGGTTTACCGTACTGCCCCATCCAACCTACTCACGCAATCTTGCACCATTGGACTTCTTGTTCTTTCCCTCAAATCATTTCTTTGGGGGGTCCCACTTCCCTGACAACGAGACACTCATTTCTGCAACCGAGTCATGGTTCAAAGACCAACCTCATCACTTCTCCAAAAATGGTATCTGTAGCCTCATCCATCAATCGGAAAAATGGGTAAATCTGCACGGTGGCTATGTAGAGAAGGACTAAAACCTGTGCCAAGAATCAACAGGCTAGCACCTCTGCAGCTAGGCCAGAGTAATTCTTTATTGAACCACCCTTGTATGTCCAGAAGTTCTTGCAATACACTGCATTGTGCACTGACATCATCTGATTGCAAAAAATATTAGTCCAGTTCTTTATGAATTTATCAGTATAGTTATTAAAACAATAAATAAAAGTCACATAGCAAATATGACCGCCTTTACAGAAAATTGTGTTGATAATGACGAACAGTGTGTGAGGCTTCTTTTACATAAAACAGTCATATGGCTTTCTAAAGGAAACTGTCTAACAAGATTTGTAAACCATTTTGATACAATAATTAGTTTTTTAGAAAGCAAGGGAGACACAGATTTAGCAAAAGAGATCAGCCAACACAAAAACAACATATACTATATAGTTTGGATTTTTCGAAATCTTAATAAAATAGCACTTCAAGAAATTAATTATGGTGATAGGCTGCAAATGCGTATTAAAAGCCTTCACTGAAAAACTGGAAATATTTGAAAGCAGTTTAATGAGAAAACTATTTCATGGTATGCAAGAGTTAGCTGAAATCAATGAATTTCTCACTGAGAGTGATCTTAAGAATAATTCAGATCATTTGTACTCTTTAAAAGGTGAAATAAAAAATAGATTTTCAGATTTACTTTCTTTTGAAGTGATGATGAAGAAATTCAAAAAATCATTGAATTAAAATGTTAACAAAGAATGCAAATATAAATTCAAAAAAGGTGGAATGGCTGAGTTGTGGGAATCAAACACAACGAAACTTGTTTATCCAACAATGTGGTCTGAAATAGCCAAAGTACTTTTGTTTTCCAACATCTTATATGGTTGAAAGTGGTTTTAGTTCAGTAAAAAAAAAATATTAACAAAGAAAAGAAACAGAATTGATATGTTCAAGAGGTGACATTAGAATTAAACTTACTAACATCATACCGAACACTGAACTTTTAGCTAAGAAGCATCAGGCTCAGGTATCCCATGGAAAAAAAAAGGAGTAAGTATAAAGTATTTTCTTGTTTAAAATTTCATGAAGGGCGATTAGGAAAAAAAATTGTCTCAAAAAGCCCTTTAGGGGACAATAATTAAAAAAAAGGTTGAGAAACACTGAGATAGTCCTATATTACTTCTTTAACCAATGACTCCACTATTTTCCTGTAACAGATGTTAAGCTAACAGATCTGTAATTACTCATATCACCATCTGATCTCCCCCCCCCCCTTTATGAATTGGGGATATATTCACACATCCATAGGGACCTCTGCCTGGGGGGGGGGGGTTGCTTACCTCCCTTATAATAACTGGATAGATTCCATTCACCCATGTGCTTTTTTATGTTCAGCTTCAACATTTTCTCTTCCAATTTCCTTTCAGTTATCAGTCATTTAGCTTCCCATTAAATTTTGATAAACTTCTGGCATCCCCCTCTCCTAAAGAATTCTACGTGTGAATGTAGATATCAATTACCGATTCGATTTGTCAGTCACCTGAGCAGGGTTACCATCAGTTAACCCAGTGACATCAAATGGCCCAATGTAATTCAATCCCTTCTTTTTACTCTTAATATAAGCATAGAAATCTTTGCTGCTTTTCTTTGCCAGAGATTTCTCAATCTGCCTTAGCTTGCCTAACCTCCTTTGTGACTTGAATACAGACTAATTTATATATACCACAGATTTCTGTGGTATATATAAATTACTACACACTTTTCTTCTCTGCCACATGTCTCATCTGACATCCATTTTTGTCTAGACCTTAGACAGCATTTCTTTTCTGGTGTGAAAAGCCGAGTGGCATCTAGGATTACTTACCTGAATGCCTCCCATTTAGAATTTGCTGTTGGTAATATCATCAGTTGGTCACACTGCATAGAATTTAAAAACTGTCTGAGACCACCATAACTCCTTTACTTCATTTTTAGCATTTAAAAAATGTTAAAAATTGCAAAAAATGAAAAAGCACCAGGACCAGGTGGAATTAACATGGAACTGCTTAAATATGGGTGTCGAAAAGTTATAATTCTGCTAACTCAAGTGTTCGACAAATTATGCAATGGCAAAGAAATACCAGGTGAGGTTTTTAGCATCTACAAGGAGAATAACACTGTGCCAGAATTAGTTCAATACTATCAAGAAAATTTAAAACTTCCAAAGGAATACTTCAAGGATGTTGTTTGTCACCTACTTTGTTTAAGCTATACCTGGAAGTTGTTCTAAGACCATAGTTAGAGAAGTGTAGTTCAATGGGTATTCCTCTTGGTCAAAATAATACTTTCACAATCTACTGTTTGATGATAAAGTTGTGGCTGCACAAGACTATGAAGATGCAAATTGCATGGGCAGAAAGTTAATGGAAGAATATAAAACATGGGACTGATAGTAAATTTTAATAAGACAACACATCAAAGTGAGGATGTTCTGAATTTAGATGGAATACATGTGAAAACTATTCAATTTAAATACATGGATGCAATTATTCAATGGATGCAATTATTCAGGCTGACAGATCATCTATGGAAGAAACTGAGAGAAGACCGGGTGATGATAGAAAGGTCATAGGAATATTCAATTCTGTGCTATGGAATAAAAATATCATTAATAAAACTAAACATCAAATATATAATGCAATATACGGGGGGGGGGGGGGTCACCAGTATCCGAGTATTCATTATTCTAGTCCCTGCAGTTACGAGGATTTGAAAATTGAAGAATTAAAGCTTTTTCCCTTGAGAAAATTGACCAAGCACTTGAATATGTTTTGTGAGAACGATCTTCTTCATGATCATGCAACAAAAGCTAAGCGCAAAGTTAAAGACATAACTAAATGCTATGACACAATTTTATCTGAAAAAATGACAAAAAAAAACACAAAACTATGGGTTCATTCTTTATTCATACAACTGAAAAATAGTGTAACTTCAATAAACTTTACTTAACCTTACATTGTGTAACAAATTATAATAAAAAATCCCTAATAAAATAATTTTCTCATTTTTCAGTTCCTTCATCCATTTTTTACTATGTAAAAGTACATAATAAACATTACTACTCATCCTTCACGACGATGTTGCCCATGTATTGCACTACCTTGAATAAGTAACGCTTCAATTGCAATACCAGGGTACCTACCCACCCACCGATGAAAAGCCAACTAGCTTTGAAACGGTGCCATCTGGGTGGTGGCACCCACCGAGAATAAGTAACAATAGTCTTCTCTTTCGTTACTTATTCGAGGTAGTGCAATACATGGGCAACTCGTTGTGAAGGATGAGCATAATATGAGATACAACTGAAATGTTAAGTTGTCTATGATGTATCTACACCGATATTATATAGTTAGAGAATCTTAAACTGTTAAAATATTATGCATAGTTGCATTTAGTTTTATTTAAATAATAAACATTACGAAAATTGGTCCTCGTTTTAAGTGGAATTTTCTGGAACCAATTATCCTCAGATAACGAGGATCCCCTGTATTACAAAGTATTTTCTTATATGGATGTGAGACTTGGACCTTAAATGAAATGCAAAAAGATAAACTACTGGCTGTTGAGATAGATTTTGTGAAGATCAGCAAGAAAGTCTAGGACTTAAAAAGTTAGAAATGACGTGATAAGGAATACAGTGAACGTCCAAAAAACCGTCATTGATAAAATAGAGAAAAAAAGGTTGGAGTGGTTTGGCCTAGTAAAGAAAATAGAGGATGACAGACTGCCCAGAGGAGCCATGGAGAAGAAAAAAGAGAGGAAGACCAATAAATACAGTAATAAATAGAAGGGGACTGGTAGACGGAGACTGGGAAGATAAAAGAGAGTGAAAAAATAATAATAATAAAGGAATGACTTTTTGATGTTAAGTTGAGGATAACTGTGGTGATAATGGAATAAATTGTAAGAAAATATATTATTGTAGCACAACTTGGGAATAGTGTGGTGTTATTACTGCACTTATGAACCTTAGTTTAGTGGGGAGTTTTTATTTTTTAATTAAAAATTAATTCCAATCTTTACATAGTCTGCAAATTTTGACAACACACCCTTTATCCCATCATTGTTGTTAAAAATTAAAATAATTCACTACTTTTAATTTCAATATCAGCTAAAATCATCTCAGACTAGACAATGAGCAGAGAGAAAGAGAGAGAGAGCTCAAAATAGTGGGACCACTTCGGCTCGGAAAAGGACTACAAAGGGCAGCTTTTCTGTGGATCACGGCTGTTGTTGTTGCTTGGGTTTTATTGGCGCATTAGCGACTAAGGCTATAATGCGCCAAAACCTGGTCATAAAAAGTAAAATTGTGGATTACAGCACTATCCAATGAATACAGCCCTTGTGGAGAGCACAGTAGGTATTTTTATATATATAAGGATGACTGTATAATCGCCATCGTCCTCATACTGGGTGAAATAATAACCAAATTTGAATCCCATCAATGATGTGAAGAAATTTTATGGGCCCTTTTCACAATATGACTGATTTAGTTGTTCTCTGGCAATAGTAGCATATTTTTTTATGCTGGATGTAGGGAACAATTTTGACATAGCTTATTTGGAGTTTAGGAAAGCATTTGACTCATTCCCTCATGAGAGGTTACTGTATAAGCTGAAATATGTTGGGATTATTGGAAAGGTCCTAAGATGGATTGTACAGTGGCTGCAGGGCAGAAGATTGCGATCAATGAATATTCTTCAAATTGGTGTAAAGTCAAAAGTGAAACCCCCCAAGTATCATTTCTTCGACCGTTGTTGTTTCTAATTATCATAAAGGTAAATGATATAAAGGGCATGATGTCAAAATTTGCAGACTATGTAAAGACTGAGAGAGTCGTTAATGATCAATGCCAAAAGGGCAGTCCTTTTGGATGACTTGAGCAGGATAATTTCGTCAAAAAATTGGCAGTTATGTTTTAATGTAGCAAAATGCAAGGTCATACACTTGAGGAATAAGCAACCCAAAAATAAATTTGTATGTTTAATTAAAAACAGTAAACGAAGAAAGTGACCTCAGAGTTATGATATGGGCAGATATGAAGTTAGTTGAGCAGTGCAAACAGGTGGCCAGAGAAGCCCATGGTGTCCTATCAATCATTTATCAGACATTATCCTGTGGAGATAGAGAGGTCATAATCCCATGTATAAGACAATCATAAGCTTGCATTTGAAATACCATGTCCAAGTACAGAGATCTCATCTAAACAAATATATTCCGCTTCTTGAAAAAGTCCAAAAATAGGCAACTCACATGGTGAGAATGGAAAGATGGCAATCATACTAATCACAGGCAGAAGTGAAAGTGATGCTTTCATTGCTTCTATTGGAACATGCAACACCCCAGAAAGCAAGGTACTGGGAATTTTGAGGCTTGCTGTGGGTCATCATGGAACAGGGAAATACACAGGTTGTGCGTGTTAGCATAACTAAGAGTAAAAACAGGTACATGTACCAATGCTAGGAGCATAGAAAAACAATCTGATGAATTAGAAGTGATGGTCAAATCATCAAATGCAGACACTGTCGGAATATCATAGATGTGGTATCACTCAAATATACGGGAAACAAAATTTAAATATGGGGAGTACAATGTATACAGATAGGACAGACAGGCTTGGAAGGGGAAAGGTTATGTTCTTAGTTAAGAAGCACAAAATCTAAGGCATCCAGTTCCATGGCTGACTGATGCAATGTTGAGTCAGTTTGGTGTGACAAAAGCACTGGAAAAATAAAAATGAGATTAGAAGTGTGTTATAGGGTTGTGATAAGTAGAATGAACAGCTGTGCAGAGAAATAGAGCAAGCCAATAAATTAGAATGTCATAATTGGGGAATGGAACTTGTGGGTTGGTCACTCAAACATGCCTTTTGTGGACTTAATGGATGACTATGTTCTACAGCATCATGTTAGAGAGGCAACAAGAGAGAGTAATACTCTGGATCTGATTGTCAGCAGTGATTCTTCGTGCATCAAGATCAAGGACCTGTAGATAAAAGAACCACTCTGTGCCGGCAATCACAGGATATTGATGTGGATTTTACTTAAAGATGTAACTACCATAAGGGTAAAGGGAGGGGTTTTTGATTTCATTAAGGAGACTACAGTGGTCTCAGTTTTTAAATTCTGTACAGTGGGAACAAGTAACAATGTTACCATCAGAAATTTCTAAATGGGAAGCATTCAAGGAAATAATCATAGAAGCTACTGACCTTTTCATGCCAACTAAGAAATACTGTTCAAGACTGCGACCTAAACAGATAGAGGAACTATTGAGACACGTGGCAGAGAAGGAAAATGCATGGGATGCATAAATTATTGTGATAAAGAAGCCTATGGTAGACAGAAACCAGTCTACAATCAAGTCGCAAAGGAGGTTAGGCAAGCATAGACAGATTACAAGTCTCTGGCAAAGAATACCAAGAAAAGTAGCAAAGACTTCATAACTTATAATAACAGTACAAGGAATGAGTTGAAATCACTTTGGTCCACTTGATGTCAATGGTTTAACTATTGATGATCTGGGTCAGATTGCTGACAAAATGAATAGGTATTTTACATCTACCTTCACACATGAGAAATTCTTTAGGGAAGGGAATGCCAGAAGTTTATCAAACTCTAACAGAGAAATAAATGATTTTGTAATAAATGAGAGGAAAGTAGAAGAGAAATTGTTGAAGCGAAACATAAGAAAGGTACCTATGTAGACGTGATCTATCCAATTATATTAAGGAGGCAGCAGAGGAGGTAAACAAATCCTTAGCCATAATTATAAAATCATCCTTGGATTCAGGGGAAGTCCCTGTGTACTAGAGATGTGGAAAATGCATCCTCGATTCACAAAATGGGATCAGAGGGTGACATAAGTAATTACAGACCTAATAGCTTAACTTCGGTTCCAAAGAAAAAATTGGGTCACTGGTCAAAAAAATGACACAAGACAATCTAGAAAGGATTGCAGTATAAACGGATACTATGAGGTTGTCACAAAGGAAGTGAATGCAAAAAATAATTTTGATTTCATATACTTGGATTTTAGAAAAGCTTTTGATACGGTTGCACATAAAAGACTGCTATATGAATTCAAGCAGTGTGGCATTGAGGGTAAGTTACTGCTATGGATAAAGGGATGGTTGAGTGGGAGAAGACAAAGAATGGTTACTAATGGACACTGCTCTTCTTGAACCAAATTTATTAGTGGAGTCCCACAGGGTTGGTGCTGGGCCTATTTTATTTTCTGTATTTATTAATGATATTGGTGTGTTGGTGTTGTTTGGTTTTTAGGAGCATTAGCAACTAAGGCCATATTGCTCCGGGATATGCGGTGGTCAGTCCCTGACCTTTCCGCATCCTCCGTATTTGGTGGTGACGGGCTCGAACCCCGGTCTAATCAAGAAGCGTGTGCTACGCACTGCTGCTCCTTCCCACCTGGCTACGGAGGCGCCTCAATGATATTGGTGAAGATATATCAGGCTTAATATCTAAGCTTTCAGATGACACAAAGCATTAAGGGTAGCTAATGATATTAATGAAGGTATGCTGCTGCAAAGAATCTAGAAAAATCAGATAGATAGTCAGGAATAAGGAGGTGATTATCTAACAAAAGTCAATGGACATTTGTCATTTGAATAAACTATATATATTGTCATCCCCTGTGCTTCTGCACACATTCAATTAATACATAATTAGTTTCTTGTGTCTTAACCTTTCTAGGTTAGTATTGTAAACCAACAATATTATTACACAAGTTAACACAATTCATTAATAACAATTAACAAAGATGGACAGAATGACCATTTGGGACTCGCGGCGGGGACAGCATCTCTGCCCCCACCACGAGGTGGTAGGTTGCCCTATCTAGCAAAACATCAGACATCATCCATACCTATATAAATTATTTCTTGACATCAATTTAGCTGCCGGCAAGCAAAAACTGCCTTGGAAAATTTGACAAATCTATCAAACCTTCCTACCTCAAGACAGCTCCACCAAAGCCATGTCTGAGAGAGCAAATGTCCCTCCCTCCCAACCTCGCTCAGAGGTCAGTATACTGGGGACAGTTCAGCACAGTGTGAATACCAGCCTCTGGCTCACTACATGGGCATAAGTCTGACATCACCAACCCCAACTGGAACAACCTCTATCTCAAGCCATGTCTGGTCAGGACACAGCAGACGGCCAATCCAAACCGAAGCCAAGCTCTGTGCCAGCTCACGGTCTGCACGGAGGGGATAAAAGCAAACAAATGTCTATCCTTTTCAGAATGTGTCCACTGATTCTGCCAAATGCTTATCATTTCATCACTAATCCTCCTCCGCTCAGTACTTATATTCCCGGCTCTACCCACCGGCCCAACTGGACACTGAAAATTCTTCTGGGAACTCCTCTCCTCAGAGCAAATTTTAGATAAGCCTGAGCCACCTGCAGATCATCCAGCAACTTACTGGCTAATACACATAATGCATCAGTGGCCACACTCCTAAAGACTCTGCTTATACCCAGATGATCCGACCTCTGAGCAGAGGAGGATTTGGCAAATATGCCAGTGTTCGACTTGCTCTCCCCAAGCCCCAGCCGCATAAGTCAGGACACATCTTGAGTACTGTATAGCGACCTGAGGCCTCATTTTGGGGATGGATGTAAAATACTGAAAGGGGTAAGATAAGTAGCAGCCATTATCAATCCATTGCGGGATGAAAGCCTCCTCATAAGATTAATGAAGTCCATTTCACTCAACAATTCATGTTCACATAAGGATGGTTAATGATATTAATGAAGGTATGCTGCTGCAAAGAATCTGGAAAAATCAGGCAGACTGGCTCAGAATGGCAACTGAAGTTTAGCACTGAGCCACCTGCAGATCAGCCGGCAACTTACTGGTTAATATGGACCATAATCTGCCACGGTGGTCCAGTGCGGGGTGACAGATCGGCTGTATTTAGCAGTCAGGGGCTTGAACCCTGGACTACTCAAGAAAGGCTTCAGTTCTGCAAACTGCAGCGGTTGGAGACTAGCCACCTGTGAGAAGTTCTGAGTGTTAAAGCTTTAAATGGCTTGAGCAAGCTTAATGCTGTTGGGATTCTTCCTCCTGCACATGAGGGTGCATAAATTCAAATTGAGAAAGGATAGTTGCAGATGATGTACAGATGTTTGCCTTCAGCCTTTGGGTGATTGATTGTTCTAACAAGCTTCCATCCTTTGTTGTAACTAGTGGATAGTTTGAATAAATTCAAGAAAGAACTAGACAAATTATCGGAGGGGATGGATAGGTCAAATGGTTTCGTTTTTTTTTTTTTTTTCTTTTTTTGCTCATGTGCTGAAATGCTTTTTTGCATCATTTACCACTATTAATACTAATGTAGACTACACAGCTTGGCAACCAGACTTTAAATGGGAGCTGACTGCAGTTTATAATGCTCTGAGAGGGGAAAGTAAAATGAATGAAGGCATAATTTTCACTGTTATAAAGAATTCCAGAACTAGGAACCATTAATTCAAATTACAAAGGAAAGAGGTTCAGAATATATTGTACAAAGTTTTCTTTTAGCCAGCGAGAGTCTTCAATTACTGGAACGAGTTGCCTCTGCGGGTAGCTGAGGCTGACAGTTTGAATAAATTCAAGGGTCAACTGGACAGTTGACTATATGAAGAGGGAAGTTCATAATTTGTATATTCTTTTCAACCTTTTTTTTTCTTTTTTTTTTTTTGCCAGTGCAATGGCTTCCTTGCACTATATGGTTACACTAATTGTTGTAACTACAAACTACATCTTGCTTATTTGCAAAGTTATTTACAGTAGGGCATGAAATAAGCAAAGGGGATGCCTTTATTTGTTTGCACTGCAAAGCATGTGAAGATAATAAATGCAAATTGAGCATTGTGATGGGTGAATATGAGAGCCTGAAGAACTTGCACTATATGGTTACACTAATTGTTGTAACTACAAACTACATCTTGCTTATTTGCAAAGTTATTTATAGTAGGGCATGAAATAAGCAAAGGGGATGCCTCTGTTTGTTTGTTTGCATTGCAAAGCATGTGAAGAGAATAAATGCAAATTCAGCATTGTGATGGGTGAATATGAGAGCCTGAAAAACAGGTTTAATCCACTCAAATAATTAAATGAGTGACCTAGCACGCTTTGCAATGCAAACAAACAAAGGCATCCCCTTTGCTTATTTCATGCCCTACTATAAATAACTTTGCAAATAAGCAAGATGTAATTTGTAGTTACAACAATTAGTGTAACCATATAAATGTGTGCACGACTTGGGAGAACTTATGAAATTGTTTCTGAACATTTAGAGGAAGCAGTTCAGAAACAAGAAGAACGTAGAGCAGCAGTAGCTGTAGATAAGAATATTCGAGTAGGAAGTCTTGTTTGCCTTTTTACTCCTAAGGTGAAAGTAGGGGCTACAAAAAAAAACTAGCTCGTTTGAGCACAGGTCCTTATAGGGTAATCAGTCAACCTTCATTGGTCAACTATGAAATACAGAGTATAAATAAGCCGAAAGACAAGCAGATTGTACATGTTGATAGATTGAAGAAGGTTGTTGATCGAAAAGTTTTTCCAGAACTTAGAGTAGAAGAATCAGAGGAATCAGAAGATAGTGAACTACCAGACCAAACTTGTATGGAGACAGTGCCAAAATAAACATGGATCTTTGATGAACCCGTGGAAGAGTGTGCTTTGATCCCACCCACAGAACTCCGACCTGTGTATTTTCAGCCAACTAGAGGCCATCCGTGATAAAACAGGCTGAGAAGTCAGTTCAATCCACCAGGCCAGCACAGACACGTGACTACAATTTGCGTAGCTGTAGTCGAGTGACTTGTACACCACATGTGTTAATAACATCATCACAAAATGAAGCGATAATTCCTGAGTCAGTTTTGGTTAGAAGAGAGGAGGTAGAACAAAATCATCCCACCATAGGAACGGAGGTTCAGAGGAGTGAACCTCCAGATCAAAATAGTGAAGAACAAAGAAGTGCAGGTCAACCGAGTGGAGTGGATAGGACTGTTCAGTGGATGTTGGGAGGTCCACTGGCCGCAAGGTTAGATGCACCAAATAATGGAAAAGGATTGGATTTGGCAGGTCTTATCAGAGATGCGTGGAGAGATAAAAAAAAAAAAAAAAAAAAAAAAAGGAAACTTGTAAGGTCGGAATTCTGTAGAACGAGGAAACAGTATAAGAGGAAGTTTCGTTAATTGTGTTTCCTCTGTCTTTAAAGAAAAGGAGTCAGTTCTTGAAAAGGGAAAGTTACACATGAATAACGATTCCAGTATCACGATAAATGGATTCATAGTGTCCTGAGATAAATGTGGCATTCAGCAGAAGATGATTTGATTATAGGGCTAAGGAACGCATTAAATGAAGTTTCTGATTAATTAGAGTATCAGATCCATGAAATTTATACTTCCAAGGGGAAAAGAAAGGATGGTTTTTATCAGACTCTATCAAAGTGTTTTTCAGCAGTTATGTTATGGATGATGCAGTGAGCACAGAGAATTAAAGGATGAAGGTGGAAACACGGGAAAGAGAACCTGGATTGCAAAAAAAAAAAAAAATAAAATAAAAGAGGATAAGTACTAGAACTCCTATTCAAATTTGACCATTGAGAAAATATTTTTATGGAACCTATATTATCACCCTCCTCCCACAAAACATGTTTAATTATATAGGCCATTGTAGAGTGGAAGGTTGCAGATTGGGCTAAGGCCTCATGGGTGCACCCCCTGATCTCTCTCTCTCTCTCTCTCTCTCTCTCTCTCTCTCATTGCATGGCTAAAATTTAAGTCCAAAAAAAAAAAAAAAAATTAATTGGTTATTCTTCTTTTGAAGATCAGTTGAAATAAGTGGCCTGAGGATGGCTGGGTCCGCCCAGTCACTGCTTGTTTTGTCGTTCCTCCGAACAGAAGAGCGGAGTAAAAGAAATAGTAACACTCATATTTCAAGAGGTAGATAAGAGGATCTTTTCTTGTGCCATTTTGGAAAAGAATACTCAGCCTCATCCTGAGTTAAGGTTTTGAAACAATATAGATCAGAATTTTAGTTCCATAAATATATATATTTTTTGAAAAGAAGTATATCCAGTAATGGCAACTTTATCACGTATGAAATTAGAGGAGTGAGTGATATCGTATCAATGTAAAGAGGGTTTAGACAGTACGCATGTATAGTTAATATCAACTATAATGAAAAGAAGACTGCTGAAGTATCGCTCTTGTGCTCGTGCCTTCGAAAATCCAAACATCTGATTATTAAAACAGTGCGCTGATTGAGGAAACTTGAGGTCATTTTCGAATTATCCATTTTTGTAAAGAAATGAAAGGAAATTAAGAAAGTGACAGTTTTGATTGTGAGCAAGTACAAGAAGAGTGAGTGGAAAGTGTATATGTGAAAGGTAAATGACATGAGAGACCTCACCCCCCCTCTCCTTCAAGTCAAAACAAAAAGCTAAAAGATGAGTAAATGTTGCAAACCTGTCAGTTGAACGGAAGAAGAAAGAGTGAGCAAATGAGATCATTTTCTCTGCTTAACGTTTTACCCTCTCCTTGCTCACAGTTGCATTGATGAGATTTTTTGCTGGTTGTCTTAGTTTTTTTTTTTGTGCACGACTGTTGACTTTCTTCTGAACGCTAACAGTTCTCCCATTCAGAACTGTAGTGAACATTGAATCGTTCTCCTGCCCCGACATGATGTTCATGCCCACTGTGAAGGACTATCCCCATGAATGTCCATGGAATCATCTAAAGGAACATTGTGCTGTCTTCGCAGCCGACAAGTGTATTCAGTGGCTTGAACTCAAAGGATTGGTGAAGCCGAAATCTCTCCCTATCCAGAGGTAGTGAGATAACTCGTAAGATGTTTGATAACGCCTCCAGAAGGTTGTGAAAAGTTAAAATATATATAAAAAAAAAAAAAAAAAAAACTTTTCAATTGGTCAGTTGATACAACTGCCTAAATTTTTACAGTTGAATTTGTAGTCTTATAACATTGCAAGTTATAAGTTGGAACTTGCAACCATATTAACTCATATGTATTCCTTATATTCATTGGTTTGTCTTCTTGCAAATAGTATGTACAATTGGCAATCATATATTTGAGCATTTATATTATTTAACCACTTTGAGTTTATTGTTTGCTAGGTTTTCCTTTAAAAAAAAAAAGAGAGAGACTGATCATGTGTTGTAAAAACAATCCTTACTGTTTACTAGTTACATACATAAATACATTCATTATAAAAGAATGTCATGTGTATTGTATACTTGTATTGTTTCAGTTGTTAAATGTCACAATGAATAGTATGTCTAGTGTTATACTATACTGATTATGTTAAAACCAAGAATAGATATTGATTCTTTGATTTTTCTGTTACATGTAATGCTATTGTGTCGAGTCAATAGTATGATAAAGGAGTTGCATCCTGAGAACTCTTTAAGAAGAAAGTGTCTAGTGTTTCCCCGAACCAATAATGGACAGTCTAATGAGTATTCCAGTGCTTCAAGTGTCGATGTTTCTAGCTTAGAGAACATTCAGTGCAACAATACCAAAACAATATGTTAAACCATAAAAAAAAAGAAATAAATAAATAAAATAAACATTGTTACACTATAGACATTGGACATGTGATAAACACCTCTTAACTCGTGAAAATATACTTTCTTGTAGGTGATTTTGATTAAGGTCTGTGGAGACCAGTTTGTCTGTTCAACCAAGGTAGGATTGTTGGATGTTAAAATTTACATAAAACTATCGTTGTTTGTTATTAGATAACTCAGGAGATCTTGTAAATTGTTGTATAGAAACATTATTGATTATTGTTTGTCATGTTATGACAAACAACAATCATTTTGATACCTGTAACAATCAAAAAGCCGACATGAAGAACACTATTTCCAGCTGTACCAACAGCAGTGTTTTGACCTGCTATCGAGTGTTTCTAATTTGCCTCGTACAAGTGTCACACAAATCATGATATATTTTGTTTAATAATCTGCTGTATAATTTTGTATTTTTAATAAACCCTGTTTTGTTTGTTTGTTTACCCTTTTTGTCTCTTGACCATTCTTCCTAATTGCACATAATTCACTGAATAAGCTTATTTAAAGAACCATTAATTGCAGTCACTCCGGGGCCCCCTTATCTAAGAGGTACCTCTGGGTGAAAAATCACAACACATGTTGCAATTTGCTCTTTACTTCTCAGAGTAAATTTAAGAACACAAGATTTTTGTCCTGAAGTAACTGTTAGATGATCACATTAAATCCAGGTCTTCTGGAAACACATATTAGCGTGAAGCCTTGTCGGAAGCCGAGTGATTCACAGAGAACGTTAATTGGCAGGCATGCTAAAAACAGAAGAAGAAAACCTGTGGAACAGGGAGCTGACTGCAGTTTATAATGCTCTGAGAGGGGTAAGTAAAATGAATGAGGGCAGAATTTTCACTGTTATAAAGAATTCAAGAACTAGGAGCCATTAATTCAAATTACAAAGGAAAGAGGCACAGAATATATTGTACAAAGTTTTCTTTTAGCCAGCGAGAGTCTTCAATTACTGGAACGAGTTGCCTCTGCGGGCAGCTGAGGCTGACAGTTTGAATAAATTCAAGGGTCAACTGAATAGTTGACTATATGAAGAGGGAAGTTCATAATTTGTATATTCTTTTCTACCTTTTTTTTTCTTTTTTTTTTTTTTTTTTGCTAGTGCAATGGCTTCCTTGCACTATATGGTTACACTAATTGTTGTAACTACAAACTACATCTTGCTTATTTGCAAAGTTATTTACAGTAGGGCACGAAATAAGCAAAGGGGATGCCTTTGTTTGTTTGAAGAGAATAAATGCAAATTCAGCACTGTGATGGGTGAATATGAGAGCCTGAAGAACAGGTTTAATGCCCTCAAAGAATTAAATGAGTGACCCAGCACTCAGCTCAATGATCAAGCTCACAGTCATGCATCAGACAACTCAGTAGCATCTCCCATGTCAGAATAATAGCTACCTCCTACCTGTGGTTCCACAGGTAGGAGGGTAGCTATTATCAGTAACTCCTTTGTCAAGGAAATAGAAAATATATTATACAAAAAGGATAGATTGAATCTTACCAGGGTATTTTTGCTATGGACAAAAGTTGATTATGATGAACAGTTATGTTTTAAGGCCACAAAAGGTGATACTGTTGTAAAAATTGGTACTAATCATCACAACAATAATTAATCTGCTGATTGGCTTAAAGGGATAATGAAAATAAAATCATGTCGGGATTAAATTTGAGTGTGTCTAGAATTTTGTCCAGACATGACAGAAGGAAGTACATAAGCCTTTTCAATCAATTTGGCTGGGAAAGATTGTGGAAGGCTTTGGGAGACAATTTTTCTCAGTACGATTTGTCCTTGTTAAGTTATAGTTTCATTGTGTTTTCACAAGGATGAAATTTGCAATATAAAATAAAAGCGGTTTAAGAATATTTGCTGATACTAAGAAGGCAGTTAAGGAGGATTAGAGAACTGTAGGTATGGTGGCGGTGGTGGTGGGGGGGATGAAGAGTACAGTGGCTAATAAATTGATTAACATTGGCCACAAGATGTAAAATGGATTCTTGCATTATGCAGCAGCCTCAAAAGGAAAGTGTGGCAGATTACAGGACCTGCTGGGGATACTTGTGAGAAAAGCAGATAATGTGAGTTTGTCACAATTAACTAAGGGCAAAACCAGACAAACATACATGCTTGTACATGAATGCTAAGCATATAATAAATAACTTTAATGAATTTTAATTTTAAGTACAAGTTAAAATACTTGCCATTATAAAGATATTGGAAACTCAACCATTATAAAGATATTGGAAACATGATGCCACTCAAACATAGGGTATACAGAATTTGCATATGGCAAGTTAGACTTGTACAGAAAGAACACACAGGACAGGAGGGAGAGAAGTTATGTTAAGAAGCACATAGAATCTATGTGCTTCCTAAAGAAGAACTGGATATAAACACTGGAAAAACAAAAATGAGAGTACCACTATGTTACAGGCCAAATGACTGTGATGAGTATAGAAAACAATTATACAGATAGAATGGGATAGTAAATAAGAATATCTCATAACAGGGGAGTTTATAACTTTCCGGATATTGATTGCAAGGTCTGGTCACTTTCCTGATGCAACGGATGACCGATTTCTACAACAGCATATTAAAACAGGCAACGAGAAAAAGCAATACTCTATGTTTATCAGTAGTGCTAATTCATGCATTAAGAATCTCTAGATAAAGGAACAACTAGGTGGCAATGATCAAAACACCGTATTTCCCCATGTATAAGATGCACCTTAATTTTGGGGCCCGAAATTTGAAAAAAAATGTATTACATAAAGTTATTGAACTCAAGTTTTATTCTTCATAAAATTCATACAACTCATCACTGTCAAAACTCCCATCCGTTAGCTTGTCCCCATCTGTGTCTGATGACGAATCACTGTCTTCATATATTGCCTTGTCCTCAGTTCCGTCTATGACATTTGAAATGCCACACTTCTTAAATGACTTGACAACAATCTCAATCTTGATATTATCCCAGGATCTTTTCACCTAGGTACAAACTTCTTCTATAGTTGGTTTCTTCACTCTTCCTGCTGGTGTCAAATTGTCCCCAGAAGACTTCATCCATTAGTTCCATTCGTCTCTCGTGTCAGCTTTGAAGGGTTTGTTAATGCTGACATCAAGTGGTTGGAGCTGGGATGTCAATCAAGGTATGACAGCAAGTTTTGTTTTTTTGCTCTGCAGCAATCTTCTTTATAATTTTTGTTATGTGTGCCCTGAACTGATCAAGCACCAATTGATCAATTCAGGGCACACATAACAAAAACAGGTTTGCCTTTTGTTTGCATAAGAGCAAACAAAAGGCAGGTTTGCATAAGAGCCCACCTGGTCTCCTGCTCCAAACTTTCTCAAACCAGATCTTCATCCCATCCTGATCCATCCAACCCTTGTCACGAACGTGGACAATCACTCCTCGAGGAATGTCTTCTTTTGGCATTGTTTTGCGTTTGAAAATCAGCATAGGAGGCAGCTTGGTTCCGTTGGCACAACAAGCTAGAACAACTGTATAATGGCTCTTTTCATGTACACGTGTCTTCACAGTTACAGTTTTCACCCACTTCTTATCAACAGTTCTGTTACTTGGGACATCAAATTGAAGGGGGACTTTGTCCATATTTGCAATCTGTCCCAACTCAAACTGATGTGTCTTCCGACATTGAATGACAAAACAATGAAATTCAAGGAACTTCTGCTCATAGCTTTCAGGCATCTTTTGGGCAAGTCTGGTGTGTGTACGCATGCTTAGTCCATTCCGTTTCATGAATCTGAAGCACCAATTGTGTCCTCCTTTGAAATCAGTAACTTCTTTGTCATCAGCAATTCTTCTTGCCTCATGCTGAACCATCTTTGTGGACACAGGAATTCCAATTGCCCTTTGCTCCTCAATCCACATCTTCAATTCCCTCTCTAAATCAGGCCATTTTGCTGACTTACCTCTCACGGCCTTCTTCTGCCGTGGCGTTTTCAGTAGGGTTTCTTCTTCCTGTAGCCAGTCTCGGATTGTTTTCTCAGTTGGAGGAGGACCAAACTTACGTTCAGCAGCACGATTTCCATTCACTTTTGCAAACTGGATCACTTTTAACTTGAATTCAGCACTGTACGAAAATCTTTTCTGAGCAGAACGTGGCAAAACATAACCTAATATACCGGTAACAAGTGCGAAACAATGAGCACAAAGACAACAAGTGCGAAAAAGCGGAAAATGCAAGTAAAAAAAAAAAAATCTACAACCACTGTATAAGGCGCACTCAATTTTTAGACCCCAAATTTTTCGAAAAAAAGGTGTGTCTTGTACATAGGGAAATACGGTACATACTGATGTGCAATTTTGTTAAAAATATAACTATTGTCAAGGGTAAAGGGAAGGGATTTTGCTTTCATAAAGGTGACTGCAATGGTCTTAGAACATGCTTGAATTCATTTCAGTGAGATGAACTGATGTGTTATCAACTAAAAATTCTAAGTGGGAAACAGAGAAATAATCATGAAAGCTACTGAGCTTTTTATACCAACTAAGGGATATTGCTCAACATAATCCCATCCACACCAGGCAACTGGTGTGGATGGGATCTATCCACATATATTTAAGGAGATGGCAAAGGAAGTAAGCAAACCCTTAGCCATATTTATGAGAGCAACCTTGAATTCAGGGGAAGTGCAGACTGGAGATGTGCAAATGTATCCCAAATTCACAAAGGGGAATCAAAGGGTGACACGGGTAATTACAGACAAGTTAGTTTAACTTACGTTCCGGGGAAAATAATGGCGTCACTGGTTAAAGATGCATTGCAGGATCATCTAGATAAGACTGCAGTAATAATTCAGACACAGCATGAGTTTGTTAAGGGTAAGTCTTGTCTGACGAATTTGATTGGATACTATGATGTGGTTACAAAGGAACTGGATGCAAAAAATAATGCTGATATTATATACAGTAGAGTCCCGATTATCCGAGCTAATGTAGACCACGAACAGCTCGGATACGGTCAAACTCAGTTAACATGGAAATTTTTCGTATACTGACCTTGCGACAATGTTTCCCTCTCCTCTAGGATCTCCCTCATTCCTGCCATTAAGGAACAAAATGTACTTACATATGTACTATATAATATTGGTGTAAACACACCATAGACAACTCTTAAACAAAAAAAAACTACATTAGTAGTTTGAAGGGCATCATTTTATCTGTATCTCATATTGTGCTCTTCCTTCGCAATGAGTTGCCATGTATTGCACTACCTCGAATAAGTAATGCTTAACTAAAAGAGAAGACTTTTGTTACTTATCCTCAGTGGGCACCACCACCCAGAAGGCACCGTTTCAAGGCTTGTTGGCCTTTCATTGGTGGGTGGGCAGGTACCGTGGTATTGCAGACATGACAATCCAGTTGTGAAAATAATCCCAGAGATGCCAGAAAGTGTATGTGATAATATTTAAGTAAAATTAAATGCAACAAGGCATCATATCTAACAATAGTCTATAAGAGAATAAGTAACAATAGTCTTCTCTTTTAGTGAAGCATTACTTATTCAAGGTAGTGCAATACATGGCAACTTGTTATGAAGGAAGAGCACAATATGAAATACAGAGAAAATGCCCTTCAAACTGCTAACGTAGTTTTTTGTTTAAGAGTTGTCTATGGTATGTTTACACCAATATTATATAGATTATTATACTCTTAAAGATATGATGCCATGTTGCATTTAATTTTACTTATACATATGTACGTACCATAAGAAAAAGAATACATGTATGTATGTAATAACATACTGTAACTGTGTTTATGGCAAAGGTAAAGAAAGTCCACATGACAAGTACGGCAAATTTCGGAGTGGTTTAATAGTGGAACTAGTTTGCAGTGACGGCATTTGCATTGTTGCTCACTCAGTAAACAGACGGTGGGTGTTATCAATCAGGAATAGAAATTGAATCCCATGGGAGCTTAAACCCCTCAGGTTACCCCCTCCTGAAATGGAGGGGGTAACCTGACCTTTTTTTCTATTGAATCATGGGTGGACTAGAGGATAATTTTTATTATTATTACTGTATTTTATTTATTTATTTTATTTTTTTTTTTCTCTAAAGACACTCACAGGCAAAGAATGACTTTTACAAGAACTTTCCACGTAACTCCATTCGTGATTCAATTAGTTTAAAATAATTATTGCACTTAAAAGTACTTTCGGTCTTATTAATTTTGATTTCATCAAAAAATCAAGGAAGTTGAAGCAACGTTTCATTTTCCCCCACAAATTTCTTCCAACTTTAAAAGATTCATTGCTGATATTATCTATATGTCATTCATTCCGAAACTAATTATGCACCGTTCTTTATTCATTAATACACGTCATAATGCCAACCAATGACTAAACCAATGTTATCATCTGTCCTGTTCATGCACCAATCAGTACATCGTGTCACACCAACCTGTCGATCAATATATCGTTCTTGACTTCTACTACAGACCGATAACATCCACCGTCTGTTTACCAAGCAAGCAACACTACAAGTGCAGTGCGGCAAAATATACTGTACTTTCATGTACTTTCAGGTGATGCATGTACTGTATAGTACATGCATCACCGTGATTACAGCATCAGGCTTTAGAAAAAAAGTCTTTCAAAGTCTTTTGTTTTAAAGTTCCTCACTTGTTTGCTGCAATGTTTCTCGTGTGTCTCAACAACAGTAGATCGGCAGGTGTACTCTCATTCTGCTGTTTGACGTATCGCAGTGCAGTAAACCTAAATGCATCAATCGCATTTAGGCTTTCCGTATGCGAGCCTTCTCCTGGACACACATCATCTTCACTCTTTTGTTTTCCCCCACTCACTAAATTAATAATCATATCATCGGTCATCTCCTGTTGCTCATCCTCATTCATCCAATCTTGAATGTCTTCTGCCTAACAGGTACTGAATTTGGAAGATTTTTTACTAGCTCTATAAGCAGAAGATTACCTTCATCGTCATCTTCTTCCTTGGTTTCACTGAGAATTTTTTTTCCAGGACTTCACAAGAGTTGATGTTTTTACTTCTTCCCATGATTCCACCAGCCAGTAAATGACATCTTTCACATTTATATTTTTAAGGCTTTCAGCAACAGTTCCACCATTTTCAAGATCTTCCAGGAGTTGTTTTATTAAAAGTCATTGTCTGTAGTTCCATTTCAAAGTCTCCAGGATACTTTGATCTAGTGGTTGGATTAGAGACGTTACATTAGGAGGCAAAAAAAAGAGTTTTAATGTCACCAGAGACTAGTTCAGTTTCATCTGGATGAGATGGTGCATTGTCCAGAAGCAACAATGCTTTTTCTGGTAGTTTCTTTTCTGCCAAAAATTTTTGTTGCAGGAACGAAGTCTTCATGGAACCAATTTTTCAACAAACTGGAATCCATCAAGCATTTGATTGGTTAGCATACTTACAAGGAAAGCTTTCCACATGTATGTGTTTGAAGGCTTTTGGTTTCTTAGCCTTTCCAATAAGTAGCAACTTATGCCTGTGACTTCCTGAAGCATTTGAACATGCCAACACTGTCAATCTCTCCTTACTACATTTATACCTGAGCACTGTTTTTTCTTCTTGTGAAGCAAGCATTTTGGTCAGAAGCATTCAATAATTTAAACCTGTTTCGTCACATTTCTAAACTTGATCCAAACGTAAACCTTCCTCCTCTGACTTCTGCCAACTTTTTGGTAAAATACTGCACTTCTTCCTGACAAGCCGATAATTTTTCCCCAGTGGTGTTCAGCTGTCTTACTCCATACTTCTTTTTCCATCTATCTAACTATCCCATGCTAGCTGTAAATTCTTCATCGCCATCACGAAAATTTTTCTGAAATTATAGAGCCTTTGCTTGTATAATTCGTCCAGAAATCGGGCTTCCTTTCTGTCTCATTGGTGTGAACCACAAAAAAAGTGCTTCAGATGTTTGTTCAAACTCTACCTTTTTCATTGTTTTTCTTCTCATGTGCTCATCACTTTTCTCAGACCAGCTTTGTGAACATCATTTTTCAATGTTCTGTCGATTTCACACCCAATCTCCTACAGTCACTTCACCTACACCTCTCTAGCTCTCTAGACAGCTTTTTAATTGTTTCACCCTTGTCTACTCATTTGATGGCATCAAACTTAGTCTCTAATGAAACCACAACAAGTTTCCATTTTACACTCATCGTACATAAAATAAAAATAAAGAAGCCACGCAGAACCGATAAACTAGTGGTAGGCCTGCCATAGCCCAGTGGTCAGGAATGAGAGTGCATGGCATGCATTCCTCGAGTGGACCAGGGTTCAAGCCCGTGACTATTAAATATGATAAATATTTGTATTGACGCTTTATTGTAAACTCTATTGACCTGGTTGTCGTGTCAGAGTATAAACAGAAAATTTAATTTTTTTTTTTTAGTCACAAGCGAAATCATCTAAACGAGATGTCAAACTGAACCTGACAGATAAAACTGTTGAAGTTTCGTGGCAAGTGGGTGGAGGGAGATGAGTCATAGAAATTCCATGAATCAGCACAGCACAGTCTGTTCTCATCACAGTCTTACTCATCATACATACAAACACAAAACTCTTTAAGGCATCACTTAGCCATTATGTAAAAATTGAGCTAAGAGCTAGCTCAGATAACACAGAACCAAGGAAAATTGGGACTCTAGTGTACTTGGATTTCAGGAAAGCTTTTGACAGACACTGTTGCACATGAAAGACTACTGTACAAATTGGAGCAGTATGGTATTAAGGATAAGTTGCTACAATGAATAAAAGGGTGGTTGAGTGAAAGAAGACAGAACAGAAAATCAATGGACTCTGCTCTTCGTGGACTAATGTTATTAATGGAGTCCCCACGGTTCAGAGTCGGGCCCACTGTTGTTTTGTATAATTATTAATAATATTGATAAAGGGGGGCTTAGAGGGGAACAGGTATCCTGTGTGCTATCAGACACTCAGCCTAAAACACTGATGGATCCAATATCTCTCTATTACAGAAGATTTAGGAGAAGTCCGGTTGGCCTGCCTCCCTAAAATCCACTCATGCACACCTTCTCGATGGTAAGCCCTGTTACGTCACTTAGGTGGCAACGAACGTGTAGAGTGGTTCTCTTCAAGGTGCCTGGTCAGCATGAAGAGGAAAAGACCAACCCCTCCAGCAATATGAAAGCACGACGAAACAAATGGCCCTCAGTCCCCAGCAGCTTTCACTCTCCCTCTTACGGCAGCGAGAGGATTAGAGTGGAAGCAGAGGGTGCTAAGAATCTCTGGGTACGACCAGGCTGCCATGCACGGAAACTGAACTTGGCCTGTTATAACGTAAGAACACTCATCGGTGAAGACAGGATATTAGAGCTGGAAAAGGAATTAGAAAATGTGAATTGGATTATCATCGGTTTGGCTGAAACAAGAAGAAGAAATGAATCACTTATAAGTTTATCAAGTGGAAATCTGCTGTACACCAATGGAAACAGTGAAAGGAGTGAAGGTGGAATTGGGTTTCTGGTCCATAAAGATTTTAAAAACAACATTTTGGAATTCAAAAGTACATCACCAAGGGTGTCAAGACTAATACTCAAGATTTCTAAGAGATACAAGCTAAAGATTATAATGATTTATGCACCAACATCGAGCCATGATGATGAAGAGGTTGAAGAAATGTACACTGAAATTGAGAGTCTTCTAGATGAGCAGAAAACCCACTACACTATTATTATGGGAGACTTCAATGCTAAGGTTGGAAAAAGACAAAACAGCACAGAAAGGGGAACTATAGGAAATTTTGGAATTGGTGAAAGAAATGAAAGAGGTGAAAGACTTGTGGAATTTGCAGAATCTCAAGGACTGTCAGTAATGAACACTTTTTTCAAGAAAAGGGTGAACAGAAAGTGGACATGGAAGAGTCCAAATGGATTAACTACTAATGAAATCGACTTCATCCTCACTAACAGAAGATATATTGTGAATGATGTTACCGTCCTGAATAAGGTAAATGTTGGAAGTGATCACAGAATGGTAAGATGTACACTTGATATAGATGTAGGAAAGGAAAGGAAAAAACTGACTCGAGTAAATAATACAAAGGTCTTTAAAATAACAGAGGAGGAGAAAAAGCAGTATGTACTGGAACTTAAGAACAAGTTTGAGCTTCTGCAGACAGCTGAGGACCAAGATATCGACGAGGAATATTACAACTTTTTGAAAGTGATAAAGCCCAAGAAACCTTTAGGGAAAAAGAAATCCAAAGAAGAAAAAATTAGTCAAGAAACACTTGTCATGATGAACCGAAGACGACAAATGAAAAGCAAGAAAAACACTGACAGGGAGAAAATTGAGTATACTGAGTTATGCAAAGCCATTAGAAAGAGACTCAGAGAGGACATAAGAAGATTTAACACAAGAAAAGTAGAACAAGCATTAAGGGAAAACAAAGGATTTAAATCAGCAGCCATGAACAGTAATACAGAAAGACAAATAATACTGAAACTGAAGAATAGCGATGGTGTACTTATAAACAGCAGAGAAGGCATAATTCAAATAGCAGAAGACTACTATAGAGAATTATACAAGGAGCAGGGGAATGATGCCAGCAGTGGGGAAGATGGATTGCAAAGTAGCAACACATACGACATACCCAATATTCTTCCTGATGAGGTAGAGCATGCATTGAAGAAAATGAAGAATCAGAAAGCCCCGGGGGAAGATGAAGTTACTGTAGAGTTGTTAAAATTGGGAGGAAGAGACATAACACAAAAACTGGCAAGGCTCTTCACAAAGTGCATTAGAAAAGGTGTGACGCCTAAGCAGTGGAATAATGCAATCATAGTTTTGCTGCATAAGAAAGGAGATAAATCAGAAATTGGAAATTATAGACCAATTAGCTTGTTATCCCACATCTACAAGTTGTTCACAAGGGTCATTACTAACAGATTAGAAAGAATACTGGATGAGAATCAACCGAAAGAGCAAGCTGGCTTTAGGACAGGATTCTCAACTATGGATCACCTTCATGTAATATCACAGCTAATGGAGAAAGCAAATGAATATAAAACACCATTATGCCTGGCATTTGTGGATTATGAAAAGGCATTTGACTCCATACAGCATAAGGCAATGTTTCGGGCACTGGAAAGACAAGGCATTGATACCCCATATATTATGATTTTGAAGAAAATATACGAGAGTGCTACCTCCTTTATTAGACTAGACAAAGACAGTAGGAAATTTAAAATTGAGAAAGGAGTTCGACAAGGAGACACAATATCTCCGAAGCTATTTACTGCTGCCCTTGAGGAAGCTTTCAGAAGATTAGACTGGTCGCAGAAAGGAGTCAATGTGAATGGAGAGTACCTAAACCATTTACGATTTGCAGATGACATTGTGGTCATAAGCCATGATCCCAAAGAATTAGAGGAAAATCTTAATCAGTTATGCACAGCTAGTAAGGATTTTGGACTAAAGATGAATATGGCTAAAACAAAAGTAATGATGAACAAGTATGCCACAGAAAGGGAAATAATGCTTGAAGGAGCAGTAATTGAAAAGGTGGAGTCATATACTTATCTGGGACAAGTTATTAGCTGTAATAATGATAAATGGCTGGAAGTCAAGAGAAGAATAAATTTTGGATGGATAGCATTCAGGAAATATAGTCACATACTGAAGAGCAATATCCCAGTTTGTCTGAAACGTAAAATAATGGACCAATGTATACTCCCCATCATGACTTATGGAAGTGAAACTTGGGCACTCACCAAAAGAATGGAAGAGAAGCTGAGAACTACACAGCGAAGAATGGAACGAATCATATTGGGAATCAGACTGTTAGATAAGAAGAGAAACACATGGATTAGGCAACAAACTCAAGTAAAGGACATTCTTATCAAAACTAAAGAACTAAAATGGTCTTGGGCAGGACACATAGCTCGAAGACATGATGACAGATGGACTAAGAAAATGACAGAATGGTATCCAAGAGGAGCTAGAAGAAAACCTGGAAGACAAAGGCGGAGATGGATAGATGAAATTCATGAGTTTGTGGGTAGTAAATGGATGTCCAGTGCTCAAAACAGAAGGAACTGGAAAGTTGCTGGAGAGGCCTTCATCCTGCAGTGGATTGAAAATGGCTGATGATGATGATGATGATTGATAAAGGTATATCAGGCTTAGTGTCGAAGTTTGCAGAAGATGATACAAAGGCTGG
Source organism: Mastigoproctus giganteus (assembly GCF_048544385.1). Taxonomy (NCBI): domain Eukaryota; kingdom Metazoa; phylum Arthropoda; class Arachnida; order Uropygi; family Thelyphonidae; genus Mastigoproctus; species Mastigoproctus giganteus. The sequence continues at coordinate 101,070,968 of NC_143577.1, forward strand.
AAGGGTTGTTAATGACAGTAATGGCAGTGCATTACTACAACAGGATCTAGAAAATTTTGGGCAGATGGGCTGAGGAGCTGCAACTAAAGTTTAACATTGACAAATGCAAAGTACTGCATATGGGTAGAAGTAACCCCAGGCTGCAAGAGAAAGTCATGTTAGTCGATGATATGTGGGAATTTTGCTAGTAAGGAAAAGGGGGTGATTATTCCTTTGTAAAAGGCAATGGTCAGGCCATACCTTGAGTACTGCATACAGGTCTGGAGGCCTCATTTCAGGAAAGATGTAGAGTTGCTTGAGAGTGTACAGAGAAGGGCAACAAGATTGGTCAGGGGAATGAAGGGGTCCTCTTACCAATGGCTTAAGTTCTGCAAATTGCAATGGTGGGAGACTAGGCACCTGCGAGATGATCTGATTGAGGTGTATAAGGCCTTGAATGGGTTGAGCACACTGAATTCTGATGGGATTCTTCCGCTTGCTCAGATTACAAACCTAAGGGGACAAATTCAAATTGAGGAAAGATGCTTGTAGAATAGATGTGCAGAAATTTGCCTTTAGCCAGTAAGTGGTTAATTGATGGAACAAATTTCCATCTGTCTTTGTGAAAGTTGATAGCTTAAATAAATTCAAGGAGGAACTGGACAAACTTTTAGAGGGAATGGATGTGCTTTCTTGCATCACATGCCTCCATTACTACTACTATATAAGCCTAAATGGATGACATATCAACTAATGAAACTAATAGCAGTGAAAAAAACTGCATAGAATGTACAGAAATGGTGGGGGATACTGAAACCTACAGTAAGTACAAATTAATGTGCAATCAAGTCACTATGAGGGTTAAGAAAAGCTTAACAGATTATAAGCAGTTCTAAAAATGCAAACAAAAGTAGCAAGGAATTTTTTGCTTAAGTTACCACTAGAAGGAAATGGATGAACTAAATTGAGTCAATGCATATAATACTGTTCGGATTGCTGAAGAACAATAAATATTTTTGCATCTGCATTCATATGTGAAGAAGTTTTTTAAAGATGGAATAACAAATGAATACCATGACATAATTGGAAACTAAATAACTCCGAGAAAAAAAAGTCAAAGATAAACTATTAAAATTTAAAGTAAAGAAGGCACCTGGGCACAGTTGTGCCTAAGTTTTTCCCTCAGTGCACAGAATATCATTTGAATGCTGACCTTACACTGATGTTCAGATGGTTGCCATACAAAAATAATTAATGATTATAACCATTAATAATAATTACAAGTGAATTGGAAAATAAACAATTTAATAACAGATAATCATAATTATTCCATTACACAGATTTGGATAAAAATAAAATTATCTTTAAACCCATTCTTGACAAATATTATATAAAGTTTTAACAAATTTTATAAGCTAGAGTGAAATTTTGAAAAGTAATCCTTATATGCGTCCTATACATCCTTTTTACTGACAGTAAGACAATGCAATCACTTCCATCAGTGAGTGTCAGGAGTTACATTTTCTTTGAAAAATAATTTTTAAACTGAGCTGTGGCATTTCCAAATTTTATTGCATTTATGGTTTCTAAAAGATAAAATATAATTTGTATATTCTGAGAAGTGTTTCCTAATTTAACATAGGCCAAACTTAAGGAAAAGTTTGGCATATGTTAAATTAGTTAGAGTTAAAGAAGGGTGAATTGGCAGCTTGGCAATCATTTAAGGCAGTAGTACATGGGTTTTTGGGTAACAGGAAAGGGAAAAACTATGAAATGTTGGTGTCTACATTGGCAAACCACATCGACAAAAACACTGGCAAAAACATCTAATGTCGTTGAAAATTCATTTTCTTCATTCCCATCTTGAATTTTTCCCTGAAAATCTGGGAGATGTAAGTGATGAACAAGAGGAGCGGTTTCATCAAGATATTTCCACAATGGAAAAGCGGTACCGAGGTTTCTGGGATCCTGTAATGATGGGGGATTACTGCTGGTTCCTTGTGAGGGAGAGTAAGCAGGAATACAAGTTAAAATAGTTTAGTAGTAAACATTTTTTAAGTAGGTTATCAAAATCTGGCAAGGAGTTAAGTGATTTTGTAATAATTAGAGTAAAGTGGAGGAGAAATTGTTGAAATTCAACATAAGAAATGCACCTGCGGGTGGATGGGATCTATCCAGTTATGTTAAAGGAAGCAGCAAAGGAAGTAAGCTTCTTTGTGAAATTGTGAAAGCTTCTTTGGACTCAGGGGAGGTCCCCATGGACTGCAGATTGCAAATGTGTCTCCAATTTACAAATTGGGATCAAAGGGTGACAAGTAGTTACAGACCTGTTAGTCTAATTTCTGTTTCAGGGAAAATAATGGAGTCACTGGTTAAGGAAGTGATGCAGGATTATCTGAACAAGACTTGAGTTATAGTTCATGCACAGCATGGTCACAAAGGAACTGGATGCAAGAAGTAATTTTGATATCATATACTTGGATTTTAGGAAAGCTTTTTATACTGTGGCACACGGAAGATTACTGTACAAATTCAAACAGTATGGCGTAAAGGGCAAACTGCTACAATGGATAAAAAGATGGTTGAGTGGGAGAAGACAGAGTGGTAATCGATGGACAGTGCTCTTCGTGGAATAATGTTATTAGAAGAGTCCCCAGGATTCGGTGTTGGGCCCATTGTTGTTTTTGGTATTTATCAATGATACTGATGAAGGTATATCAGGGTTAATGTCTAAGTTTGCAGATGATACGAAGATTGGCAGGATTGTTAATGACAGTACATACTGCAACAGGATCTCGTAAAGTTCAGCAGATGGGCTGAGAGGTGGCAACTGAAGTTTAACATTAAAAAATGTAAAGTACTGCATATGGGTAGGAGTAACTACAGAATAATGTACCAACTGGGTGGTATTACACTCAGGGTAGTGGAGAATGAGAAGGACCTGTAGGTAATTGTGTAGTCAGATATGAAGTTTTCTGAGCAGTGCAGACAGTCTGCAAGAGTAGCTCATGGCGTCTTGTGAATGATATGCAGGAATTTTGCTAGCAGGGATAAGGGGGTGATTGTCCCCTTGTATAAAGCAAACGGTCCGGCCACATCTTGAGTACTGCATACAGGTCAGGAGGCTTCATTTTAGGAAGGATGTAGAGCTGCTGGGACGAGTACAGAAAAGGGCAATGAGACTGGTGAGTGGAGAAAAGGGCTGGTGCTACCAAGAAAGACTTAAGTTCTGCAAATTGCAGCTTCTAGAGAGTCACCTGTGTGGCGATCTAATTGAGGTGTTGTTGTTGTTGTTGTTGTGGGGGTTTTTTGGCGCATAAGCTGCTTTGGCTATAATGCGCCTATTCCTTTATTGTAATAAACTATTAGAATTTCTTGTCATGTCAGATAAGGAGATTCAGAAATGAGTAAAAAGTCCAATTTTCTTCAGAAAATTAAAAAATTCAGGAATATTTGCATTGTCACCAATGACATTCTCTAGGGTTATTGGTTTCCGAAGGTTAACCAAAGATAGTAGGGTTGTATTTCTGTCTTGATTATAGTGTGGGCATTCAATGAGAATGTGTTTCACAGTCAAATTTAGAGAACAATGTGGACACTGTGGTGGATCATCTCCTGTGAGTAAATGAAGGTGAGTCAAATGTGTATGGCCTATTCTTGATCTTGAAAGAAGTACTTCTTCTCGTCTTGATGAACGGACACTGGAACGCCAAATTCTAGGATCCTGTTTAAATTGAAAAAGTTTGTTATTTGTTTGAGAGTGCCAGAGTGCTGTCCATTCTGTTAGGCATGCACCACGAATGATTTGTGGATAGTCTGATGCTGGAACAGGTATATTGGTTAAATTTAAGGTAGATGGATTTTTTGCAGCTTTATCGGCCAGTTCATTACCAGAAATTCCAGAATGTGCTGGAATCCAGCAGAAGGTGATGAGTTGGTGGCGCTCTTCAATCTGCAGTAATAATCTTCTAATTTCATTTAGAAAAGGGTGATCTTTATCTGCGGAGTTAGATAATGCCATAATTGAGCTGAGGGAGTCAGTGTAAATAACAAATTTTAATGAGCAGTCAGAACTGAGATTTTCTAAGGCTAGTTTAATTGCATATAATTCTGCTGAGAAGATGCTGAATTCAGGTGGAAGGGATGCTGAGATAGTGGTATTTAGGAACACTGCTGCTGCTCCAACGTTTGAGTTAGATTTAGAGCCATCTGTATAAATTGGAGAAAAGTCAAAATATCTGTGAGTGTGAATTGCATGAAGTTGTTTCACATTTGATTCTTGAAGAACATTTTTTTTTCCCCACTGGCTAAGGTAAGTGTCACAGGTGGGTAGAGGAGTACACGTCCATGGTGGTTGAGCGCATGTTACTACTTCTTGTACAGAATGAATGGGGACATTCCAAACCTGCATTAGTTCAAGAAGGCGAAGACCAGCTGGTTTTACTATGGTAGGCTTAATTCTGTAGAGGCTTTCTAATGGTGGCTTGAATAAGTATGACTGAATTGGATGCGAGGCACAACTATGTATTTTAACGGCATACTTCAGTAGCAATGTTTTCCTACGTAGAGTTAAAGGGGGCTCATGTGCATCGATGTAGAGGCTATGTGCTGGTGATGTTCTGAAAGCCCCAAGTGCAGTCCTCAAGGCGCTGTGCTGAACTGGATCAAGCCAGCGCAAAGCACTTGCTCTGGCAGAATCATAGACAGGTGCACCATAATCGAGACGGGATCGGATTAATGCCCTATATAACCGAAGTAGGGAGGTGCGATCTGCACCCCATGTTAGGGCGGATAAAGTTCTGAGTATATTTAACTTTTTTAAACAGGAAGTACGAACATTTTTTATATGGTCTAAGAAATTTAATTTGTTGTCAAGGATTAATCCTAGAAATCTGATGTTAGTAGTGACTGGGATGGAAACATTGGAAATTTGAAGTTCAGGATCCAGATGGAGTTTGCGTTGTCGACAAAAATGGATAGCAACTGTTTTCTGTTGTGAGAGTCGATAGCCGTTAAGGCTGGCCCATTGTTGTATTTTATTCAGTGATATCTGAAGCTGCCTTTCAATAGATCTCATGCTTTGGGAATGACAGGAAATGGAAAGGTCATCCGCGTAAAGATATGATTCAACTGTGTTTGGAAGCTGTTTAGTGATGGAATCGATTCTAAGAGCAAAGAGAGTGGCACTCAGTACAGATCCCTGAGGAACACCTTCTTCCTGAATGAAAGTTGTAGAGAGGTCGTTTTGGTATTTTACTTGAAACGATCTAGTGTATAAAAAGTTCTGAACAAATATGGGAAGATTGCCCCGTAGACCGAGAGAATAAAGATCACTAAGTATGCCATGTCGCCAGGTGGTGTCAAAAGCCTTCTGTATATCTATAGAAACCATTACCAGATGCTCATGTTTAACGAAAGCATTGCGAATGGCAAATTCAGCCTTGATCATGAGATCTAAACATGATCTGTTCTGTCGAAAGCCATGCTGACTATTGCTCAGTCTACTGTGGATAATTTTTTCAAGGATTTTGCTGAGGCAGCTGGACAGAGATATTGGTCTATAGTTATGGGGATTGGTTGGATCTTTTCCAGGCTTCAGGAAAGCCAAAACATTAGAGTGGTGCCAAGAAGCTGGATAAACATTTTCTAAAAAAAATACGGTTGTAAAAGACCAGGAGGAGGCGCAAAGCTTTGTCATCAAGATGTTGCAGCATGATATAATAGATCCCATCTGGTCCGGCGGCACCATTACGAGCTGTTTTAATGGCATGCAATAGTTCAGAATATTGTAGAGGTTTGTTATATGGTAGAATGAGGGGAGTTTGGAAGGTAACAGAATACTGTTCTCGACTGTTTTTAATTCGTTGGAAAGATGTAGTATAAGCTGATGTTGCTGAGATCTCAGCAAAAGTATTGCCCAGAGCATTAGCTATATCCGAGGGACTAGATAAATCTCGCCCATTCCAGGAGAGGACTGGAGAAGGTATGGTTGGAAACTTACCAGAGAGCTGTCTAATTTTTTTTCCAAATTAATTTGCTGTCAGTGTTTCTGTTAATTGTTGATGCAAAACGGGTCCAGGATTCTTTTTTGGCTTGCCTCTGTATGTAACGTGCTTTTGCCCTTTCTTTCTTATAATTTATCAGATTGGCTGTGATTGGATATTGCCGAAACAAATTCCACGCTTTATTTTTTGCCTTTTTTGCTTTGGTGCACTCCTCGTTCCACCAATAATTATAGTGTTTACGGCCCGGTGGATTTGATAATGGTATTGTATCTTTAGCCACGTTTAGGAGATGCGACGTGATGTAATCTGTCACATCATCAATACGCTGGAGACGGATTTTTTTCTCATCGAAACAGATTGATGACTGAAATTTTGCCCAGTTTGCTCTTGTAAATTTCCATTTCCTGCAGGGTTTAGTTAAAGGAGTCTGTGTTATCAATACCTTGCATACGATTGGGAAGTGATCACTGCCCATAGGATCGTTTATAACATACCACTCTATGGTCGGGACCAGTACTGGAGAACAAATGGAAAGATCTATTGCTGAAGTATGTCCAGTTGGGAGCTGAATGTGAGTGTGCGTGCCAGTATTCAGTATGGCGAGGTTTAGTGCATTAATTGAGGTGTATAAGGCATATAATGGTTTGAGCAAGCTGAATTCTAATGGGATGCTTTCTCTTGCTCAGATTACTCACCTGAGGGGACAAATTCAAATTGAGGAAAACGAATTGTAGAATAGATGTGTGGAAATTTGCCTTTTATCCAGCAGATGGTTGATAGTTGGGAGAAACTTCCATCTGTTGTAGTGGAGGTCAATAGCCTTAAATAAGTTCAGGGCAGAACTAGACAAACATTTGGAGTGAATGGATAGGTGAAATGGGAGTTTTTTTTTTTTTTTTTGGCTGATGCTATATAAGCTTGCTTTCTTGCATCATATGCCTCTACTAATGCTAATCAGTTGGTGATCACATCAGTAGGTTTTACTGTATAAATAAAATCTAGACCAGAAGCAAACTAAAGTTAATGATTTTAATTAATTAAAAGAAGTGGCTATACTCTTAAATCATGTTCTCATATGGGGAGATTGTTTAATTTTAAGTCATGCAGTTTGTGGCAACTTGTCAATAATCAAAGTTATATGAGGGAAATCAAACCACATAACTTTTTTCACGGCAAAGAATACTAAATACATTTCCTTTTTTAATTAAAACAGTTCCTTAAACTATTAATCTAAAATGAAATTGGATTAAAGAAAATATTAAATTTTAATGAACCACCATATGATGTACTTTTAAGATAGTCTGTTCACAATTACTTACCCCAAACAGGCAAGTCATCTATATACATCTGATACCAATAGTGATTTTTCACAGCATAAACAAATGCTTGAAGCCTTTCTTCCTTTAGATCTACTTCACAGTAAAGAGTTTTAGCCACGGGGGCTTGAAAGAAAAGAAAAAAAAAAAAAAAATGTAAACATTACTGGTAAGAGAATCAACAAATGGTAATTGTAATATTAATAAAAAAAAAAAAAAAAAAAATATCTGAGCATCATTTATTATACCACTATTGAAGAGAACCAAACTTAAAAGTCAAATTCCATTATTTATTTTACTACTGAAATGGAAGGGGTGGAACTGTAAATGACTACTGGAAAAATTGACAATTATTCCACTGTATATTTTATACATGTTACATTTTTATATGTTATACAGTGAAATAATGAGTTGTTGTTATTATTTGGTTTTTAGGAGCATTAGCAACTAAAGCCATATTGCTCCGGGGATATGCGGTGGTCATTCCCTGACCTTTCCACATCCTCCATATTTCGTGGTCACGGGCTCGAACCCCGATCTAATCAAGAAGCATGTGCTACGCACTGTTGCTCCTGCCCACCTGGCTACAGAGGCACCGGAAATAATGAGTAATGTGAGCAATAAGCAATAATATTGTGCAGAGGAATAATAATGCCAAATTTTAGAAATTGGACATTTCTAATTTTTCAAATTTATATTAAGAACACCAAACAAAAAGTATTTTGCAGTGGCTACATTAAATCAAAACTTAAGGAAGGAAGGAATGATATATATGTATATATAATAAGGCCAACTTTCTGGACAATGAAGGCTTGACTTTATGGGCATATCAGAGACACAAGATGACCTAAATTAATAAAGGTGAGTGCACAGCCTAAAACTCAAACCATCATGACAGCTATTCAAGAAGTGATTACCTCTATTTTAACAAACTTAGGCTAACCTGTGAATAATATACTGAGTCTAAGTAAGCAACCAAGCAGTGTATGAAAGAACTTACAATTAAAACATAAAAGATTACATGTAACTTTAATCCCAATTCTGGGCTGCATTTGTTCTATACTGCAAAGTAGTAAAAGTAAGGGTGTGGGATAGTAGTAAAAGTAAGGGTGTGGGATAGTAGTAAAAGTAAGGGTGTGGGATTATATTTCATTGTAGACAATGAAATAATTTAAAAATTGTACAATTCTGTACTCTTGGTATTTTCAAATTAATGAGAGGAATTAGCTCAATATATCCAGGTAAAACATTTCTTCACTAACACTCTCCTTGAATTTAAACAAATATTACAATAAAAAATGAATTCTACCCTCTGAGGCAAACCAATCAGCAATCCAATGTACCCAGCAACCATTACCGAGAGGTCTAAACCTCTCTCCACAATACATCAGAACTCCAATGATCAACGAGTGGGAACAACTCTCACTCGTTGAGGGACATAGTGAGCCTTGTTGCTCTTTCATACTCTTGGTATATATGCTTTAGTTCCACCAATAAGAGAGGCAAACATTTTGGCTGTGAATGCTTTCACCTATGTTCACATTAGAAAGTTGACTTTAATTGGTAATGAAGTGTTATCAATGAATTAGCATGAGAATTTACTACTTGTTTAAAACTCAGGGGACCTGAAACAGCTGTCACAATGGTGCAGAGTTTGACAAATAGAATCATGCTTAACAGTGGCGTAGCTACCATGTAGGCAGGCAGGGCAATTACCTCCAGGCCCGGGCCCTTGAGGGGCCCGGCTTCTTTGGCTGTCTCCTGTTTTTGCAATTTTCATCAAGTAGAGGCCCGAACATGTTCTTTGCCTCCGGGTCCGAAAAAGGGTAGCTACACTAGTAACACTTAAGATGACGCTATTTATATAAAGTATTGGCAATTTATATCAACGTGTAGAAAAAAAAAAAAAAAAAGTGTATCCCAAAAAAACAGGAGGAAAGCAGGAGATATTTGGAAAAGCAAATTTCATTTCTAGTGAACCAACAATTAAGTTTCACAGGCAAAATACACATTTTATATTAAAATACAGCCATGTTTATCCACTACAGTATGCTTTTAAATATTTGCTTACCTCACAATTTTCTCTCTGTGGTTTTTGTTTAAATATTCTATTAGACATCATGCATACCTGCATCGATAAAAATATTGCTGCAGACTTTGCTTGTAACAATATTTTTCAACAGAAAATCCCAAATTTTTCCTCTGCAGAAACCTTGAGTCAAAGCTTTGTTTAAAAAAAATGGCTATGCTGCCTAAACTTGGCTAGGCAGCATTGTCATTATTTTGAGCAAAAGAATTATAGGTAAAGAAATAGATGAAGTAATAGATTTTTGCAGCATCAGTTCTGTCAGTTTCAGTGTGAGAACCTACCAGACACTATTATATATGAAAAAAAAAAAAAAAAAAAAGGATGTACTGTAAACGACCAGTGCACAAGAAAGCTTTGAATATAACAAATTCGCCCAAGTCATGCTTGCCATTGTAGCAATTCCTTATCTGGCTGCACATTCTCTCACATTCAGCATTACTATGAAGACCTGTTAAAATGCTAGGCATGGCCTGGGAAAATCTTTTACATTTTAAGCTTCTTGTGCACTGGTGTGTTCCCCAGGTAAGGGCAACTGAAAACAATTTTTTCTTCATTCATAATAGTGTCTGGTAGGTAACCAACTGAAACCAACAGCATTGATGCTGCAAAACATCTATTATTTCATCTACTTCTTTACCTTTGGCAACACCAAGAAGTACTGGAAAACTAAACCAAAAAAAATTGTGTGCGTGACAAGCAAGCATAGCGGAAGTTAAGTGAAACTTATATAAGCGAACATTTATCACTTGACCAACAAGCCGTATTGACCATATAAATGCCGCAGGTGACGAATCTGCATGAATGGGAGCCTCAGAGATACAAGACATTCCATTACCAAATCTAGTTTAAGCAAGTGCTGTGGCATTGGGTGATATTTAAAACTATTTGACTTCGATAGAGGCAGAATCGCTTTGTTCTTGAGAGAGCCATGACAGCTGTTACAGGTTGCCATTTGACTTAGATCCTCATTTGGAAATGCTGTTTCAAGAAGAGCATGATCTCAAGCTGCTACAATCTTCACATCATTCTTGAACCAAAGCCGATCATACATGGAACAGACTGAACCGAAATCATTATCCAGGAATGTACGTTTTAGGTGTTGAATGAATTTGAGTACTTCTGGCAGTCAGTTTTGGCTTCTTCACTTCTTCGCTTTTCATTTACGACTGGGCTTCAAGGACTTCGTCATTTTCATTTGCAGGACCAACTTCCATCACTGCTCCTTCCAAATTCACTTCTAACATTTCTGGGGAAATGCTCTGAAGATGTGGATGCACCTTTTCCAGCTTCTTTGTTCAACTTCGTCGCACACTATAATTTCTTCCACTGTTGAAATAGTTTAGATCTCTCCTTTGTACTCAATGGAGGTGGTTTCGGTGGTAACATTGCACGTATATGTGCACTATATGTCTTACAACACTCAACTACAGTGGACCCCCATTTTATGACTGTTTCACTGTACAATCAAATCACTTTACGACGGACACTCTGTAACAAAATACCGTTCACTATATGATATGTAGTAACACTGGTCATTGTGATCACATTTACGAATTGAATTTTAATTCTGTTAATGGTGATTCTAATAAACGAATATAGGAGGAATAATATTCACAGGCTATAAAAGTAAGGATATAAAGCACAGATTTACACTTATTACCTTACAAATTAACAAAATTAAATGATACGTGAAAATCAGAAGAATATTTTCCACAGGTTAACAAAAGAAAAAAAAAAAGGAAGGTAAAAAGCCAACTATACCAGGTATTCGCAGGTGGTCATCCTCCCATTTACTAACCGGACCTGATGCAGCTTAACTTTGGGGATTATACGAGAAGGGGAGCATTTAACCTAGTACAATAGATGGCTGTTTAGAATGTCTGTAGTGCATTTACTTATGGTAATGGTCACATTTTCGTTGCATTTTTTTGTAAATACACAAATGCAAGTTACTCCCATCTGAAAACTGAACGGAGTGCACCTAAAAAAGTTTCATTTCAAAAATTCAAATCTGAAAATGATGCACCATCAGTTTATGTGATTTGGAAACTACCTCAGCATTTATAAGTACATCACTTTTCAATGGGAACTTGTGTACCACGTAATCATGTGCAGACAACATACTTCCTCAGCAAGCAAAGAACAGAATCTTCTCTTCTCTAGACTCTTCACAACCTTGGAGGTATAAATGAATAATTAAGTAAGAAATGACTAAGGCAGAATCATCCTTTTGGTCAGTCTGCTATAGTAATCAATTCCAAAATGGAAGTGGAAGAGTTGAAACTGTTAGTAAATAAATTTGTGCATAACATTTTTCAACATATCTAGGAGAGTAATGACCTCAGTATATGGACAGGAAATAATTTGGACTGAAGAGCTATGTTCAGATTTTCAAATGTTGTCATAATATTTAAAAGAAACATGAACTGGCTTTCTGCATGAATAAGAATAACATTCCTAGAATTATCAGCCTGCCTGACCTGTTTAAGATTGCTTTCACCAGACATTTGTAATCCAGGAGTTTTCTGTTGGGGGAGTTCATCAATGTGTCTTCTTTCAAAACTTTTGGATCATGAACTGGATTTGGATACAAGTCAATGAAACTCACTAGTGATTGCTTGTTGCACTTTTTAATTTAGTAACTGAAACAAGTGCTCATATTGCTTTTCTAACCTCTTCTGACTGCAGGTCAAACCACCCAGGAAACCTATATGCTGGCTATTTCAAATGATTTTGCTGTTGTCTTTGATGCCCTATGGTTGCTAGCATCCTCAGAAGAATATTCCATGCCGGTATTCCACAGAACCTGTATAACTATATCAACAATTATCTTAACAGGAAATTAGCAGTGCAAACTAGATTTCAATGCACACAGCAAAATGTAACCCATGGATGCCCCAAGGATTTAGTGCTGGATCCCTAATTTTGGAATCTGGTGATGAACAAGTTCCTGGAGGCTGACACAAGCCAAGTGGACAAGGTCATCTTTGTGGATGACCTTGTTCTCCTTGTGAAGGGTAACACTAGAAGGGCTCTGGAAGACCAGGCAAATCATGCCCTGAACCTTCTACAGAACTGAGCACAAACACATAAGCTGGTAATTTCTAGTATGAAAACTAAATCTGTTCTACTAAAAGGCAAATTAAGAAAATCACCTCTAATAAATATTTCAGGAAAAACAATAGCCCTTACACAACAGAATTAAAATACCTTGGAGTCATCTTTGACTAAAAGCTAACATTTTGCATCTGACAAATGTTGGTAAAAAAGTAAGAAAGTATGCTGGCATAACTGCCAGAATAAATAGAACCAACTGAGGTTTAAAAAGGAAGACTTTAGCCCTTGTTTATAAGGCTATCTTCCTCCCAGTTATTACTTATGGAACTGGTGTCTGGTTCCCCACAATGTTACTAGTCAACAATAGAGCTAAACTAGGATCCATCCAGAATGTCATCCTACTTACAATTACCTGAGCATGCTGCATGGTAAGCACCCCTGCCCTGTAGGTTCTGGCTGGTGCACTGCCATTTGAATTTGAAATAATTCGAAGAGGCCTCAACTATATAGGTTAGAAGGCAGATACCTACTGTTATTGTTATTTGGTTTTTAGGAGCATTAGCAACTTAGGCCATATTGCTCCGGGGATATGCGGTGGTCATTCCCTGACCTTTCCGCATCCTCCGTATTTGGTGGTCACGGGCTCGAACCCCAGTCTAATCAAGAAGTGCTACGCACTGCTGCTCCTGCCCACCTGGCTACGGAGGCGCCACAGATACCTACTGACATCATAGGGATAAACAAAGACTTAACAGCTGATCCTAAACAGGAAAAGGATACTGATCTGTCTATACCAGCAATGGCAAGATAGATGGGACAATCAGATAAAGGGGACGTCACTAGGAGGTTCCTGTGACAGGTAACCCTAGTCTCTCCCAAACCTCTACCTTTCTACCCTGGTTTTCACCAGGCTTATACTCTACATTTTTGCTAATGGCATGATTCCTCTAAATGCAGAACTGTCAGCTTGGCCTCACACAGGACACAAAATGTACATTTGGTGCCGATGAGGATTGGGCCAATGTCTTATATTGTTTGTTTGTTTGGCTTTTAGGAGCATTAGCAACTAAGGCCATATTGCTCCGGGGATATGCGGTGGTCATTCCCTGACCTTTCCGCATCCTCCGTATTTGATGGGCACGGGCTTGAACGACAGTCTAATCAAGAAGTGTGTGCTACACACTGCTGCTCCTGCCCACCTGGCTACGGAAGAGCCCTCAATGTCTTATATGACTACTCCAATTATCATCCCCACAAATGTGTACTCATGACAAAAATAGGACTCATAAGTAACAGATGTGAACAACTTCTCAACATGCATTACATGGCCTTCTATGAATGTGCCCAAAAAGCTTTTCAGACTAGGAGAAGCATCCATGCAGCGATAAATTGAACTGTGATACCCACCCCTACCTTGAAAAGTTCCTCTCCCTGACTAATGATAATGACCAGCCTGCTAGAATGTTTCCCATTCAGCACATATATGAAAGGAAATGCTTTTGATGGAATGTATGTAATAGTGTAGTTAGTGTTCATATATGTATATTTATTGCAATTAATGTTCATATTTTCAATTTTGTTGATACTTGAAAAAAAGCTCTTAAACCTGGAACTCAAAGCGAAAATTCAAAAAGCGGAAACTGCCTGTATACACACCCCTTTTTTTTTATTATTATTACTCATTTAGCAGCAGACTTGTAGGTAACAGCAGACAACAATCACTCACCCATGTGCCTCTTTTCATGCACTCAGAGACAGGACACAGGTATCACCTAAATAAACAACTATCAAAACTTCCACACTTTATTTTTGACTGATCACAACTACATTCATTCAGCAGCTGCACAGTTTACACAGGTTACTTTACTTGCACTCACATTTGGACATCTTAACCTGGAAAGACACATTTTTACACACACACACACACACACACACACACACACACACACACACACACACACACACACACACACACACACACACACACACACACACACACACACACACACCTCTCTCTGACAATTAACATCAGACATTCTCATTAACACACAACAATCCCTTTTATAACAGTACTGTTTTTATAGATTTCTTCCCCACCTCCAGAATCAATGGACTCATTTTCCACCCAGCGACATGCTTTCTTTTAACTCCTCATTACTTGATGCCATTTTAAATTGTAAGGATTGCAAAATTATTTAATAAATAAAGTCACAATTCAGAAATCACAGAAACACCTCTGTATACAACCTGACCACACGATAGCTTGAGGCAGACTGAGACCAAAACAAAGCAAGTTGGCAGACTTGCAGTTTGGTGTCCTGAGTCATGTTCAGCTCGCAAGGTCATGCTCTTATCTGTAAGCTGGGAAAACAGCTGTTTGAACAAGTTTTTAGAAAGAATAAAAAAAAATTTCCTGAATTTGATTATAAAAATAAAAGTAGGTAATTATCAAAACAATAATGGAAATAGGTAATTATTAATTAATAATAACACTGAAGTTTTGTATAACCTAAAAAAAATAATATGGTCGAGATTAATATGTACATTACTGTACTATTATTTGTCCAGTCCGTTAAATCCAAAATCCATTATAACCAATAGTGATTTTTCACAGCATAAACAAATGCTTAAAGCTGTTCTTCCTTTAAATCTACTTCACAATAAAGAGTTTTAGCTATGGGGACTTGAAAGAAAAGAAAAAAAAAAAATGCAAACAAACATTTATATTGGGGTCTGTTAAATCGAGAGTTTACTGTACTTAGTTTTTAATTTAAAATTTTAAGAGTGGTGATTTTTGGTTTCACTATAATACAGTACACACACACACACATGCAAAAAAACCGAAAAAAAAGCCCCTTTCTTAGAGTTCGATACCTATGATAATCTCAGGGGTGGGGGCATCTCAGGTGCTCATCCAGCTTCTGGGGGGGGGTACCACAACCAAAAGATTAAATGCAGTATTACTTGCCTGGTTCAACTGCTTAGGGATATTGGACTGTTGCTGAAAGAGAACAGTGAGAACCACTGATTTAAAAGATCAAAAGCAGTTACTTTAGTTTCACCAAATTTCTCATCAAATTTTTCCGAAAATCAGGAAAAATTTACTGAATACCTGGGGTGGGGGGGGGGGAAACAATATAAATCATTACTAAAGTTATTATTAAGACGTGCATGCAGAAGTCACTATATTTTCCATTTTTATGCTGGCATTGGCATGTTGAGCAATATGACTATTACATAATTGCCTAATCAACACTTGGTCAAAGTTTCTTACAGCTACTTATGGCAACCTATTGTAAAAAAAAAAAAAAAAGCTAGGTACCAGCAAGTATTCCTTAGGTGTTAGTGTGACTCAGTATACATATATTGTTAATTAACAACTTCAAGCCTATTAAGCAACTTTTGTATTACTAATAAAAAAATAAATGCAAAAGGCATAAAATACTACAAACTTGCAATTCACTAAAGAACTATCAGTGTAAATACACAATACTTCGCTAGTAATAGTAAAGTACAGTAGTAGCATGATTGCAACACCAGGGTAATAGAAAGTACAGTAGTAGCATGATTGCAACACCTACCTAAACCCACTGATGATAGGCCAACAAGCCTTGAAATGGTGCCAATCTGGGTGGTGGTGGTGGTGCCCACTGAGAATAATGGTCTTCTCCATTGGTGAAGTGTTATTTTTTCAAGGTAGTGCAATACATGGTAACATGTTGTGAAGGTAGACACAATATGAGATACAATTAAATCGATGCTGTTCACACTACTACTGTAATTTACTATTACAAACAAAGTATTGTTTATTTACACTGGTAGTTCTTTAGCAAATTTTGTATAAAAACTAATTTGAACATCATAAATCTGTCTACCTCTGTTCCGGGTAAAATAATGGAGTCACTGGTTAAAGATGCATTGCAGGATCATCTAGACAAGACTGCAGCAATAATTCAGACACAGCATGGGTTTGTTAAGGGAAAGTCTTGTCTGACAAATTTGATAGGATATTATGATGTGGTTACAAAGGGACTGGATGAAAAAAATAATTTTGATATCATATATTTGGATTTCAGGAAAGCTTTTGACACTGTTGTGCATGAAAAAATATTGTACAAATTGGAGCAGAATCGTATTAAGGGTAAGTTGCTACAATGGATAAAAGGATGGTTAAGTGGGAGAAGCCAGAGGGTGGTAATCAATGGGTGCTGCTCTTAGTGGACTAATGTTATTAGTGGAGTCCCACAGGGTTCGGTGTTGGGTCCACTGTTGTTTTGTATATTTATCAATGGTATTGATGAAGGTATATCAGGCTTAATGTCGAAGTTTGCAGAACTTTGATGATACAAAGGTTGGCAGGATTGTTAATGACAGTAATGGCAGTGTGCTACTGCAACAGGATCTAGATAATTTGGGCAGATGGGCTAAGAAGTGGCAACTGAAGTTTAACCTTGACAAATGCAAAGTACTGCATATGGCTAGAAGTAACCCTAGAGAAACATACCAACTGTGTGGTACTACACTTAAGGTGGTAGAAAATGAAAAAGACCTGGGAGCAATTGTGCAGTCAGATATGAAGTTTTCTAAGCAATGCAGACAGGCTGCCAGGGCAGGTCATGGGGTTTTCTCAATGATATATAGGAATTTTGATAGCAGGGAAAAAGGAGGTGATTGTCCCTCTGTATAAGGCAATGGTCAGGCCATGCCTTGAGTACTGCGTACAGGTCTGGAGGCCTCATTTTAGGAAGGATGTAGATTTATTTGAGCGTGTACAGAGAAGGGCAACAAGATTGGTGAGGGGAATGAAGGGATCCTCTTACCAAGAGAGGCTTAAGTTCTGCAAATTGCAGTGGCTGGAGACTAGGCACCTGCGCGGTGATCTGATTGAGGTGTATAAGGCCTTGAATGGGTTGACCACGCTGAATTCTGATGGGATCCTTCCACTTGTTCAGATTACGAACCTAAGGGGGCATAAATTCAAATTAAGAAAGGACAGATGTAGAACAGATGTGCAGAAATTTGCCTTTAGCCAGCGGGTGGTTAATTGCTGGAACAAACTTCCATCTGTCGTTGTGGAAGTTGATAGGTTGAATAAATTTAAGGAGGAACTGGACAGGCATTTGGAGGGAATGGTGTGATTTTTTTTTTTTTGGCTGATTTTGCATAAGCTCATACACTTGCTTTCTTGCATCACATGCCACTACTACTACTGCAGAACTTAGCATTATATTCTAGAACAGTACTTTTTACTAGCATACAACTCTTCTGTAAATCTAAATCTTCCATGAAACCCTAATATCCTTAAGAGTAATAATTAAAAGTATTAATCCCAGAAATCAATGTATAAAAATTAGAACAACAATCATAAAAAATTAATAGAACATTTACAGAATGTTCTATTAATTTTTCTGTGATCACTTTACAAAATGGCAGCATCTAAGGGAACAGAATTTGAAAAACACTATTCTAAACAAGTCTGAATCTTGAATATTTCTTAATTTATTTCTTAAATCTCAAAATATATATCGTTAATATACAGGGTGTTTCAGTTAAACGTTTCAGAACTTCTAAGAGGGGTAGGGTACATCCTGACAACTCGAAATCATATAGCAATGTGGGGTCGGAAATACTTTCCTGAAGCGGTGTTGTACACAGAAGCATCATAAAAAGAAAAGAGACCGTAAGTGAGAAATCGTTTTAATAATACATGAAAAGAAGCAAAAGGTACATGGATTAAAGTAAGTGTTCGAAGTTTCTTCAACCTCGTATTGCTTTCACACAGTGGTACCTTGGAAAATGTGCTACAAATCCCCTTTTTCCTGCTGAAGTGTTGTTTTCCGATGAGGCATCCTTCACAAATGAAGGAATTTTCAACACACATAACGACCATATCTGGGCGGTCGAGAACCAGCATGCAATACGACGTCGTGCAGCACAGATTCGATTTTCGGTCAATGTATGGGCCGGTATTATGGGAGATCACCTCATCGGACCTTACCTGTTACCGTGTTGTCTAACCGGACCTATCTACTTGATCTTTCTGCAGCAAGTATTGCCACAACTTTTGAGAGATGAACAGATTTCTGCATCGACGCAACAGACAATGTCATTCCAACATGATGGAGCCCCTGCCCATTATAGCAGAGATGTTCGTAACTACCTGGATGTCACATTTGGTCGACAGTGGATTCCCATGCGTTGGCCTGCTCGGTCACCCGACCTATCATGTCTTGATTTTTATTTCTGGGGTCATATGAAATCGCTAGTTTATGACACCCCTGTTGACAATGTTGAGGAGCTGGTTGCAAGAATCGCAGTAGCTGCCGAGGAAATTCGAAATTCGCCTGGAGTATTCCAGAATGTTCGGATGTCCATGCGTCGGAGATGTGAGGCGTGCATTGTAGGCCGTGGAAGAAACTTCGAACACTTACTTTAATCCATGTAACTTTTGCTTCTTTTCATGTATTATTAAAACGATTTCTCACTTACGGCCTATTTCTTTTTATGGTGCTTCTGTGTACAACAACGCTTCAGGAAAGCATTTCCGACCCCACATTGCTATATGATTTCGAGTTGTCAGGATGTACCCTACCCCTCTTAGAAGTTCTGAAACGTTTAACTGAAACACCCTGTATAAATATCTCTAATATATCCCTCTTTTATTAAAAAGCAAACTAAAACAACAGAAATAATAAAAGCTTTCCCTTTCAATACCATATGGCATACCAACAAGCTCTCTCAGAACACTAGGATTTCAAAAAAAAATTTGAAAAAGAACTGCACTAGAAAGCACTATTGATAAAACTGGTGATGGAACCTTCCCGTGATATGCCATAATCTCAGAAATTGAATAAAATTAAACAGCTATTAAACGATTATCAGAAAAAAAAATAAATCAATATAATACTTTAGTTTTATGCATGTTCTAATCAATACAATATGATACCCAAAACGTATTTCATTGATTTGAATCTTTTTACAAACTCGTTTAATAAAAGTATTAAAAATTTATTTTAATTTTAAATTTTTAATTATTTTTTACTTACCTTTAAAATTAATATCTAAACCACTAAATTCCAACTCCACTCCAAGCAGAGCTTCTCCCAATGTTTCATGATAGTGACTGATACCTTTTTTATGTCCAAGGCAAAAAGGCAAAGAAAAATAAGCATATGTTTCCTGTCGATTATGATATGGCCCCACAGTATTCATCCACAGAACAACTTCATCATTATCTTCATACTGAAACGAAACAAAGTTAAAAACCACACATTTTAAGCATAAAAAATTTAGTTCAGAACTTAAGACTATTAATCAAACACCTATCATTAATAGGACAGCACAGCAAGCAGATGCAAGAAGCCATTTTGTTAAAAAGTTGCATAACGTAAACAGCTACAAAAAATAGGCTGTGGATTTTTTGTCAGTGCTTCAACAGATGAAGGTAAGCATGGATTAGCATTAGTAGAGGCATATGATGCATGAAAGTAAGCTTATAAATCAGCCAAAAAAAAAACATTCCATTTCACCCATACTGTTCACTCCTAGTTCTGCCTCGAATTTATTTAAGATATCAACTTCCACAATGACAGATGGAAGTTTGTTCCAGAAATCAAACCCGCTGGCTAAAGGCAAATTTCTGCAGATCTATTTTACAACTGTCTTTCCTCAATTTCAATAGGTCCCCTCAGGCGATTAATTTGGGCAAGATGAAGAATCCCATCAGCATTGAACTTGCTCAAACCATTCAAGACCTTATACACTTGAATCAGATCACCTCAGAGATAACTAGTCTCCAGACATTGTAATTTGAAGAACTAAGCCTTTCTTTGAAAGAGCTAAGCCTTTTTTCCATTCACCAATCAATCTCGTTGCCCTTCTTGTACTCATTCCAACAGCTCTACATCCTTCTAAACATGCCTCCAGCACTCAAACTCACAGTAGTTTGAGTAGATTGAGTCAATACAGTAGTTTGAGTGCCTCACAGCACTCAAACTACTGTATTGCCTGATCATTGCATTATACAAGCAGATAACTCCTTATCCCAGCAAGAAAAATTCCTGTATATTATTGACAAGACACCAGGCACTGCTAAGAAAACTTCATATCTGACTGCACAATTACCCTCTAGATCCCGTTCCAGCAACATACTGTCACTAGTGTCATTAATAACCCTGTTAACCTTCATATCAACTGCAAACTTGGATAATAACCCTGACCTTGATTAATATCCTTAATAAATACAGAAAACAACAATGGGAGACTCCACTAATAACATTAGTACAAGAGCAGTGCCTGTTGTTTACTGCTCTGTCTTCTCCCACTCAACCATCCCTCTATCCATAGCAGCGATTTGCCCTTAATGCCATACTGCTCCAATTTGTATAGCAGTCTTCCATGTGCAACAGTATCAAAAGCTTTCCTAAAGCCAAATATATGATATCAAAATTATTTTTTGCATCCAGTTGTTGTTGTTGGTGGTCATCGTTTTACGGCACAATGGCAACTAAAGGCCATTATGTACCAAACAATGGTAGGAGATTTCAGGTGTTATTAAATGTGAGATATATGTATTATGTGGGATTTAAGCATTATATTCTGTGATAGCATTTTATGCTTTTTAGTAAAGTGAAAACTGCATTAATGTCAGATCTGTTGTCTAATATCTGTTGCAAAGTAAGTGTGATTTGGGCTGCATAGTTCGATAAGAAGGTGGTTTTCCGTACTCCACTACAGAAAGTGGCAGTTAACAATGATATGTGGACTGCGATTTGTGCATGGCAGTTCGGACAGAGAGGTAGATCTGAGGAAGAAAGAAGATAAAAGTGAGTAAGGTGTGTATATCCTACTCGTAGTCTTATGAGTGTGACATAACATTAGCATAGGCATATGACGCAAGAAAGCAAGCTTATGCAGCATCAGCCAAAAGAAACCCTCCCATTTCACCCCTCCATTCTTTCCAAATGCCTGTCCAGCTCACCCTTAAATTTAACTTCCACAAAAAAAGATGGAAGTCTGTTCCACCAATCAACTACCTGCTGTCTAAAGGCAAATTTCCGCACATCTATCCTAATACTGTCTTTCCTCAATTTGAATCTGTGCCCCCTCACGTTCTTAATCTGAAAAAGAGGAAGAATCCCATCAGCATTCAGCTTGCTCAACCCATTCAATGTCTTATACACCTCAATCAGACCACCTCACAGGTGCCTACTCTCCAGCCGCAGGCAATTTGTGGAACTTAAGCCTTTCTTGCTAAGAGCACCCCTTTGTTCCCCTCAACCAATCTTATTGCCCTTCGATGTGCTCATTTTAGCAACTCTACATCCTTCCTAAAATGAGGCCTCCAGACCTGTATAAATATACAAAACAATACTGGGCTCAACACCAAACCCTGAGCAACTGTCAGGGTGCAGTGTTGGCCCATTACATTTGTATACTAATAACATTTCCAAGGCCTCTAGGTGTGGCCTGACCATTGCCTTGTATAACGGGATGGAAGTCTGTTCCTGTCCCTGATAGCAAAATTCCTATATATCATTGACAAGATTCCGTGACCTGCCCTGGCAGCCCATCTGCATCAGAGAACTTCATATTTGACTGCACAATTACCACCAGGTCTTTTTCACTTCCCTGAGTGCTGTACCATACAGTTAGTACATTTCTCTTCAGTTATTGCTACCCATATGCAGTACTTTGCATTTTTCAATGTGAAACTTCAGTTGCCACTTCTCAGCCCATTTGCTAAACTTATCTAGTTCCAGTTGGAGTAACATACTGTCTTTACTGTTGTTAACAACTCTGCCAACCTTTGTATTATCTTTAAACTTGTACATTAAACCTGATACACCTTCATCAATATAATTGATAAATATACAAAACAATAATGGGCTCAACACCAAACCCTGAGGAATCCCAGGGTGCGGTGTTGGGCCCATTACATTTGTATACTAATAACATTTGACCACAAAGAGCAGTGTCCATTGATTACCACTCTGTCGTCTCCCACTCAACCATCCCTTTATCCATTGTAGCAACGTACCCTTAATGCCATACCTTTCCAATTTGTACAGCAGTATCAAAAGCTTTCCTGAAATCCAAGTATATGATATCAAAATTATTTTTGGCATTCAGTTCCTTTGTGACCACATTATGGTATCCAATCAAATTGGTCACACAAGACCTCCTTTTAACAAACCCATGCTGTGTCTTAACTATTACTGTTTGTTCATTATTTGGTTTTTAGGAGCATTAGCAACTAAAGCCATATTGCTCCGGGGATGCGGTGGTCATTCCCTGACCTTTCCGCATCCTCCGTATTTGGTGGTCACGGACTCGAACCCCAGTCTAATCAAGAAGCATGTGCTACGCACTGCTGCTCCTGCCCACCTGGCTACGGAGACGCCACTCAACTATTACTGCAGTCTTGTCTAGATGATCCTGCAATGCTTCTTCCTTTTGGTTTGAGCAGAAACTGGAGAGCGCAGACTGGAGTACCGGTTTAATCCGAAGGAGTTTGCTGACTTTTTTTTTGCCTCCAGTTCTTTTGTGACAACATCATAGTATCCAATCAAACTAGTCAGACAAGACTTCCCCTTAACAAACCCATGCTGTTTGAACTATCACTGTAGTCTTGTCTAGATGATCCTGCAGTGCTTCTTTAACCAGTGCCTCCATTAATTTCCCCGGAACAGAAGTTCCCTTCTGTTACCCTTTGATCCCCCATTTGTGAATGGGGACACATTTCCACATCTCCGGTCCATGGAGACATCCTCTGAGTCCAAGGAAGCTTTCAAAATTATGGCTAAGGTTTCCTTA
The DNA here is from genome assembly GCF_048544385.1 of Mastigoproctus giganteus. Taxonomy (NCBI): domain Eukaryota; kingdom Metazoa; phylum Arthropoda; class Arachnida; order Uropygi; family Thelyphonidae; genus Mastigoproctus; species Mastigoproctus giganteus. The sequence goes on from NC_143577.1 coordinate 101,094,229, forward strand.
ATTCTTTTACAGCTTGTTTGTTTGTTATTTGGTTTTTAGGAGCATTAGCAACTAAGGCCATATTGCTCCGGGATATGCGGTGGTCATTCCCTGACCTTTCCGCATCCTCCGTATTCGGTGGTGACGGGCTCGAACCCCGGTCTAATCAAGAAGCGTGTGCTACGCACTGCTGCTCCTTCCCACCTGGCTACGGAGGCGCCTCTTTTACAGCCTCCTTTGGTATAACTGAATAGAATCCATCCACCCCACATGCTTTTTTTTATGTTTAACTTTAACAATTTCTCCTGCAGTTTGCTCTCAGTTATTACAATATCATTTAGCTTCAGCCAGAGTTTGATAAACTTTTAATATTCCACTCCCCTCCCTGAATATCTCCATGTGTGAAATTAGATGTAAAATACTTATTCACTTTGTCAGCTACCTGAGCAGGAACATCAACAGTCGAACCATCGATATCAAGTGGACCAATCTGATTCATCCCCCTCCTTCTAGAGTTTACATAATTAAAGAACTCTTTGCTGTTTTTCTTTGCATCTTTTGCCAAGGATTTCTCATAATCTGCCTACACCTGTCTAATCTTTGTGATTTGATTACAGACTACCTCACGAGGGTGTATCAAAAAGTTGTATCCTTACCTAGAAAAAATACCCCTAGAAAGGTGAAACTTCACAGGAACTTTAATCCTTTTCTATGTACTCTCCATGTATAGTAACACATTTCTCCCATCTGTGGATCAGTTGTTTAATGCCTTGATCATGGAAATCTGCACTTTTTGCCTGAAACCATGATTCCACTTCATTGATGATTCCTGAATCAAAGCGGCGTCCATGCAATGGTTTCTTCATTTCTCGAAACAAGATGCCTGACGGTGCTAGGTCAGGGGAATAGGGTGGGCTGCTATAGTAGTCCATAGCCACACTGGGCAACAAAGTTGGTGAGAACATTGCTTCTACAAAAAGCATCAGCAGACTTGGAATCCAACATTCAAAAACCTTAGACATGTGCAGATGGTCATTTAAAATGCTGTGGGTAGACCCATAACTAATTCCCACTGCATCTGCGATGAAATGAATTGTCACACATCTGTCACTCAGCACCAGCTGCTCAACCTTTGTGTCACTGTTTGTGGATGTTGATGGCCCTCCTTCTCTTGGCTTGTCAAAGACACACTGGAACTCCATGTTCTCTTCCCAGAAAATTTGGCAACCAGGTGGCATTATGAAGTAGCCAGGTGGGGAAGTGTAATACTATAAAATTGCCTGTTATTTATAAATATAAATAGCAGACAATATAAATAATTTATAAATACTTATATGACTTAAGCAATCCAGAGCAAAAATTAATTGCATAATTTAACATTACATGCTCCTGTGGCATTGATCTCAATTGCATAATATGTTTGAATTAATACTGACAGAGATCGGTGAGCAGTACCATATGGTACCGTGAGAATAGCTTAAATTTTAGCCAGGCAATCAGTTAAATTCACTGGGAGAACACTGAACTCCTGTTTCCACTTTTTTACAGTGTCATAGGATGGACAATTCTGCCCATACACATCTTTCATTTCTTCTTCAATTTCCTGAGCTTTCTTGTCCTGCAAATGCAGGAACTTGATCACTGCTCGATACTCCACTTTGTCAACCACAGCATCCTTTCTCAGATTCCGGCCTCCACCTATGGTGTACAATCAACTATGGGAATGAGTTTTCACACGTTAGTTATTGAATATTAGAATAAACAAAACAGAGCTATAATGCCCAACGAGTACTACATTTATATTAATATACAGAAATAAAGAGGAATTAACCTCAATGCTTTTTTGTGGGATGCTTCACTACAATACTCTCCCAAATTCCATCAAACGTAAAATTATCACTCAATGGCTTCCTTTCCTCTCATACATATGAAGGGGCTGACGTATCCACGATCATAAGTCAAGATCTCCCAACCCGACCACCAACACATCAAAACTATTTAGGAAGATAAGTTATTCAAAACTGGGTTAAATTATTTTAGCTAATTTAAAATTTTAACTCTTATATGCTGTGTTCATTTCATTGATTTTAATATTAGACAAGATGTCTTCTGACTCTCAGTGTTATGTGGTGGTGGTTTGCTATGTTGGTGTCGGGTTGGGAGACCTCGACTAACGATCAAGAATATATCAGACCATTCATACGTCTGTGATGGAAGGAAGCCACTAAGTGATAATTTTACGTCTAACAGAATTTGGGAGAGTATTGCAGTGAAACATTCTACAAAAAAGCATTGAAACAAATTCCTCTTTATTTCTGTATGTTATTGAATATGTAGACAATGAAAATTAAAATAGCATCTTCCTACTGATGTTTTATCTAGGTCAGGGTATGAACTTTTTTGATACCCTCTCATATATCTACAATAGGCTTCTGTGTCACCTGATAGTTATATGCATCCGATGCATTTTTCTTCTCTGCCACAAGTCTCATTAGTTGATCTGATATCCATCATCATCATCATGAACTTGGTCTGGCTTTTAAGACCTGTTCCGTTGTAGCTCTTGGAGATAGTCTTGATCTCGCCATCATTGTCTTGGTCGACCCACATCTCTCTCTTGCCTGTAGGTTTGTAGTTAAAGGTTAATTTTGGTATCCGGTCTGGGTTCATTCTTTATATGTGGTTTCTGATACCGTTTTATGTCACTTACCATGTTATCTACTTTTAATTTCTCACGGATATCTAAATTTCTTTGGTGGTTTAGTCTTGTAAAGCCTAATAATGGCCTTAAAAATCTCATTTGTGCTGCTTCTAGTTTGTGTGCATCTTTCTTATTTATGACCCAAGTCTCACAGCTGTAGAAGATGGCTGATTTTGAAGTGTGTTGTGCAGTCGTAATTTTGTTTCAGTTGTCATTTGTTTTCCGGTGGTGTTTAATTGTTCCATTCATTTTATTATATTTTTATAGTTTAGTGTGGATGTCTTTCCCTTCACATTTGATATTAAATTTCCCAAATAGGTGAAGTCAGATATTTGTTCTATTATTTTGTCATCAATAACAATTTTGACTATTTGTATGTTTTTTCCACATAATCACATTGATTTTGTTTTTGAGGTGGAAATTTTCATCTCTTACTTTTTACCTATTTTATTCAGTGCATTTGCTGCTATCTGTAGTTCATCTTCGGATTTTGGAATTATAACTTGATCTTCAGCATATAATATAGTTTGGATTTTATTCCTTGTTCTTCTTTAATTGTATTCCGTTGTTAATTGTTTGTTTCCATTCTTTAATAATTTTATTGATTTAATTTTATTAAATAAATTTGGTGATAGTCCACATCCTTGTTTGACTCCTTTATTGGTGTTAATTGGGTCTGATAGTTGGCCATTAGAATATTTTATGCAGACTTTGGAGTTTTATATAGGCTTTGCATTGCTTTCTGCAGTTGGGTTGGGATATTTTCTTCATGTAGAATCTGACAAAGTTTTTCCCGGTTTACATTGTCATATGCATTTTCATAATCAATAAACAGCAGAAATGTTGGTAGACCAAATTCTCTTCTTTTCTCTAAAATTTGTTGTAATCAGAAAATGGCATCTATTGTGCTTCTCCCTTTTCTGAACCCACATTATTCTTCTTCTAAGAATTGTTCACTGTATTTATTAAGTTTATTCTTTAGTATATTAGAGTATAGCTTTGAAGCAGTGTTATCCCTCTGTAGTTGTTAGGGTTATTTCTGGAGCTTTTTTGTGTAAATTGATTACAATTCCTGTTTCCCAATCTTTGGTTATCTGTTGCTTATGCCATATGATGTTAAATAATTTTAGTAGTGCATTTTTTTAGTAAAGTGCCCCGATATTTAAATAGTTCTACATTCACATTGTCTATGCCTGGGTTTTTTTTTTGGTTTTTGTAATATTAACTTTATTTCTTCCATTGTTGGATTCCGGTTATTTGGGCCACTGGTTAATCGGGGCAGCAGTTTATTTGGGCCAAATCTTGAAAAACAGAAACCAATCGAGAAAATAGCCAGGGTTTACTTTGCTTAATTGGGACAGTATGTCGTTTAATCAGGGCAGGAGACCGCAGCACTGGAGATTACCCTACGATTGTCTCCGACGGTACCACGTGATTCGGTTGAAATTCTGGAGGTCACAATAAAAACAATTAGCATTCACTTGTTTATTGGGCTTTTCTGTTAGTGAAATCTATGATAAATGGAGACAGTAAACTCGATCTTACTGAATCTGCGATAATACCGACAGCTGGAATTCTTTGGGTTATTATGGTGAAATTGTATTTACACTTCCACGAAATCTTCAATCATATAAAAAATTAATTTTCAGATCTTCTCTTCATTCCTATTTTTAAAGCTTTGTAACTTGTTACTCCGTTCTCTCTTGCACGTATCGTGTTATTTGCAATTTGTGTGTGCCGTGTTCTTTGTTATTGATTGCTTATCTTTTTTTACTGTTTGTTTTAAATTTTAGCCCGCACCCACAAATGTCAGTGAACAGAAATGTCAACTAGTTTGTATGTACTTATTACAGTACGTATTAATTATTCCGATTATGACGTATATTCTTCCGATTTTCACGTATCATTTAATTTTTTAATTGGTAAGGTAATAAAGGGTAAATTTGTGCTTAATATATCTTTGTTTTTATAGCCTGTGGATAATATTCCTCCTATTTTCACTAATTAGAATTGCTGTTTAATAGAATTAAAATTCAATTCACAAACATGATCACAATGACCGTCACAGACTGCACATTGTATAGTGAACGGTACTTTACTATGCTACCTATCAAATCACGTTACGATGGTGACTCCATCGTAACGTGATTTGATTGTACAGTGAACCAATTGTAAGGGGGGGGAGTAAGTTGTGTTTTTAACTATTTACGTGAAACTTTGGATAATTGGGGCAGCCACTTAATTGGGCCAAAATGCACTAGTCCCGATGTGTCCCAAATAACCGGAACGGACTGTATTTTCTTCATCTTCGGTTACCACAGATTCATCTTCCAATTCCCTAGTGCCAGGGTTATACCAGAGTTTGGAATAGTGTTGCTTCCATTCTGCTTGAGAGATGGAGTTGGTTTTTATTTGATCATTTGTGCCTAGTTGTAATTTCTTAAAAATTTTAAAACCTCTTCTCTGTGAGCCCGTGACATCACGTTCTAAAGATTTAACAAATTTATCCTAGTCATCTGACATCCAATTAGGCCTAATTCTTGAACAATATTTCTTAGTTGGTATGAAAAGCCTAGTAGCTTCTAAATTTAATTCTTTGAATGCTTTCCATTTTGAATTTGCTGTTGGTAACATCAGTTGGTCCCACTGTATAGAATTTAAAAACTATCTGCAACCACTGTAGTCACCTTTATGAAAGTAATAACCCTTCCCTAACTGGTAGTTACATCTTTAAGTAAATCCCACATCAGTACACTGATCACTGTCACGTAGTGGTTCCTTTATTAGAAAATTCTTAATGCATGGAAAATCACTGCTGATAATCATATCAAAAGATCAGATCCTCTCAAAAATGCTGCTATAGAAAACAACCATCCAATAAATCCACAAAAACCTTGCTAGTGTGTGAGTGACGAATACAAAAGTTCCAGTCAATATCTGGGAAGTTAAAATCCCCCATTACAAGGCAATCTGATTTACTGGCCCACTATTTCTCTGTACAGTTTGTACGTTGTACTCATCAGAGGCATTAAGCCTATAACACACTCCTACTCTCATTTTGCTTTCCCAGTGCTTATGTCACCAAACTGAACCGACACTGCTCTGTCCACTCATGTCAACTGGCTGTACTCCCTTGGATTTTGTGTTTCTTAACTAATAGCATAACCCCTCCTGCCTTCCTATCCTGTCTACACCATTGTGACTACAATTGTACATCCAAAATTCCAATTCTGCATTCCTTATATCTAACAGAATATAAGGAATGCAGAATTGGAAATATCAGACATGTGATGTCACACAGTTGGCCTGTGTGACATCACATCTCTAATATCCAACAATATCTGCCTTTGATGTTTTGACCAGAACCTCAAATTCATCAAATTTATTTACTAAACTCCTAGCATTGGTGTAAATGCAATATACATGCACCTGTTCTTATTCTTAGTTATCCTAACAGAGCCCATGTATTTACTTGTTCCGCAATAATTCCCAGCAGTCCTTGAAATCTGAAGCACCTTGTTTTCCAGGCTGCTGCTCATTACAATTGAAGCAGTGCAAGAATCACTTGCACCTCTGCCACGGCTGCTGTTAATATATTAGTCTGGATATCCCCCCCCTCAAAGCTAGAAGTTTTCTGACACACCTAACAGTGCCTCGATAGCATCAGCAAATATTCTTGCACCTTTTCTAAGTCTATCCCATCCCTATAGAAGCAGTCTCTCCTGTTAAAAGGCACAGACCATCCTGAGAAAAATTCTACCCCATGAGCCTTGCACAATCTCTGGACCGAATTGATTGACAAGGCTGTCATCATATACTCCATGCTGTTGTGTCTGGGCAGAATTGCAGACACTTTCAAATTCAACCCTAACTTGCAACTTTTTTTTTTAAAAGTTGCCCTGTACTTGTTAAGTAAATCTGCAGATCCCCTACTCTTAATGTCATTAGTGCAAATGTGTACAACAATATCATCTTTTGTGCTATTAACTTTTGTGTATTAACTTAAAAGTTAATAGATATCTGCTTTACATTGACATTGACTTTTTCCACTGGTAGAGAAATCCTGATCCTACTCCAACTATCCTTTTTGCACAATATTTTCTGTTTCCCCTGACAATAACTAGCTCATGTGGTACCAGAACATTCTGCCTCGAAAATTGCTGTTGTGTTGCCTGATGCACAAGAGTGAGCTCTAGTTTTGATCCTACTCCAACTATCCTTTTTGCACAATATTTTCTGTTTCCCCTGACAATAACTAGCTCATGTGGTACCAGAACATTCTGCCTCGAAAATTGCTGTTGTGTTGCCTGATGCACAAGAGTGAGCTCTAGTTTTGAGTTGGGAAGCTGAGAGCTGGTTGGGCCTCATTTTAATTCCTTTGAGGGCATCTACCCTACACCTCAAAATCTCAGACAACCATCAAAATGCTGAGTTGGCGCTAATTTCTTCACACACACACACAGATAACCTCCTTGGCTAGATCATGTCCTGTTCCAGAAAGCTCCGCTAACATTTCACATATTTTTTTAGACTGTGATGTGTTGAAGAATTGCCTCATTCGGTTCTCCCCTGAGCCACAGCACTTCTATTACTTTGCTTCTCTAGTCTGGGGCATAATTTCTGTTTAAATACAACTTAATTAACAATGAAAATTAATAAGATTAATAAATGTAATTGCTAACTGACAATACTAACAGATTTCTAATGCAGTGCTACGTATTATGTTTTACTATTTAGTTTTACATTATACCTTGAGCCAGGGGCCCCAAACTATGGCCCGTGTAAGAATTTTATCAGGCCCACGGATATTCCAATTAGATTGTAAAAATTAATGTTTATATAAGATCATAATAAAATTTATGAAAAACATATTTTACAAATTATTTTAACATTTGTTGATTGATTAATAGTGTTGACGCCTGTGTTGTCAGCTTAGTCTTCTTAGATATTAATTCTGTTATTTCCACTCAAAGCTATTATCTGAAACATCGTTAAAATAATCTGTTAACCTTGACCCTGTCATTATATAGCAATAGGCATTAGAGAGCAATTAGGGATTTGTTAATCGCTTGCCAGCCTGCACACCAATTCTAATGTTCAGAGTATGGGAGCAAACATCATACTAAACGTCCATACACAAGAATCCTGGATAAAAACATGACATTATCCTATTGGTTAATGGAGTTAATCCCTCTGCTATAAATTAACTGATGGCAGCCTGTATGCATATAAAGTTTCTGGTGGCATCGGCAATAGGAGGCTATCAGCAGGTATGAATTTAATCTCTTTGTATTAGTTTAGATTTCCTGTTTTCTATTATTACAGCAATTCAAAACTTAATACTTGAGAATCGTAATTTGAAAATTGTAATATTGGTAATTGCAATTGTAATATCAAAAATATTCAAATTTGTAGCCCTTTCTGTTCTACCCACAGCATGATCCGATTGATGGGTATCAGTAAGATACCTGAAACATCACCTTATTAAACTATATTATAATTAATAATATAGTTTTATATTATAATAATGTAGAGGCAAACAGCCTAATAAACTATATTATTAATTTCACATGATATAAGAGATTTGAATATAATAACCTTTATGTTAAAATATTTCTTAAAATTTTAAGACATCAGTATACTTCATTATTCACGATTATTTTTTTTTATTTGAGTGACCCATAAAAAATCATGTTGAGGTTGATGTTGAAAAAAAGAAAAGTTGATGTTGAGTGTTGTGTTTTTAATGAGCAATGGCCAATGAATTACTTTTTGGCACTGCTCAATGATACTTGCACATCTTATTTGCAATCAAGCCTTCCTGGTGTTCAAGGAATATAAGGTGAAACATCACTAAACCACAAAACATGCCTCAAATTACAATAAATTTCAAGGAGCTTTGCGGCAGAAAAAACTCCAAGAACTAACCCAAACTTTTCAAAGTCAACAACAGAAGATTACAACTTTTACTTATCAAAATTTATCCGCAGTTAAGAGCTAGTTTTCGAGCCTCCCAAATCACTGCCAAAGAAGGAAGGGCCTTTATGGATGGAGAATTTGCAAAACGTTTGGCAATTGCAGAAGTATATCCTGAGAAAGTAAATAATTTTGCATCTGTAAGTATCTTCATCAACTGTAACAAGAAGAATTGAAGATTTGGGAGCCCATGTTCAAAATCAACTAGTAGAAAAAGTTTGTGAATTCACACATTTTTCAATAGCAATTGATGAGAATAAAGATACAAGCCACACAGTTCAATTATTAATTTATATCTAAGGTTTTAATTTATATCAAAATTTTGCAGTTACTGAAGAGCTAGTTGCATTAAAAATTCTTGTAAGATACAACATGTGAAAATATATTTTTGAGTGTGACAGAAGCAATTAACAGCCTCAAACTGAATTGGGATTTGTTATCAGCAGTTAAGACAGATGGCACTAAAAATATGGTCGATACTAAAATTGGATTCACGGGTCAGCTTCATAAATATCTTGAGAGTAAATATATTAAAAAAATGATGCAATTTCATTGTATAATTCACCAGTAGTCTTTTTCAAGAAAATTTTGGGTGCAGATTCGGTCATGTCAACCTTGAGGTTGTCACAGGCATTCTCTCAGATATGCCAGACAAGCTGTATCTGCTGCCTGGTAGTCTAAAACGCTGATGGAACTGATATTAAGATGAACTCAAGTCAAGTCGACCCAATTTCGGCGAAGTATGGACAGTCTGTGACAGCAAAATCTTCTCCTTGCACCTTCACGATGGTGGGACTGTTAATAATCCTGGGTATAACCTCCATGCACAAGTACATGGTGGGTGACCACCCAGGTGTGAACCGACGTAAGCAGGGGTCGAGGTGTGGCACCCACATCACATGGAGGAATGCCGCCCCTCTATGTTACCAGGCAGTACTAGGTGGTAGATGACTCATCAAACGGTGCAATACCACCACTTTGCTTATTGGAGGCTTGAAGTGGTGGAACGCATGTTTTAGTATCTAGGGCTAAGTTCCGGTCAACCCTACCCTATCTCTTCCATCATGCAGTATGATTGATGACTTTTGAGATTATGATGAACATCGTGGCAAAGATGCAATATTCCTTACATTTCGAGGGTACAGCTCTAAAACGGTGTTCACAGGCCAGCCGTTATTTAGTACACCGAACCAAGCCTATTGGTAACTCTTTAGGAGGCTTCTGGATCAGCAAGCGTATAATCTTGCTACCTCTACTCTGCCAGATAGTGACTGGAGGGTGTCCCAGTAGTGAGTATGCGGGGAGCATTGACGAGGCCACATTATGTCAAGGATCTGGGTATATTCTTACCACGTGTATGTCATATCCAAAAATCTCATTACTTCATACAGCATGTCCCACCCACTTTTTCTTACTATTGAATACACCATGAATTGTCAAACTAATAGAGCAAGCTTATCTGCAAAAAGATCTAAACCTCCCAAACACTTACTAGTTCATTTCACAAATATATGTGGTCTCAAATCTAATCTCAATGATGTCCATTTCCACTTGCAGTCTGCCAAACCCCATGTACTTTTTCTGACAGAATCTCAGTTATCGGTTGATTCAACTACTGCTCAGATGCCCAAATTATTCGCTGTATGATTCCTTTCGACTCAAAGGTGGTACTTGTGCATATGTCCGTTCTGATATTCCCTGTCAGAGACTTGGCAATTTGGAATCTCCTCTCTTTGATCTTCTGTGGCTCAAAATCTCTCTACCTCATTGTGTCAAATTCATCTGTTGTCTCTACTGTTCTCCCAACTCCATTAATCACTTGGAGCTCTTTGACTTCCTCTCTTTGCAACTTGACTTTCTCCAGTCCAACTTCACCGTAACAGTGAGGTAATTTTCCTTGGTGATTTTAATGTTCACAACTCCAGCTGGCTTCCGTTTTCTAGTCTCACCGACCCAGCAGATCGAGATGCTGAGTAGATGCTTTCGCAATTACTAATGATCTAGCACAGATTGTTCATTTACCTACAAGAATTCCGGACAATCCTAATCATACAGCCAATACGCTTGATCTTTTTCTCACAAACAACCTTTCTAAGTACACAGTTGAAGTGAGAGATGCTTTTGGCACTTTGATTGTCTCTTCTCCACTGGAACCTTTATCTCATGGCTATTCCCAACCTCGTGTTGTTTGGCATTACAAGAATGCAAAATGGGATGACCTGCGAGACTTCTTTTCTTCCTTTCCTTTTCTTCCGTTACTTTTCTTCCAAACAGCTGCTCATTCTGTATAAATTGCAAATCCACCCTGCCATGGAATATTGTTCCCACATCTGGGGTGGTGCCCCCAAAACCTCTCTCAGGCTTCTTGATTCCATTCAGAAGTGGACAGTTAGGTTAATTAATGATTCATCTCTAACAGAGTCTCTCCACTTGCTGTCTCATAGACTTACTGTTTCTGGGCACTTTTCTTCTGAATTGGCTTCTATAATTCCCACTCTCTCTTTCAAAACAGTCCAAACACGTGCCGCCACCAGCCAACATCCATTTACTATTCAACTTCAAACTCACAGAACCAACTTTTCATCTTCCTCGTTTATTCATTCAACTGCTGTTTTCTGGAACAACCTTCCTGCATATGCATTTCCTGAAAACTACAATTGAACAAGTCCAATGTCAACAAATATCTTCTTTCGTCTTCTCAACCTCCAACCCAAGCACAGTACTAAGTACTATAGGTTCTAATACCTCTCGTGTTTGGGGTTTACATAAAAAAAAAAACCTGTTAATATAAACAATAAATTTTATTCACAAGACTGGGCTGAATCATTGGCAATACAAACATTTTCTTGAAACTATTGAGGCTGAATAGGATGATTTGCTGTATTACACTGAACTAGTTTAGTCGCTGTAATGTGTTGAGACAATTTTTTGAACTTAAGATCAAAATAGATCGATTTATGAACTAAAACTTGTTCCGGATCTCAAATGGTTGTGGAACCTTGCCTTTTTAACAGATATATATATATATGTGATCACCTGAAATTTCTTAATATGAAACTACAAGGACAAGACAAACTTGTGAATGAATTGTATTATAATGTCAAAGCATTTGAAACAAAAGTGAAGTTATTTAAAAATCAACTACTCCGGAATAATTTTTTTACATTTTTCATGTTGCGATAATTTATCTAAAAATATGCCTAGTTGTAATATTTACACTGAAAATTTTGTTCAAAACCTTAGTTTGTCGCGCACAAAAATTTTGCAACCAGGTTTTCTGGGTTTCTAGGTTAAAAATAATTCAAAGGTGTTTGAACATTATCAAAATCTGTTTGACGTACCCGTCAATGATGTTGATGAGAATATGCAATTATAGTTGGTAGATCTTCAATCTAATGATGAACTGAAGACAATATTTAAAAATGAAAATCTAATTCAATTTTATTCAACATTATCTGAGTCAGATTATCCAAAAATTAAAAATTTTGCAAAAAACGGTTACATCAATTTTCCAAAGTACATACCGTATTTCCCCATGTATAAGACGCACCTTAATTTTGGGGCCCGAAATTTGAAAAAAAATGTATTACATAAAGTTATTGAATTCAAGTTTTATTCATCGTAAAATTCATACAACTCATCACTGTCAAAACTCCCATCCATTAGTTTGTCCTCATCTGTGTCTGATGACGAATCACTGTCTTCATATATTGCCTCGTCCTCAGTTCCATCTACGGCATTTGAAATGTCACACTTCTTAAATGACTTGACAACGATCTCAATCTTGATATTATCCCAGGATCTTTTCACCCAGGTACAAACTTCTCCTATAATTGGTTTCTTCACTCTTCCTGCTGGTGTCAAATTGTCCCAAGAAGACTTCATCCATTAATTCCATTCGTCTCTCATGGCAGCTCTGAAGGGTTTGTTAATGCTGACATCAAGTGGTTGGAGCTGGGATGTCAAGGTATGACGGAACGTTTTGTTTTTTGCTCTGCAGCAATCTTCTTTGTAATTTTTGTTATGTGTGCCCTGAACTGATCAAGCACCAATAGGGCAGGTTTGCATAAGAGTCCACTTGGTCTCCTGCTCCAAACTTCCTCAAACAAGGTCTTCATCCCATCCTGATCCATCCAACCTTTGTCATGAATGTGGACAATCACTCCTCGAGGAATGTCTTCTTTTGGCATTGTTTTGCATTTGAAAATCAGCATAGGAGGCAGCTTGGTTCCGTCGGCACAACAAGCTAGAACTACTATATATAATGGCTCTTTTCGTGTCCACTTGTCTTCACAGTTACAATTTTCACCCACTTCTTATCAACAGTTCTGTTACTTGGGACATCAAATTGAAGGGGGACTTTGTCCATATTTGCAATCTGTCCCAACTCAAACTGATGTCTTCCGACATTGAATGACAAAACAATGAAATTCAAGGACCTTCTGCTCATAGCTTTCAGGCATCTTTTGGGCAAGTCTGGTGTATGTACACATGCTTAGTTCATTCCGTTTCATGAATCTGAAGCACCAATTGTGTCCTCCTTTGAAATCGGTAACTTCTTTGTCATCAGCAATTCTTCTTGCCTCATGCTGAACCATCTTTGTGGACACAGGAATTCCAATTGCCCTTTGCTCCTCAATCCATATCTTCAATTCCCTCTCTAAATCAGGCCATTTTGCTGACTTGCCTCTCATGGTCTTCTTCTGCCGTGGTGTTTTCAGTAGGGTTTCTTCTTCCCGTAGCCAGTCTCTGATTGTTTTCTCAGTTGGAGGAGGACCAAACTTACATTCAGCAGCACGATTTCCATTCACTTTTGCAGACTGGATCACTTTTAACTTGAATTCAACACTGTACTGTATCTTTTCTGAGCCATTTCTGGGCAGAACGTAGCAAAACGTAACCTAATATACTGGTAACAAGTGCGAAACAATGAGCGCAAAGACATCAAGCGCGAAAAAGCGGGAAATGCAAGTAAAAAAAAATCTACAACCACTGTATAAGACGCACCCAGTTTTTAGACCCCAAATTTTTTGAAAAAAAGGTGCGTCTTATACATGGGGAAATACGGTATATACATGAGCAGTCCTTTTCAAAAATGAAATATGTAAAATCAAAAATACGATCATGTCAAACTGACACACATTTACATGACTTTTTAAGAATTGGAACTGGTACTTTAAAACCCGATATTATGAAACTTAGTCGCACTCTACAATATAATAAAATTATAATTAGTGTGATATTCGTCACATTAATTATAATTTTATTGTATTACTAACTGTATTTTTGTGATTAGTACAATAAATAAGTAATAATTAATTTTGTTGTATTACTAGCTGTATTTTTGTGATTATTATTATTATTAGCCATATGGTGCAAGGAAGCTTGAGGTTTATGTAATAATTTTGTTGTATTACTGACTGTATTTCTGCAATTAGTACAATAAGCAATAACTAAAATATGATATACACAAACTGGTATATTTTATAATACATATCCATCGATTTCTTTTTGAATCTGTAGATATACATAGGTATAAAATGTTTCTCTGCATAACATTAAAGTTATGCAGAGAAACAAACTTAGAGGACCAAATTAATAATTTTCTCTTACTAGTAATTTTCTCTTGACTGCCAAATATTTCAAAAATTCTCTAAAACTTTGGGGACCCCTGCCTTACGGACCTTGGCTATCAAGTTTGAGATATATGTTACGCTATTCTGTATCAATCTAATATACCACAATAATGGCGTTAAGCTTTAAATGGTACAAGGTTCTACAGATATTAGAATAGTAAACTATAAAATCTCTATCTAAATTGAAAATAAATTAAGGAGAGCAACTAGAACTATAAAGTTACTTCTAGAAAATTAATAAATATGACAATTAAGTCAAAGTGGCAAAAATGAATCAAAAACAGCATTTTCTGGAGCTGCAAATGCCTTTTTCAACACGTGGGTAACTTCCCAAAATGTAATTGTAATGTAAATTTTAGATGCCATTCTAGGAGTTATTATTACTAGTAGTAGTCATAAATAGTACAAGAAAGCTTAAGCAACATCGACCACAAAAAAAAAAAAAAAAAATTCCCATTTCGCTACTATGATGTCATCACAAAGGAACTGCCATGCAGCCCAAATCTTACCTACTTTACAACAAACTTTACATGACAGGTCTGACATTGATGCAGTTTTCACTTTTATAAAAAAGACAAAATGCTACGACAGAATATAGTGTTTAAATCCAACGAAATACACATCTCACCTTTAATGACACCTGGTAATTCCTACCATTGTTTGGTGCATAATTGCCTTTAGCTGCCATTGTGCCGTAAAACCACCACCACTAACAACAACAAAGGAACTGGATGCAAAAAAATAATTTTGATGTCATATAACTTGGATTTCAGGCTTTTGATATTGTTGCACACGAAAGACTACTGTACAAATTGGGGCAGTGTGACATTAAGGGCAAATTGCTGCTATGGATAGAGGGATGGTTGAGTGAGAAAAGACAGAGCGGTAATCAATGGACACTGCTCTCCATGGACTAATGTTATTAGTGGAATCCCCCCGGGTTCGGTGTTTGGTCCATTATTGTTTTGCCTATTTATCAATGATATTGATGAACTTATATCAGGATTAATGTCCAAGTTTGCAGATTATACAAAGGTCACCAGGGTTGTCAATGACAGTATGTTATGGTATTCTTCCTCTTGCTCAGTTTACGAACCTGATGTGGCATAAATTCAAATTGAGGACAAACAGTTATAGAATCGATGTGAGGAAATTTGCCTTTAGCCAGTGGAGTGGCTGATTGCTAGAACAAAAATTTCATCTGTTGTTGTGGAAGTTGACAGCTTATATAAATTCAAGGAAGAACTGTACAAACATTTAGAGCGAATTGTTGCGTGAAACAGGATTTTTTTTATTATTATATTTGCCTGATATTCTATAAGCTTGCTTTCTTATATCATATGCCTCTACTAATGCTAATTTTGCTGAAGGAGTGTTAGGTGGATTGTAAAACTGGTATCTTGGTAGTTACATGGATTTATATACGAGGGGTGATCATTTAATTCACTAAAGGGTGCAAGATTTTGTTTACCTCGTGAACGTTCCATAACTGCTGCAAGTGGCGCTCTCCCTAATTGCTACTAAGCAGCTCTGTGCTGCCCATGCCTGTACTTGTCGAGCTAGTGTAGCATGAAGAGTTTTTTTTTTTTAGCTGCATCTCACTGACAATCATTTTGAAGAACATATCACATAGGATATACAGATTGAACAGCGATGTGTGATTTATTATTGTGTCAGAAGCAGCTTAAATGCATCAGAAACAGTAAAGAGATGAATAAAGCATATGGTAATGAGTGAATTAGTAGAACAGCCATATTTAAATGGCACAAGCTATTCAATGAAGGCCTTGAGTCCGTTGCAAGACGACTCAAGACCTGGTTAGCCTTTTTCCCTCAACTCTTGGGCAAATTGCAAAAGCCCAGGAAATCTTGGATGAAGACAGGTAAACATGAATTATCTCTTAGAATGTCCCTTTCATATGATAGGGCTCACAATATTGTGAAATCTCACCTGGATCTATGCCCAATGGATTCCAAACAATTTGACTCCAGAACAAAAACTGCAAAGAAACGATTGATCATTTTGACCCTATGTTTCAAAATGATCAATGAAACTTGGATTTTTCACTATGATCCAGAGACAAAACAACAGCATAGTGAGTGGAAGCTTCCTGATTCACCAAGACCTAATGTTGTTGGGATATTAAAGACATGGTGTCACAGAGAAATAAGGAATGCAAAACTGAAATTTGGAGCACAATGTGTTCAGAAAGGATAGACGGGATAGAAGGGATTATGCTGTTAGTTAAGAAACAAATAAAATCTAAGGAAGTGCATAGAGTTGACGGGTGGACAGTGCATTGTTGAATCAGTTTGGTGTGACAAGCACTGCAAAAGCAAAATTGAGAGTAGGAGTGTGTTGTAAGCCTAATGATTCTTATGGGTACAATGAACAACTGTACAGAGAAATAGTGGGCCAGTAAATCAGACTGTCTTATAATGGAGGATTTTAACTTCCCAGATATAGACTGGAACTTGTGGTTTGGTCACTCACACACTAGCAAGACTTTTGTGGATTTACTGGATGATTATTTTCTACAGCAGCATGATCTGGAGGCAACAAAAGGGAGTAATACTTTATCTGATTACAGCAGTGATTCTTCATGCATTCAGAATCTGCAAATAAAGAAACCACTAGATGACAGTGATCACAGTGTACTGATGTGGGATTTACTTAAAGATGTAACTACTATCAGGGGCAAAAGGAAGGGTTAATGCTTTTGTAAAGGTGACTACAATGGTCTCAGATTTCTTAAATTCTATACAATGGGACCAACTGATACAAATGTTACCAACAGCATATTCTAATGGGAAGCATTCGAGGAATTAATTTGGAAGCTATTAGGCTTTTCATACCAATTAAGAAATACCGTTCAAGGTTTAGGGCTAAATGGACGTCAGATGACCTAGTAAGACTCATGGCAGAGAAAAAAAAATGCATGTTGTTGTTTTGGTGTTTATTGGCGCATTGACAACGGAGATCATAGTGCGCCAGTTCATTTGTTATAGTATGTTATCTTGTTCGAATGTAAGAAGGTTAAATATTTCTGTGGTACTATATTATTATTTACAGCAGATGGTATACATTGATTGTTTGAATTTAAAAATATCTGATACATGTTCCTTGTCATCTAAAAGATCTTTAAGGGTGATGTTTTGGTTTCCATTATATAATGATGAAAAAAAATATGTTGTCGATCATTTTCATACATTGGGCATTCTATCAGTATAAGTTTAACTGTTTGGATAGTATTGCATGCTTGGCATCTTTGGGGGGGGGGGGGGTTCTTCCGCACGTAATAGATTACCATTTGTGAAATGCGTATGTCCTATCCGCAATCTGGTCAGAACAACAACTTCTCACCTTGATTTCCTTATGCTCGTTTTTCAGTGCTCAACTTTTGGTTTTATTTCATATAATTTATTCCAAGTTTGTTTTGGCCAGAGTTCTTGCCATTGGGTTAGACAGCGATTTTTTATAATTGGCTTGTAGTCCTTATGTGGAACTGCGAAATATTGTTCTTGAAATTTACTCACTGATTAAGTCATAAAATGCAGACATTTACAGGGGTATCAGAGATATGGTGTCACAGACATAAGGAATGCAGAATTTGAACATGGGTAGTAACAACGTGTACAGTAAAGACGTATATATGTATATGTAAATTGCATGCGGAACACAAGGTTTCTCCCACAGCTGCTGTATCTTCTGTGCTGCGGCCTTAAGGCAGCGTCAGTGTAGGTCTGTGTACTGAGTGTCATGTCCTGTTTTGTTGTGGACTGGCCTCTTAGCCACTGGTAGGGGGGAGGGAAATCATCTAGACAACTGACAACCTCCCCAGCACCTGTCATTGCCGCAAGGAGGCCGCCACTTACTGTATATATACTGAGACACACCCAGTGCCAATTTTTTACTGCGAGAATCCTAACCAAAAAATTATACAATAAAGGAGTGTAGAGTTGTGGTTGGGAGAAATGCAACAGACAAATGAGGACTCTGGGAAGGCTTCCCCATAGAAAAGGGAGTGGGTGTGAGATAAGCATATAGGACAATGGGGTTTATCTCACCAGGCTGGCAAGTAAGCGAGCTCAGGACAGACATCATCCTCCCCCACGGTGACACAACTAGGTAATACATGCTCCAGTCAAGTGGTGGACACCAGAACTGACATCTCTCCATAAGGAAACCATTAAAGCAAGAAAATTGTTATCAGAGGTAGAGGGGCAAGTGTAAGGGAGGCAATGAAACATAAATCCTCGAAATTGAATACAGGCGAGCAGAAAATACACGCTAATGATGGAAATACGCACAAATGATAATTAGAGAAAAGTATAATACAGGAAAGAACCTGATATAAACATGTGGAAACAACAATCCCTAGGGATCAGTATATAAACTGCGTAGTAACAAATTACGGCACCCTGCTGGAGATAATGCATGTTCAATTCAGGCTGCAGGAGGGACAACTTATACTTGGGAGGAAAGTATAGCACTATTACTGGACCATTTGGTGGGAGATTAGAACCACCGTGATGAGAATGAAACTAATATTTCAGCATACAGAGATACGATATTGCTTAAAAAAACAACACCCAGGCATGGGAAATGAGCTCCAATTTCAACCAGACAGCTGGAGATGGCAATTCATAAAATTTAAAAAATAACAGATGTCCCGACATGGATCTAGTTTAGAGCGAGATAATTAAAAGAAGTTTAGTAACGAATGGGCCTGGAGTACTGGGGTCCATAGTTCAAATACAGATATATACAGTTATACCCAGTTATTTATTAACAAATAAAGTACAAATAACAGTACAAAACCAGTAGCTGGTTTTGTACTGTTATTTGTACTTTATTTGTTAATAAATAACTGGGTATAACTGTATATATCTGTATTTAAAAGAAGTTTTTGTGTGAAATGCCAGCATATCTGCTTACTACATATAATGCCTGCTTGAGAGATGGGATTTTCCCAGATATTTGGAAACAGGCATTGTTGAAATTAATTTTGAAATCATCATCGAAGCCTTCAGAATTGGTGGATTCATACAGACCAATAGCATTGCTGAGCAGATTGGGGAAAGTCTATAAACGTACATTGCCTGTCAGAATAATGAGATGTCAGCAGCAATAGCATCCTGTCAGATGCACAATACAGATTCATTCAAAGAAGGAACAGATGACAAGCTTAGGCAACTAATGTCTCCTTAGCGAATGGAACAAAGGGTTGCTGTTAAAAGAAAGGCTTAAGTTCTGCAAATTGCAGCATCTGGAGACTAGTCACCTGTGAAGTGATCTGATTGAGTTGTATAAGGCCTTGAATGGGTTGAGCACGCTGAATTCTGATGGGATTGTTCGGCTTGCACAGATTACGAACCTAAGAGGACAAATTCAAACTGAGGAAAAACAGCTGTAGAACAGATGTGCAGAAATTTGCATTTAGCCAGCTGGTGGTTGATTGCTGGAACAAACTTCCATCTGTCATTGTGGAAGTTTGCAAATTCCCAACTATGGAACAGCTCCTTCACTAACCATAAGGGGGAACTCCTTGAAGAAGCCATCCTTTCGAATGATCTGCACATTCACAACATCCATTGCCACCACCTGCATAATCCCTCTTGGCAGCTCCTACACTGATATAACACTCGCTAATGATCAACTCCATACATAATTGGCAGATACACACCAGCAATTATAATCCCACCACCTTCAACAGTCGGCCCCAACAACAAGTAACAGACAGCGGACTCAATACGAAGAGAGTAGATTCAACACCAGGAAAGCAAACTGGCACGCCTTTGATAAATATATCAACGACTTTACAACACCTAACAATCTGGAAAGAATGGGAAGACCTCCAGCAGAAGACGAAGCCACTTTCTTCCACCACACGGCAATATCGGCTGCAACATCTCAATGCCTTGACACAAAAGGAGAGCACACTGCATACCGGGGTGAACCACACAACTCACCAACTTCAGGAATGCAATGAGAACAGCCAGGAGACAATTTCAACAAGCTAGAAGGGATAGAAGACTGGTCGGAGATGGAAAGACTACAGGAAGCATACAAAGAGGCTAGAAGAGTGTTCCATACAGCCATCTACCGTGAGAAACACAAATTGTGGGGAACACTTGTAAAGCAAATCAAAAATAAAGACCCAGGTCTGATCTACAAACTTGTGATGGAGAAGTTTATTCCAGGAGATATATACTACTCCACGATTCAATCAGTAGAAGTCATCCTTGATGCTATAGTCCATCAAGTCAACATAAGAGAACACTTTCCAGACCAACCATAGGCTTGAATACCTTGCACATGCAGGCATACCAATGAGGAACCTATCACCAAAGCCGAAATTGGGGAGGCCATCTGGTCCACCAAATTTGAAAAATGCCGTGGTCGTACATTCTCGAAGCCAAAGTCATAAAAAAATATGGGCTGCGAGACCAGAGGTCATAGTAAACCTGCTGAATGCTTGCATCAGAGATGGAGTCTTTCCAGCCCAATGGAAAAGGGCCCATCTCAAGATAATTATCAAAAACCCTGAAAGGCCACCAGACCAACCTTATCGCTTTTTTGGACAGGCTTCGAAAAAGCAATAAGTGTTTGCCTTTTTATTTACCTAATTGTTATTTTATATTGTACTTTATACGTAGTCTTATAGTTATAGTTACGCTGGTTATTTTTATTTTTAATTTAGATAAAGAGTTTTTGTAGATTACTACTTAATATACGTAAAACCGTTATTTCGTTCGAAACTTGCAGCCATTGTTTTTGTATAGAGTGGTAGGGAATTCAAATTTTTAATTGCGGTAACTAGGTAGCTCTAACATATAATTATATAGCGTAATATGCATCACTGTTTCTATTAGATAGCGTAGTATTCACATTTAATTAATTAAATTTATTGATCTTATTAATTTAAAATATCATGCCCCAGACTAGAGCAGCAAAGTAAGGGCACAAAGTGGTAGGAGTGCTGTGACCTGGGAGAGAACTGAAGGGAAGGGGGGCCATTCTCCAACACATCGCAGCCTAAAAAATGTGCAACTTTTGAAATGTTTGCCGAACTCTCTGGAACAGAACACGATATTGCCATGGGGGATTTCTTTGTGTGTGCGCGATGTAAGGAAATCAGGTGACAACTCAACACTGTTATGGGCCTATATGAGAGCTTGAAGGACAGGGTGGATGCCCTCGAAGGATCTAAATTGAGGGGCCCATCAAGCTCTCAGCTGCCCACATCAAGAGCACAGCGTGCAATTGGTCATCGCGCGACACAGCGACAACCCCCAAGGCAGAATGCGCTGGTCCCACAGGAACTAGTAGTTGTTGGTGACTCTATTGTCAGGGAAACAGGAAACATGCTTTGTAAAAAGGATAGGTGGAACAGGACCAGGGTATGTCTGCCAGGGGCAAAGGTTGATGATGTTGTGGAGTGGATATCATCTTTTAAGGGCACAAAAGGTGATATAGTTGTACACGTTGGCACTAATGATATTAAGAGTAGGAGACCAGCAGAATTATTTAAAAGGTACAGATCACTATTGAACAAAAGCCGTGAATTTGGGTTGAATTTGAAAGTGTCTGCAATTCTGCCCAGACATGATAGGAGGGAGTATATGATGAGAGCCTTGTCGATCAATTCGGCCCTGGAAAGATTGTGCAAGGCTCAAGGGGTAGAATTTTTTTCAGATTGGTCTGTACTTGTTAACAGGACAGACTGTCTACAAGGATGGGATACACTTAAATAGAAAGGGTGCAAGAATATTTGCTGATGTTTTCGAAGCAGTATTAGGTGGGTCGGAAAACTGCTAGCTTGGGGGGATACAAGGACTAACAGTTTAACAAAGCCGCAGGCAGAGGTGAAGATGATTCTTGCACAACTTCTATTAGAATAAGTAGCTACCTGGAGCGAGGGGTATTGGGGGTTTCAGGGACGGATGGCAGTCATCGTGAAATAGGTGGGTATATGGGATGTGTTAGGGGAATAGGTGCATGTATACCAATGCTAGAAGTATAGTAAATAAATTTGATGAAATTGAAGTGTTGGTCAAGACATCAAAGGCAGATATTGTTGGAATAGCACACACGTGGTGTCTCACAGATATAAGGAATGCAGAACTGGAATTTGGAGAGTACAATGTGTACAGAAAGGATAGACAGAATAGGACAGGAGGAGGTGTTATGCTGTTAATTAACAAAAACAAAATCAAAAGAAGTGCACCCAGTTGATATAGATGAACAGTGCACTGTTGAGTCAGTTTCGTGTGACATAAGCACTGCAAAAGCAAAAATAAGAATAGGAGTGTGTTATAGGCCTAATGACTCAAATGAGTACAACGAACAATTGTACAGAGAAATAGAGTGGGCTAATAAATCAGAATGTCTTATAATGGGGGATTTTAATTTCCCAGATATTGACTGGAACTTGTCGATTGGTCACTCACACACTAGTCAGACTTTTGTGGATTTATTGGATGATTGTTTTCTGCAACAGCATGTTCGAGAGGCAACCAGAGAAAGTAATACTCTTGATCTGGTTATCAGCAGTGATCATTTGTGTATTAAGAATTTGCAGATAAAGGAATCACTAGGTGGCAGTGATCACAGTGTACTGATTTGGGATTTACTTAAAGATTTAATTACCATCAGGGGTAAAGGAAAGGGTTTTTGCTTCCGTAAAGGTGAGTACAGTGGTCTCAGACAGTTTTTAAATTCTTTACAGTGGGATCAACTGATGATGTTACCAACAGTAAATTCTAAGTGGGAAGCATTCAAGGAATTAATCGTGGATGCTACTAAATGTTTCATATCTATTAAGAAATATTGTTCAAGGTTTAGGTCTAAATGGTTATCAAATGAACTAACGAGACTCGTGACAGAGAAGAAAAATGCATGAGATGCATATAAATTATCAAGCGACTCGGAAGCCTATGGCAGATATAAGCTAGTCTGTAATTAGGTCACAAAGGAGGTTAGGCAGGCATAGGCAGATTACGAGAAATCCTTGGCAAAAGATGCTAAGAAAAACAGCAAGCATTTCTTTACTTATATAAACTCTAAAAGGAAACGGATGAATCTGATGGTCCACTTGACATCAATGGTTTGACTGTTGATGATCCTGCTCAGATAGCAAACAAACTGAATCAGTATTTTGCATCTACATTCACAAATGAGGAATTATTAAGGTTTGAAAATGGCAGAAGTTATCAAATTGTAGCAGGGTACTTAATGATTTTGTAATAACTGAGAGCAAAGTGGAGGAGAAATTGTTGAAGTTAAAATAAGAAAAGCACCTGGGGTGGATGGGATCTATCCAGTTATATTAAAGGAGCCAGCAAAGCAACTAAGCAAACCCTTAGCCATAATTATGAGAGCATCCTGGGACTCCCCTGAGTCCCAGGATGCTCTCATTTGCACAACTCCAGTCCGTGGGACCTAGTCCCCACGGACTGGAGATGTGCAAATGTATCCCCAATTCACAAAGGGGGATCAAAGGGGGATCAGGCGGCTCACATGAACTAGGATCCTACCTGGACATGACCAGCCTGCTTGTTCCACCCATATCCCAGCAGAATTCCCGACAAGAGGAACCCACTGACAATGATTACCAAACGCGGAAGACACACCAGACCATGACAGCTAAATCCATATATTGGGCTGGAATTATGTAATCTGACACAGTCATGCTGAGTGGGAAACAGACCTCGGCCTATTAAGTTCCATACCCGAGAACCACTGGCTAACCTTTAGTGTAGGATATATGAACCCCTCTGGGGTCCCACCACTAGGTGGACTTGCTGACCCCTTTCTGGGGTGGGATTGCCTCACTGTCCATCACTACAATCTGTAACTACTCTCATCACTTAGTTTTCTAGGGAATGCCTCATTCATTCCCAACTTATTATCCTCTTACCCCTACCCCACCCAACCCAAACTTCTCCCACTATCACCAACTCCTTTCACTTACTACTTGGAGACCCCAGCAAAAAGTCGGTAAAATCACCAACACTCAAGAAATCAAAACTATACAGGTGAATTGTCAAATGTTCACTCACTGTGATGACACATATTCAGATATGTGTCATCACAGTGAAAGAACATTGACAATTCACCTGTATAATTTTGATTTCTCGAGTGTTGGTGTTTGTATCATTGTTGTGGGCTCCAGGGTGCCATTTGCAGCTGAGTCCTCTGTACTGGGCATAGCCCAAGCCATTATTTCCAGCCAACAACAGAACATGTTCTGCCACTGGCTGGAAATAATGGCTTGGGCTATGCCCAGTACACATTGTAAACAGGCATATAGCAGCCAGGGTTCACCAGACACCAGGTCTAGTGCCTCCTAACCCCCATCCCAGCTCTCGCAACAATGATAGCAGATATCTGAATGTGTCATCACAGTGAAAGAACATTGACAATTCACCTGTATAATTTTGCCTTCTTCAGTGTTGGTGTTTGTATTCCCTTTGTTAATTATAATTAGTCTGTTTTATGATTTCTACTGCTCTCTGGTATTCTGAGCATTTTATATCCCTGTAGCTGTGATTGGCTTGTGGAAACACAGTGCCCACAGGTATTTTCATTCTGCCTACATGACTTTGCAGTGTCCAAATCCTAGACATCTGAAACAGTGTGACACCACTGTAAAGTCCTTTATTCCATGTGCTGCCCATTATAGGTATATTGTATTCTGATTGAGTAATGTTTTCCTTATCTGACCATTCACTTTGTGTTTGATAACTTCCTTTACTTCCTCTTTTCTAAAGTAATGAAGATTTTTCAGGAATAAATCTTCACTTATTTCTTCTAGTCTTGTTTCTTTAGTAATATAAATTATTATTGTGAATTCCAGTTTCTTGAAGGTTACTAATTTAAGGCCTAGTTCACCAAACATTTAAGGTTTTAGTTTCTTTATCACTTCTGTTTTTGTCGTCACTTGCTTGAAAGGGACTTTCCTCTGTAGGTCTGACCAATATAATTTGGTTTGGCTTTTTCTTATTTTTGGCAGCAGCGTGGGCAATGCTGATGGCTTCTTTTTCTTTTTGTTGTGTATTCTTGGTTTCTTTTTCATCAAGTCTGGTCTTGAGTTCACTATTATTAAACTGGTCACAATTTTTTCCATGCTTGTCCAGTACCCTTGTTTATCTGTTATCAGAATTTTACTATGCCTACTGTTTTCCTTTATTACATCATTCACTGAAGTTACATGCACATTCCACATCTAATGCAGTATCCTCCTTTGCATTTAGTTCACTTTGTTCTGGAGGTTGTGAGCATTGAGTTATTATTAGGAATTTCCTCTGGTTCTGCAGGGATCAGGAAATGGTGGAAACTCAATCTCAATGAGCTTTTGTGGTTGTACAAAAGGTTCCTGCATATTTGAAAAACATGGCTCACTTTGGTCATAGTTATGAGAAATATGGACAATAGTTTCACCAATTTTGGTCAGAACCCAACGCTGAAAGTCAACCATTGTCTGACTGATTCTACGTCACTGATTCCAGCAACTAAGCAAACCCTTAGCCATAATTATGAGAGCATCCTTGGACTCAGGTGAGGTTCCCACGGACTGGAGATGTGCAAATGTATCCCCAATTCACAAAGGGGGATCGAAGGGTGACATGAGTAATTACAGACCAATTAGTTTAACTTCTGTTCCAGGTAAAATAATGGAGTCACTGCTTAAAGATGCATTGCAGGATCGTCTAGACAAGACTGCAGCAATAATTCAGACACTGCATGGGTTTGTTAAGGGAAAGTCTTGTCTGACAAATTTGATAGGATATTATGATGTGGTTACAAAGGAACTGGATGCAAAAAATAATTTTGATATCATATATTTGGATTTCAGGAAAGCTTTTGACACTGTTGTGCATCGAAGACTATGGAACAAATTGGAGCAGAATGGTATTAAGGGTAAGCTGCTACAATGGATAAAAGGATGGTTAAGTGGGAGAAGACAGATGGTGGTAATCAATGGGTGCTGCTCTTCATGGACTAATGTTATTAGTGGAGTCCCAAGGGGTTCGGTGTTGGGTCCACTGTTGTTTTGTATATTTATCAATGATATTGATGAAGGTATATCAGGCTTAATGTCGAAGTTTGCAGATGATACGAAGGTTGGCAGGGTTGTTAATGACAGTAATGGCAGTGTGGCTACTGCAACAGGACCTAGATAATTTGGGCAGATGGGCTAAGAAGTGGCAAATGCAAAGTACTGCACATGGGTAAAAGTAACCCCAGAGAAACGTACCAACTGTGTGGTACAACACGTAAGGTGGTAGAAAATGAAAAGGACCTGGGAGTAATTGTGCAGTCAGATATGAAGTTTTCTGAGCAATGCAGACAGGTTGCCAGGGCAGGTCATGGGGTTTTGTCAATAATATATAGGAATTTTGCTAGCAGGGAAAAGGAGTTGATTGTCCCTCTGTAGAAGGCAATGGTCAGGCTACGCCTTGGGTACTGCATACAGGTCTGGAGGCCTCATTTAAGAAGGATATAGATTTGTTGAGCGTGTACAGAGAAGGGCAACAAGATTGGTGAGGGAAATGAAGAGATCCTCTTACCAAGAGAGGCTTAAGTTCTGCAAATTGCAGTGGCTGGAGATTAAGCACCTGCGTGGTGATCTGATTGAGGTGTATAAGGTTGAGCACACCGAATTCTGATGGGATCCTCCCACTTGTTCAGAGGAAGGATAAATTCAATAAAGGATAAATTCCTAAGGAGGCATAAATTCAATAAGACTTGTAGAATAGATGTGCGGAAATTTGCCTTTAGCTAACGGGTGGTTAATTGCTGGAACAAACTTCCATCTGTTGTTGTGGAAGTTGATAGGTTAAATAAATTTAAGGAGGAACTGGACAGGCATTTGGAGGGAATGGTGAGTTTTTTTTTTTTTTTTTGGCAGATGCTGCATAAGCTCATACACTTGCTTTCTTACATCGCATGCCACTATTACTACTACATTAGAAAATTACCTCAAGAACAGTAATTAAGGAATTGGTGGTGGATTAAGAAGATAAAACTGCTTGTAAAAAGCAAGGTTTCTCAAACAGAAAAATGGAATGCAATGTGCTATCGTCAGTAAAACTATAAATAGAATTACCAGTCAGTGGAAGGTCATTAATATATACAAAGGAAAGAGCAGGAAAAAGAACTGACTTTAGGGAACACCAGCGTCAGTGGAAAAGCTAGAAGACGGAGAGCCATCTCACCTACATTGAGCAGTCAGAAAACTAGCTACCCGATTGCAAAATCAAGTTAGCAATCCATAGGATGGGACCTTGTTTAGAAGACCTTTATGCCAAACATAATCAAAAGCTTTGTCAAAAGTAACTGCTTACGTTTAACCAAACTTTTCCAGTGAATGTGACCATAAATAGACAACATAAGCCAGTATATCACCAGCAGAGAGACACTGATGGAATTCATACTGGTGAGCACTGATCAGGTGAAAGGTTTTGAAAGTTTGAGTTAAACGCTAATTGAATCTTTTCCATCACTTTGGAAAGAGTATAGGTAAATGCAATACGATAACAATTGGATGGGTGGGATTTGTCACCCATTTTAGCAACTGGTTAGATGTCAACACATTTCAAGGAAAAACACCAGTGAAATAACAAAGTGTGAAAAGGCAACAGAATAGGATCAAAGTCAAGGGTACACCTTGAGAACAAGATGGAGAAATGTCATCAAGCTCAGCATCGTGCTTTGATGGAGAAATACCATCAGGGCTTGTGTGTTCTGGTCATCCAGATAGTTCAAAATTCTTCTAACATGCTTTTGAGGGAAGACTACAGGAGGCAATGGGTAGAGAGCATTCAGAATGGTAGGAAGTGGTTTACCAAGATCGTCAAGAAGAAAAGTAAATGCTAATTAAGTCAGATTTATCTTTAGCTGAGGTGGCAAAAGACCCATCAGGTTTTGACAAAGGTGGGGGTATTGATGGACAAAAGTTACAGCCACCTCAGGGATCTGGATTCTGGGCTCTTGCCCAGAATGCAACTACCATTCGGACAAGAAGCAATTTCCTACTTCTAGCCTATTCAAAATCTAGTTTAAAATGATTAATAACTACTCTGCAATTGTTGCAATCATTAGTGTAGAAAGAAAATGAAGCTGGAGATATGGATCCACACTAACTGCAATATGCAACAATCTTATCTCAAACAGCCTTAGCACAATTATTGAAAAACCAAAGTTTAGATAAAGGTCTAGATTTTAAGGAGTGAGGAATAAAGGATTCCATCCATAAAAAAATAATCTCACTAACACAATCTAAGCAGACATTGACATCTGAAGATTTAATACAATATTAATCCCACTACAGAATGTTCAACAGAAAGCTAATAGATCACCCCATTTTGCATTCTTGTAATGCCAAACAACATGAGGCTAAGAATTACAAACAAAAAAGTTTTCTTTTGCTGCACTTTAGAGGCCAACATCAAGTTGTGATCTAAGAGGCTTAGAGGACCATTCACCTCGATCATGTGCTTCGTGAGAAAAAGTTCAATGATGTTTGTGAGAAAAATTTCAAGGGTGTGTGTGTTTAGGATTGTCTGGTATTTTGCTAAGTAAGTGAACAAACTGTGCAAGGTCATAAGCTATTGCAAAAGCCTCAGCATCTTGCCCAGTTGGGCAAGATGTTGAGGCTTTTATCCATGTGACTAGAAACTGAAACCAGCTGGAGTTGTGAACATTAAAATAACATAGAAAATTACCTCACACTGTCAGAAAAGTTTGACTGTAGAAAGTAAAGTTTCAAAAAAGGAAACATTCCAAATTACGTCTCTGAAAGGGAATATCAGAATGAACACATGCACAAGTTTCAAACAAAAGGAATTGTACATCAAATAATTAGGTCAACTGAGATGATCAGTGGTTGAAATAACCAATAATTGGGATTATGTCAGAAAAGGTAAATGGGGCTTGGCAGACTGTTAGCAGTAATGTATATCATTGAGAGTGGAAGTGACAGCATGTATTATTTGTGAAATTAACAAAAATGAATCATTCATTTTTTGTAAGTATACAGGGCAAACCCGAAACACTGCATAAATATATATATATATATATATATATATATATATATATATATTTTTTTTTTTTTTTTTTGATAGTTCATATTATATGTATTTTGTGACATACTACTTTTAAACCCGAAAGTGGGGGAAGGGAAACATTGGATTGCCTACATGCATGGTCATAGGCCACACAATGTGGACTCTCGCATTCTAAACTAGAAATTAAAACAAAACTAATTATAATAAAATAAGTCCTCAAGTAACGTTCCCCTTTGTAAATAACTTTTAACAATTGCATTTTATCATGCAGAAAAAAAAAACGTCTGCGTTCGTTCTCCGCCCCCCCCCCCAATCAATTTTACATAACTTATCATTAAAGATTGTATATAAAAAAAAATAAAAAAAACTGACGCGCCTGAGTTAAAAATACGCGGCAGTGATGGGCACAGAAAGAATTTTATTAGGGCCTGGACACCAAGTAGCACGAACATGGGAGGGACCAAGTTAGACTAAAACACTAAGTACCGGGCATCCATGAAACCTATCGGCTGAATTGCATGCACACTGGACATAAAATTAATAAATACATACAGACTGAACATTTGCAAAGTTTGTGGGCATCCTAAATACCATCTATGAAACACATAACAACTTGTGCAATTATCAGCACATAATTAAAACTAACAAAATACAATTAACTTACCCGATGTGTGTGTTCATCGCTAATTATCTGTCGAAAACAGAGAAAAAATTGAAGCAATATACAGATACGGTTCATATTTCACGTTACTCTGTTCTACAGTAATTTAGGATAACCGGAGGTAAATCTTAACATCCCAACGCATTTGATAAATTACATAAATGAACAAATCAACAGCCTTTTCACATTGCAGCCACGTCACATCGAGTTCAATAATGAAACGTTTCTAATATCATCACCCACAAGAGGACACTACATGAAAATTTATTAGAAATCTTCGCCCTGGTTATTGTATGAAACTCAAACACGAAATAACTTTGAGAAAATTCAAGCTAAAGTAAAATACAATATTAAAATTTTGAAAAGTGAAAAATTAAAAAACAATTCAAAGGAAAATATTGGTACGCATAAAGAAAACGCACTGCTGGCTGCACAATTGTAACGCTTTACTAGCGTATGATTTCTTCGATGAATAAAATAGCAAAACCAAAAGGCAGCGATAGTGAATACGTGACAAAAATAATATGAAAAACAAATGAAAATAATAATGTAATTCAACACAAAACAAGAGAAAATAACTTTTTAGTGCACGTCTTCAATCATGAGAAAATAAAATTAAAGCAAAGGAAATGATACTGATATCGACGACTATGAACACCAAACACGATTTATGAAGTAGTTTACTCGCACTGTTGCGATAAATAAGGTCATTACCCGTATGGAAAGAGCGTTAGGTTTAAGCTTGATTCCCTTCACGCATAGATTAAGGAACAATTTCCATCAGATCAGAAAATTTTTTAAAATATTTTTCACACAATAGCAGAGTTAACGACTTTATATTGAATGAGTTTATATTAGTGGATATAGTAATAGTAATAGCAGAATGTGATCAAAGAAAGCAACCGTATTTTCAGCATCAGCCAAAAAAAAAAAAAAATCACACAACAATTCCCTCTAAATGTTTGTCCAGTTCTTTCTTAAATTTATTTAAGCAATCAACTGCCACAATGACAGATGCAAGCTTGTAGTAGTAGTAATAGTAGTAGTGGCACGTGATGCAAGAAAGCAAGTGTATGAGCTTATGCAGTATCAGCCAAAAAAATAATCACATCATTCCCTCCAAATGCCTGTCCAGTTTCTCCTTAAAATTATTTAACCTATCAACTTCCACAACGACAGATGTAAATTTGTTACAGCAATTAATCACCCGCTGGCTAAAGGCAAATTTCTGCACAGCTATTCTACATCTGTTTTTCTTAATTTAAATTTATGCCCACTTAGGTAAGCAATCTGAACAAGTGGAAGGATCCCATCAGACTTCAGCATGCTCAGCCTATTCAAGGCCTTATACACCTCAACCAGATCACCGCTCAGGTGCATAGTCTCCAGCCACTACAATTTGCAGAACTGAAGCCTCTCTTGGTAAGAGGATCCCTTCATTCCCCTCACCAATCTTGTTGTCCTTCCCTGTACACGCTCAAGCAACTCTATATCCTTCCTAAAATGAGGCCTCCAGACCTATATGCAGTACTCAAGGCGTGGCCTGACCATTGCCTTATACAGAGGGACAATCACCTCCTTTTTCCTGCTAGAAAAATTCCTATATATCATTGACAAAACCCCATGACCTGCCCTGGCAGCTTGCCTGCTTTGCGCAGAAAATTACATATCTGACTGCACAACTAATCCCAGGTCTTTTTCGTTTTCTACCACCTTAAGTGTAGTACCACACAGTTGGTACGTTTCTCTGGGGGTTATTTATACCCATATGCAGTACTTTGCGATTGTCAATGTTAAACTTCACTCGCCACTTCTTAACTCATCTGCCCAAATTTTCTAGATCTTATTGCAGTAGCACACTGCCATTACTGTCATTAACAATCCTGCCAACTTTTGTATCATCTGCAAACTTCGACATTAAGCCTGATATACCTTCATCAATATCATTGATAAATAGACAAAACAACAGTGGACCCAACACCGAACCCTGTAGGACTCCACTAATAACATTAGTCCATGAAGAGCAGCACCCATTGATTACCACCCTCTGGCTTCTCCCACTGAACCATCCTTCTATCCATTGTAGCAACATATCCTTAATACCATTCTGCTCCAATTTGTACAATAGACTTCCAGGGGCAAAGTGTCAAAAGCTTTCCTGAAAACCAAATATATGGTATCAAAATAATTTTTTGCATCCAGTTCTTTGTAACCACATCATAATATCCTATCAAATTTGTCGGACAAGACTTTTCCTTAACAAACCCATGCTGTGTCTGAATTATGGCTGCAGTCTTGTCTAGATGATCCTGCAATGCATCTTTAACCAGTGACTCCATTATTTTACCCGGAACAGAAGTTAAAATAACTGGTATGTAATTAGGTATCATCCTTCGATCCCCCTTTGTGAATTGGGGATATATTTCTACATCTCCAGTCCATGGGGACCTCCTCTGAGTCCAAGGATAATCTCATAATTATGGCTAAGGGTTTGCTTAGTTGCTTTGCCGCCTCCTTTAATATAACTGTTTAGATCCCATTCACCCCAGATGCCTTTTTTATGTTTAACTTCAACAATTTCTCCTCCAATTTGCTCTCAGTTATTGCAAAAGCATTAACTACCTTGCTTCAATTTGATAACCTTCTGCCATTTTCAAACCTTAATAACTCCTCACGTGTGAATATAGATGCAAATACTGATTCAGTTTGTTTGCTATCTGAGCAGGATCATCAACAGTCGAACCATCGATATCAAGTAGAACAATCAGATTCATCCCCTTCCTTTTAGAGTTTAAATAAGTAAAGAAATCCATGCTGTTTTTTTTTTTAGTATCCTTTGCCAAATATTTCTAGTAATCTGCCTTCACATGCCTAACTTACAGGCTCCGAAAAAGCGATAAGTGTTTGTCTTTTTATTTAGTAAATTTTTATTTTATATTGTACTTTATACGTAGTCTTATAGTTATTCTTACGCTGGTTATTTTTATTTTTCATTTAGATTGTTAGTTTCTGTAGATGACTACTTAATATACGTAAAACGGTTATTTCTTTCGCATCTTGCAGCCATTGTTTTTGTTCAGAGTGGTAGTAGTACTAGTCGTAGTAGTAGTAGTAGTAGCAGTAGTTGCATGTGATGCAAGAAAGCAAGTGTATAAGCTTATGTAGCATCAGCCAAAAAAAAAAAACAAAAATCACACCATTCCCTCCAAATGCCTCTCCAGTTCCTCTTTAAATTTATTCAACCTATCAACTTCCACAACGACAGATGGAACTTTGTTCCAGCAATTAATCACCCGCTGGCTAAAGGCAAATTTCGCACATATATTCTACATCGGTCTTTTCTTAATTTTAATTTATGCCCCCTTAGGTTCGTAACCTGAACAAGTGGAAGGATCCTATCAGAATTCAACGTGCTCAACCCATTCAAGGCCTTATACACCTCAATCAGATCACCGCGCAGATGCCTGGTCTCCAGCTACTGCAATTTGCAGAACTTAAGCCTCTCTTGGTAAGAGGATCCCTTCATTCCCCTCACCAATCTTGTTGCCTTTCTCTGTAAACGTTCAAACAAATCGACATCATTCTTAAAATGAGGACTCCGGACCTGTACGCAGTACTCAAGGCGTGGCCTGACCATTGCCTTATACAGAGGGACAAACACCTCCTTTTCCCTGCTAGCAAAATTCCTATATATCACTGACAAAACCCAATGACCTGCCTGGCCGCCTGTCTGCATTGCTCAGAAAATTTCATATCTGACTGCACAATTACTCCCAGGTCTTTTTCATTTTCTACCACCTTAAGTGAAGTAACACACAGTTGGTACGTTTCTCTGGGGTTACCTTCTACCCGTATGCAATACTTTGCATTTGTCAAGGTTAAACTTCAGTTGCCACTTCTTAGCCCGTCTGCCCAAATTATCTAGATCCTGTTGCAATAGCACACTGCGATTACTGTCATTAACAACCCTGTCAACCTTTGTATCATCTGCAAACTTCGACACTAAGCTTGATATACCTTCATCAATATCATTGATAAATATACAAAACAAGAGTGGACCCAACACCGAATGCTGTGGGACTCCACTAATAACATTTGCCCGCGAAGAGCAGCACTCATTGATTACCACCATCTTGTCTTCTCCCATTCAACCATCCTTTTATCCATTGTAGTAACTTACCCTTCATACCATTCTGCTCCAATTTGTACAATTGTATTCCATGCACAACAGTGTCAAAAGCTTTCCTGAAATCCAAATATATGATATCAAAATTATTTTTTGCATCCAGTTCCTTTGTAACCACATCATAATATCCTATCACATTTGTCAGACAAGACTTTTCCTAAACAAACCCATGCAGTGTCTGAATCATTGCTGCAGTCTTGTCTAGATGATCCTGCAATGCATCTTTAACCAGTGACTCCATTATTTTACCAGGGAACAGAAGTTAAACTAACTGCTCTGTAATTATTCATGTCACCCTTCGATCCTCCTTTGTGAATCGGTGATTACATTTGCATATCACCAGTCCGTACACTTACCTTGAGTTCAAGGATGCTCTCCTAATTACGGATAAGGGTTTGATTACTTCCTTTGTCACCTTTAATATAACTGGATAGATCCTATCTGCCCCAAGTGCCTTTGTTATGTTTAACTTCAAAAATTCTCTCCCACTTTGCACTGAGTTATTACAAAATCATTATGCACCCTGTTACTCTTTGATGACCTTCTTGCATTTTCCTCCCTTTATAATTTCTCGTGTGAATTTAAATGAAAAATACTCATTTGGATTATCAGCTCTCTAGGCAAGATCATCAACAGTCGAACCATCGATACCAAGTGGACCAATCTGATCCATCCCCTTCCTTTTAGAGTTTATATAACTAAAGAAATCCTTGTTTTTCTTAGCATGCTTTGCCAAAGATTTCTCGTAATCTACCGTCGCTTGCCTAATCTTCTTTGTGACTTGATTACAGACTGGCTTATATCTGCCGTAGGCTTCTGTGTCGCCTGATAATTTGTATGCATCCCATGCGTTTTACTTTTCTGGCACAAGTGTCTTTAGTTCATTTGACAACCATTTAGGCCTAAACTTTGAACAATATTTCTTAATAGGTATAAAACGTCTAGTTGTTTCCACGATTAATTCCTTAAATGCTTCCCACTTAGAATTTG
The DNA here is from genome assembly GCF_048544385.1 of Mastigoproctus giganteus. Taxonomy (NCBI): domain Eukaryota; kingdom Metazoa; phylum Arthropoda; class Arachnida; order Uropygi; family Thelyphonidae; genus Mastigoproctus; species Mastigoproctus giganteus. The sequence goes on from NC_143577.1 coordinate 101,129,432, forward strand.
CTGATGGTAACATCATCAGTTGGTCCCACTGTACAGAATTTAAAATCTGTCTGAGACCACTCTAGTCATCTTTACAGAAGCAAAAACCCTCTCCTTTTCCCCTAGTGGTAATTATGTCTTTAAGCACAGAGTTCTACTCTTTGTCTATAAGTAAATCCCACATCAGTTCACTGTGATCGCTAATACCTAGTGGTTCCATTATATGCAAATTCTTAATACACGAATGACTACTGCTGATAACCAGGTGAAGAGTATTGCCCTCTCTGTTTGTCTCTCGAACATGCTGCGGCAGAAATCAATCCACAAAAGTCTTGCTAGTGTGCAAGTGACCAATCTACAAGTTCCAGTCAATATCTAGGAAGTTAAAATCCCCCATTATAAGACATTCTGATTTACTAGCCGACTCTATTTCTCTGTATAATTGTTCGCTGTACTCATTCGAGTCATTAGGTCTATAACACACTCGTACTCCTATTTTTTCTTTCCCAGTGCTTATCTCACACCAAGCTGACTCAACAGTGCACTGTCCATCTATGTCAACTGGATGCACGTCCTTTGATTTTATTATTTAGAGGAGTTATTCTATTAATTAATAGAATAACTCCTCGTCCTTTCCTATCCTTTCTGTACACGTTGTACTCCCCTAATTCCAATTCTGCATTCCTAATATCTGTGTGACACCACATCTTTCATATCCCAACAATATCCGCCTTTGATATCTTGAACAGCACTTCAATTCATCAAATTTATTTACTGTACTTCTAGAATTGGTATTCATGGACCTATTCTTATTCTTATTTACCCTAACACATCTCATGAATTTATTTGTTTCCTGATGACTGCCATCAGTCCCTCTTAGGAGCAACTCTTGCACTCAAGTCACAATAACACTCAACAATGGCACCTCCAAAAGGTTTGCTTAAGTCTGCCCGTCGTTCTTTGTATATTACTAATCGGTGTGCCTCTTTCTGGAAGAAACCCCAAAGTTATCTGGAGAAGAAAATCATCCACCTCTTTCTCCAAGCCGACAAGTTTGGCCACGAAGAGAAAATAGACCATCTTATTCAGACTTAAAATGAACGAATCGATTTTTGACAAAGGGAATCGAAACCGGTTATTAAAAATAAATAAGAGGAAAACAGTATAGATTCTATACACCAACCTTGAATAATTATTGACTCAAAGCATAAACTTTTCAGAGTTGTTGCTGTGCGTGTAACGCCAATGCAGATAAGGCTATGAAGTGTCACTACAGTATATTGTTCTGAAATTGCGTGTATTATCTTCGATTAATCTGACTGCCAGACAAAAAAAACAAGCAATCCTCGCCTGAGACGACTAACTCAGGTTGAGAAAAGAGAGGGAAAAAAAAAAAAAACATTTAAAAATTTCTCGCACCATTCACGTGATTACGACCCGGGCATTTGCCAAGCGATAACCGTGATTATATCCACTATGTTATCCACAACAGCATATCAGCCAAGAAGACTGATTCTGTGGACCACGTTGTGAAAACCGCCCATTAAAATTCTTGACGTTATTGACAACTTAATCGAACTCGGACATTTTCCACCTCCCGTGTATGGAGGACTGTGATTAGCTGTCAATGCGAATCACGAACTTTGCCACAAGAGAAAAAGAGGTAATTATCCCATTGATTGAAACAATGGAAAGGCCCGTATGGAATGCAGAATATATATACAAGGTGTCTCAAAAATATTGGTACAAACGTTTTTGTACCAATATTTGTACAAACATTAAAATCTAAAGGAATGTGAATCGCATAGGAACCCATAACCGGAAACATCACAGTAAGTCGAAAAATTTCTGGTTTACGCATTCAAGCAGTATTCGCCACACGAAGAACATGCATCGATATACGAACTGTGAGCTGAAAGACATGCACCTAGTGTATGGATTAGCAGAGGGCAATGGACGAGCTGCTCAACGAATTTATGGAAAAAGCTTCCCAGACAGACATGTACCGGACCACCGTTTGTTTGGGCGTGTGCATCAAAATTTGTGCGATTATGGGTCATTTAGAGGTAACAGGAGTAGTGCGGGCAGACGACGTTCAACGCGAACTCCCGCCATGGAAGAAAGTGTGTTGAATACCTTCCAGAATAATCCTACTTCCAGCACACTTGCCATTGGTTCTGCCTTAGGAGTGTCTCGTTGAAGTGTACAGCGTGACTGATACGACGATTCCTTACACCCCTTTCATCCCCAAAAGGTTCAATTACTGCTCCTCAAGATCATTCTGCACGTGTGGGTTTTTCCCAGTGGTTTCTCCAAGAAAGTGTTCAAAACTTGAATTTTCCAGCCTATGTTTTGGCCACGGATGAGGCTTATTTCACTCGGGAAGATTTATTCAATCGGCACAATGCTCATGTGTGGGCTCACGATAACCTACACGGTGTGCGTCCCCCATGCGGCACAACATCGGTTCGCAATAAATGTGTGGGCAGGTATTGTCAGTGCCTGCTTAGTCGGCCCGTACCTGTTACCATTCCGAACGAACTCCGCTAAATATCAGATCTTTCTTGAACAAGTTTTACCAGGGTTACTTGACGATGTTCCATCAAATGTGAGACGCAACATTTGGTTTCAACATGACAGGGCGCCTGCCCATTATGGAAGGTGTGTTTGTGACCATTTGAACAGGCGTTTTGGGCGTCGATGGATTGGCCATGGTGGACCCGTTTCCTGGCTCCCACGCTGACCTGATTTATCGAGCCTTGATTCTTTCTGTGGGGGGGCCTCATATCGCCTGTGGAGACGGAAATGGATCTAGTGGCCAGATTCGTCTGCGCTGCTGCTACTGTCAAAGAAACTCCAGGTGTGTTCGACCGTGTCCGCCAATCCATGCTGCGTCGGTGTCACGCGTGCATCGCGTCTCATGGTGGAACCTTCTAACTGTTGTAACAGCATGAAATGCATCCATCTCGTACTGCATTGTTAATATTATGTCAAATAAATGTTTGCCACTAATTACTGTCTTGTGTCATTTCTGCTTCTTGTGCCTCTGCTGCTACTTTCCGTGACGTTTCCGGTTATGGGTTCCTATGCGATTCACATTCCTTTAGATGTTACCTACCCCCCCTACCCCCCCCAAACGTTTGTACCAATATTGTACCACTTTTTAGGAAACTTCATTTTTAAAACTTTCGCTGTTAGAAATTTTGCCAAATTATTACAAGAAAGAATCAAATGGACAAATTATTCGAAGAAAGGATCAAATGGACAAATTATTCGAAGAAAGGATCAAATGATCAAATATTTATTTAAATTAATTTTGTGGTGATACCATCATTTTCACGAGCGTCAGTAAATGAGGTTCCAAGTCGATTCTAGGATTTCGTGTTGGGTCCGATATTCTTTTTTAAATTTAACACGATTTTCATGAAGGCATATCACAATAATGTCCAAATTTTCAGATAATACAAAGAAAGCAAGGTAATTAAGGTACGCTACTAAAATTGGATCTAAAAATGTTAGGCACACAGACTGAGAAATTGCAATTGAAGTTTAATATTGATAAATGCAAAGTACTGCATGTGGGTAACAGTGAACCCAGAGTAAAGTACGAACTGTGTGGTACTACACGCAGGGTAATGAACAAAAAAAAAAAAAAAAAGACCTAGTGGCAATTTCCAATCGTATACGAAGTTTTTTTCAACAATGCCGACAGGTTGTAATCGAATTTTGTGATTGATATACAGGAATTTTGCTAGCAGCGATAAAGAGGTGATTATCTCATTGCATAAGGCAATGGATAGGCCTCATCTTGAGTACTACATACAGGTCAGAAGGCCTCAATTTAGGAAGGATGTGAAGTTGTTGGAGTACAGAGAAGGCAACGAGACTAGTGGGGGAAACAAATGGCTGATCTTACCAAACAAGGCTTCATTCCTGCAAACATCAGCATCTGGAGACTAGCCGCCTGCGAGGAGATCAAATTGAGGTGCTTAAGGTTTTGAATGGATTGTGCAAGCTCAATGCTGATGTGATTCTTCCTAGTATTCAGACCACACATGGGAAGGGATACAAATATAATTAAGAAAGGACAGTTGCAGAAAGGAAGAGTGGAAGTTTGGCTTTAGTTAGTGGGTTGGTGGTTGCTGAAACAATACATGAATTCAAGGAAGAACTGGAAAAACTATTGAAGAGACTGAATAACTGAAACGGGAGCTGTCGTTTTTTTTTTTTTTTTTTGTTGTTGTTTTTAACGCTTGGTGCTCTAAAATTCAATTTCTTCCTTCATTATTCACTGCTAATCCTAATACTAATTATCAAAAATAGACACATTTGCATATTGTAATGAAAACTGATATTTATACCTTAGTTATAAATGGACATTCAGATTTGTGCAAAAATGCAAGCTTGAAGAACAGGTAGAATGTCCTTGGGGGATTTAAATTAGGAGTTCATCATGCTCTCAGTAACGAACATCAACGCCAGAGCTTGCACATAACCATCAGACAACATCACAGCAACTTCAAGGACAGAATACGCTTGTCACACAGGAACTAATACTTCTGGGTGACCAATATTGTCGGGGAAACGGGAACTTTATTGTGGAAAATGGATAGGTGGAAGAGGACAAGAGTGTGTCTGCAAAGGGCAACAGTTGATTACATTCTAGCGCAGATATCATTTTTAAGGGCCAAAAAGTGATAATGCTATATATGTTGGCATTAACGATTAAGAGTAGGAGATCAGCATCCTAAGTTAACAAGTACAGGACAAAGTTGAAAAACCATCACTAGTTAGGGTTATATTTGAAAGTCTCTGCACTTGTGCCGAGACATGAGAGGAAGATATCTGAAGAGAGCCCTGTCAATCAATTCCGCCCTGGACAGATGCTGGCAGGCTTCTGGCGTACAATTTTCTCAGTGTACTCTGTGCTTGTTAGAAGAAATTATGGCTTAAACAAAGATGGAATACATTTAAACGGAAAGGGTGCAAGAATATTTACATCAGCAAATATTCTTGCATCAAGAATTCAAGGCAGTTTTAGGTGTATCACAAAACTGCAAGACTGGGAGGATACACAGGAAAATATATTAACAATAGATGCAAGCAGAAGTGAAATTGCTTCTTGCACTGTTTTGTATCAACCCCAGGTTGATACAAAATCAGGCACACCCCAGATTCTAAGCTCTACATCATCATTCTTTTCTTTCTTGGTGATTCCCTTCTACTTCTGGGGAAAAAAATCAGGAACTACACGATGATCGGGATGGTCGCAATCATCGTGTCAGTAGATAAGTTGGGGGATTAAAACATTTGCATACAGTATGGAGGGATTTAAACACATATGCATAAAGTCTGTAGAGATTTAAACATATTTACATACTGTGCCACAAGCGCTGGTGAGAAAATTATATTTAGTTCTTATTTCGTACCCTAGATGGCGCCACGTGCATACAGAATTCTTTTGTTCGTATTTTATTCCATAGATGGCGCCACGTATATTTCTCTATTTTATTTATTTATTTTTTTTTTTTCTCTCACATTCATTATTACTGGTGAAAACACCATGTCTTCTCGTAGTTCATTGAGTATTATTGTATATTTTCTTTGGCGTGTGTCTTTTCATAGTTTTTAACCCTTTATTGATCCTTTGATAAAAAGAAAATTGATTGTCTTGTCATAGAATTTATTAACTAATCCACCAGAGTCTTTTTTCTTGTGTGTGTGTAAACCTTTTTATAGGTTCGTTTCCTTAGAGATTCAATCTGAAAATACATTTTTAATAGAACATTTTATTATTGTATATCTTCTCATATTTTAACCCTTTATTATTGTCTTAACTTATGTGTGTAAACCATTTTATTGACTGATTTCCTTAGATAAAAAACACAAACTCAAAAGAAAATTCCTGTCTTTTAATGAACAGTTTTAAAAGGTACATTTACGAGCAAATAGTAATATTTTCCATCCTCATACAGCTCTTTCGAAATACATTTTTAATTAGACATGCATATAATTAAAGAAAAACACAAATAGCCTTTTAATAATCAAAAAGGCACAGTCTAATGAAATGGGAATAATGGAGCATAACGTTCAGTATAACGCTTCCTTAACTCTGATATCATCCCAAGTATTGCTTGCAGAATATTATAAGGATTAAATTCTGGTTCTTTCAGCTGCAAACTACATCTAGCCATAAAGTCTGTTACCATGTTATACGGAATCAGATGTCGAACCATATACTCATAGGCCTCTTGAAATGTGATATCACTGGAGGTGAAGCCCCGAAGTTGTCACAAACATTCGCGAGCGGAGTCCAGTACATCCATCACAGATTCTTGCATCAAAGTGAATAGCTTAGTCTCATTCCCAAGCACAGATACAAACTCGTCAACATAGAGTATTTTATGTGAAAGAGACTCACATTTACTCAAGTCGAGAATAAAATCGCATAACTCACCAGTGGAAATTGTAGCACGACCAGCCTCTGTCTCAATCTCCAAGCCGCCGGTAAATGTAACAATTTCATGTGCACAACTGACCCCGAACTAATAGTAATACTTCAGGCCATTTTAATGTTATCCTACTCCATTGATCTGCCGTTAGTTGTAAATAATTCGAGGCACATTCCAAAACGATCGATACTTCGAAATCAAGCAGGAGAACTCATAGAATAGAGCTCGAGCTGGGGCCACGAAAAAACACATAGTTCTTCTTTGGAGCGGTACTCATCTTAACAATTGTAGAAAAATGGCAAATGTAAAGACAGAACGTATAACGGTCATATATAAAGCAGTCCCCACCAGGATATGCGACTAATAATATAACTCAAGAAGACGTGTGTCATCGATATTTGTGTTAATTCGGGATTAACACAAATCGTAGGAATATTTGTGTTAATACCAAGCAATGAAAATAATTTGCAAATGCTCCCTTGGTATCAATTTCTACACAACAAGATCAGAAAAGAAGGAAAACTGCCTAATAACAGATCTCTTACAGGATGTCGTACTATTTCGGAACAAGTTTCCTTTTGACAACAATCAATAGTCGGATCGAGGACAGAGAACGTTGTAGTGCTACTGGAGAAAGTTTAAAAGGCAACCGCAGTCACAGAATCGTTAGAGAAAAAAATGGACACTTGGATATGTGATGATGATTCCCTGGAGACTGAAGCTGTTAGTCTTGCTGAAGTTATTGAAGCTGAAATACTGTATACGAATAGTGTACAATATACTGAGGTGAGTGAATTTCCTCCTGTTTTTATCACTTTTTATTTTTAAAAGTGATAAAAATACAGTTTTTATAACAATGTTTAATATATTCATTTTCAGAATGCAGAATTCTTTTCATTGTCTCAACGTGCCGAGGGGAGGGCAGGAGGATCAAACGAAGGGCCTGTAAGTCTTATTCAGAATTTCATATGTAGAATTACAATCCGAATTCCAAAAACGTTAAGTATTTTTTTTTTTTTTTCATTTCTTTTCAGATTCAAATTGGTGGGGGTGAAGAAACATACGAACGATTCCACAAAATCAGTGAAGGATCAGAGAAGTTTTCCTCTAAATATAAAACTAAGAATAAAACTTACACGTACAAATACCGAGACCTGCATTTGCTTGCAGGGGAACAATTTTTTCATATGTTCAAACAAATGTTTAAGCAAATTATCGGGCATGTAAACAAGTGAGGAGAATTTAGCCATGTTCGTTTATGTGTAAACGCCGACTCCCTAAAAACACCGATTAATCTTCCATTTATGAAGATATCAGAACTGACATTAGATAGAATTATGGATGCATTTTTCAGCGTAGATCAATCGCGAAGTGGCTTTCTGATAACAGACTCTCTCACAATCGATATCGTACTAACAAAAATAAAGGTGGTGCTGGTCATTCTAAAAATATTAAAAAAAAGAACTATTCTACATCTAAACAGTTTCTTAGAAAAGAAGAAGTGCGTTGTCAAAATTAGGAATAATGATAATATATGCATGGGACGTGCAATAGTAACAGCTATTTCAGCCAAACAAGACGACGCTATTACGTACAGAAAAGTTCGCGAAGACAGAAACGGTTTGCAGATTTGGAGAGCCATGAAATTGCATGAAAAAGCAGTCGTTTCCGAGGCAGTGCGTGGACTTGAAGAACTACAAAAATTCCAACGGGTTCTTACTCCCGACTTTCAGATACTAGTACTGTCAGCTGACAACGAGTTTGATGTTATTTACAGGGATCCTGAAGCAGAGAAACAAATATTTCTACTGTGTATTGGCAAATACTACGATGTAGTACGGTCTGTGAAAGCGTTATTTGGAGCAGATTATTGCTGCTCACTGTGTTTTAAAACATTCCAAAACATTGAAAGATTTCATACTCTTTCTTGTCCCTATTCATGTAATAGGTGTCGAACACGTGACTATCATAGTGGCGATTTGGTGCTGTGTAGTGATTGTTTTCGGTATTACAGAGGAAATATCTGTTTCGACGCTCATAAAAAAAACAACCACTGCTCGACATATCACCGCTGTCGTGAGTGTTTGCGAAAGTTCCCCACACGGAAACAACACAAATGCAAACCCCTGGACTATTGCGAGAAATGTAAGATAGTTCACATGCCACAGCACTGCTATGTGCAGAAACCAACGGACCCTAAAAAAAACGTATCTATAATCTATTTCGACACCGAGACGGTGTTGCATCAGGGTGAGCATATACCAGTGCTCTGTGTAGCAAGCTTTGGAGAAGAACTGCGTTCATATGAGGGCCCCAACTGTGTCACAGCATTCCTGGACGAGATTTTTGGAGTTCGTGAATCGTCAAAACGCGGTCGCGATGGTCGAAACATTAGCCACATCGAACCCAAATACAAAGATGTGCGGACAATAGCTCACAATTTGCGAGGCTCCGATGGTTACTTCGTACTGACATACCTCTACGGTAAGAACTTCGAAACTCGAGTTATTTTTGATGCCTCTAAAATATTAGGAATTTATCATTTGAAACTAAATCTCATCTTCTTAGATTCTTATTCGTACTTATCAGTTCACCTTAGGAGGTTACCTGCAATGTTCGAATTACCTGAGGTTCGAAAAGGATTCTTTCCACATGCATTCCATACTCTACAAACTACAGATTACGTGGGTCCTATTCCAGACAAAAAACATTTCAAACCTGAATTTATGTCGAAGGAGGACAGTGTAGATTTCCAAACATGGTACTGTGAGAAGAAAGACCAATCGTACGACTTAAAGGCAGAGCTCATTGCCTATACACTTCACGATGTACGAGTATTACGTGACAGCTGTAATAAGTTCAGATCTCTCATAATCGAAATCTCCGATGTCGATTCGTTCAACCAAGATATCACCATTGCAGGAACGTGTAGTAGAATTTTCGCTAGAAACTTTCTACCCCAAAACATCATGGCTATCCTCCCCCCAGGGGGGTATCACGGGTTGAACGTCCAAAGTCGAAAAGCAATTGCATGGCTGTCGTGTCTAGAACAACAAGAGAACGCACCGATATGACATGCGCGTTCGGTGGGGGGGGGGGCGAGGCTCGGATTGGGCCCTTTTTCGTCGATGGGATCCGAGTTAAAACAGTTTACGAATTTCATGGTTGTTATTTTCACGGATGTAGGATCTGTTATCGAGGTAATACGCTACAGACAAACAGAAATCTACCTATGTCAGTTCTCCATGAAGAAACGTTGGATCGCGAAACGTTTCTGAAAAGCCAAGGCTACAACCTGGTTTCCATATGGGAATGTCAATTCGAAGAAATGAGAAAAAATAACCCCGTCTTGAACGCTTTTGCAGCCAGTTTTAATATAACAGAACCGATTACTCCTAGAAGTGCCCTCAGAGGTGGTCATGTGGATTGTTTTAAACTGTACCACAAAAGAGATGAAAACGAACAGATTCATTATGTGGATTTTTGCTCCCTATACCCCTGGGTGTGTAAATACAGAGTGTATCCTCGTGGCCATCCAAAGATTATTCTGAGAGACTTCGATTACAGCAAGAGAGCATACTTTGGCATTCCTAGTGCACGTGTGCAAGCACCAGAGAAGTTGTTTCTTCCAATATTACCGATAATGTGTAATGGAAAGTTAATTTTTCCTCTGTTTTTTTTTTTTTTTTTTTTTTTTTTATGTGTACCCCAAACACGAGAGGTATTAGAACCTATAGTACTTGGTACCGTGCTTGGGTTGGAGATTGAGAAGACGAAAGAAGATATTTGTTGACATTGGACTTGAACTTCTGTAGATTGTAATTTTCAGGAAATACGTATGAAGGAAGGTTGTTCCAGAAAACGGCAGTTGAATGAATAAATGAGGAAGATGAAAAGTTGGTTCTGTGGGTTTGAAGTTGGACAGTAAATGGATGTTGACTGGTGGCGGCACGTGTTCGGATTGTTTTGAAAGAGAGAGAGCGGGAATTATAGAAGCTAATTCAGAAGAACAGTGCCCATGGAAGTATCTGTAGAAGAGGCATGCAGCAGAAACAGTGTGTCTATGAGACAGCGAGTGGAGAGACTCTGTTAGAGATGAATCATTAATTAACCTAACTGCCCTCTTCTGAATGGAATCAAGAAGCCTGAGAGAGGTTTTGGGGGCACCACCCCAGATGTGGGAACAATATTCCATGGCAGGGCGGATTTGCGATTTATACAGAGTGAGCAGCTGTTTGGAAGAAAAGTAACGCCGAGAGCGAAAGAGAAAACCAAGTTTTTTAGATGCAGAGGAAGCAATATTTATAATGTGCTTGTGCCAAGAGAGATTAGAAGTCAGGGTAATCCCCAAAAGAGATATATCCTTTTGCCTAGAAATTGGAGTGTCACTAAAGATAAGCATAGGAGCAGAAGAATCCTTTTTGCGAGATATAAGACAAGACTGAGTTTAAAAGGGTTGAAATCAACTACGTTTTCTTTGCCCCACTGGAGAATTACCTGAAGATCGGCATTTAAGGAATTGGTAGCAGATTTTCGAGAAGTTGAAACTGATTGAGCGGGATAAGGTTTCTCAAAATGGAAAGTTGAATGCAATGTGCTATCATCGGCAAAACTATGGATAGGATTTCCAGTCAATGGAAGAAGGTCATTGATATATAAGAGGAAAAGAGTGGGGGAAAGAACTGAACCTTGGGGTACACCGGCATTAGTGGAGAAGTTAGAAGACAGAGAGCCATCTACCATCACCCTCAGTGAGCGATCAGTGAGAAAACTGGATAACCAATTACTAAAAACAGTTGGCAATCCATAAGATAGGAAGCTTGTTTAGAAGACCTTTATGCCAAACACGATCAAAAGCCTTTGAGATGTCAAGAGCAACTACTTGTTTTTCACCGAACCTTTCCATTGAATTAGTCCATAAATGGGTAGCATAAGCCTGAATATCACCAGTGGATCGACACTGACGGAATCCATACTGGTGATCGTTGATCAGACGGAAGGTTTCTAGGTAGTTTAAGAGTTGGCGGTTAATTTATTTCTCCATTACTTTGGAAAGAGTAGAAGTAATTGCAATGGGACGATAATTGGATGGGAGGGATTTGTCACCCTTTTTAGGAACTGGCTGGATATGAGCAAATTTCCAAGCAGAAGGAAAAACACGTTTAGAATAAGAAAGTGAAAAAAGGAGGCAAAGAATAGGAGTAAGTTCAGGAGCACAGGTTTTGAGAACAAGTGGAGAAATACCATCAGGACCTGGAGCTTTCTTAGCATCGAGTTTCGTCAAAATCCTTCTGATATCCTTTTGACGGAAGACCACAGGAAGCATTGAATGGAGTGTGTTGGGAATGGTGGGAGGTGTTTTACCAAGATCATTAATACATGAGCTGGAAGAAAAATGGGATGCTAGCAGGTCAGCTTTACCCTTGGCTGAAGTGACAACAGAACCATCTGGTTTGGACAGAGGTGGGAGCAGAGATGGGCAAAAGTTGCGGCCAATAGCTTTGGCAAGAGGCCAGAATGCTCGGCTACCATTAGGGCGAGAAGCAAGTTTTCTACTCTTATCCTGTTCAAACTCTAGCTTGGACTGATTAATAACTGCTTTACAATTGTTGCAAGCTTTGGTGTAGGCAGAAAATGAAACTGAAGAATTAGAAACAAGCCAATTACGATATGCAACATTCTTCTCTTGGACAGCCTTAGCACATTTATTGGAAAACCAAGGTTTAGATAAAGGACGAGATTTTAAAGTGGAGTGTGGGATAAAGGATTCCATTCCTGCAAGAATAATTTCACTGACATGATCTGAGCAAACGTTGACATCAGAACTTTTGAAACAGTAATCCGACCAAGGAAAAGAAGAAAAGAAATCTCGCAGGTCATCCCATTTTGCATTCTTGTAATGCCAAACAACACGAGGTTGGGAATAGCCATGAGATAAAGGTTCCATTGGAGAAGAGACAATCACCAAGTTGTGATCTGAAGTGCCAAAAGGAGCTCTCACTTCGACCATGTACTTGGAGGGTTATTTGTGAGAAAAAGATCAAGCGTATTGGCTGTATGATTAGGATTGTCCGGTATTCTTGTAGGTAAATGAACAATCTGTGCTAGGTCATTAGTAATTGCAAAAGCCTCAGCATCTCGACCTGCTGGGTCGGTGTGACTAGAAAACGGAAGCCAGCTGGGGTTGTGAACATTAAAATCACCAAGGAAAATTACCTCACTGTCAGGAGAGTTGGACTGGAGAAAGTCAAGTTGCAACGAGAGGAAGTCAAAGAGCTCCAAGCGATTAGTCGAGTTGGGAGAACGGTAGAGACAACAGATGAATTTGACACAATGAGGTAGAGAGGTTTTAAGCCAGAGAAGATCAAATAGAGGAGATTCCAAATTGCCAAGTCTCTGACAGGGAATATCAGAACGGACATATGCACAAGTACCACCTTTGAGGCGAAAGGAATCATACAGAGAATAATTTGGGCATCTGAGATGAGCAGTAGTTGAATCAACCAATAACTGAGATTCTCTCAGAAAAAGTACATGAGGTTTGGTAGACTGCAGGTGGAAATGGACATCGTTGAGATTAGAATTGAGACCACGTATATTTGTGAAATGAATTAGGAAGTCCTTGGGAGGTTTAGATCTTTTCGCAGATAAGCTTGCTCTATTAGTTTGACAATTCATGGTGTATTCAATAGTAAGAAAAAGTGGGTGGGACATACTGTATGAAGTAATGAAATTTTTGGATATGGCATACATGTGGTAAGAATATACCCAGATCCTTGACATAACGTGGCCTCGACAATGCTCCCCGCATACACTACTCGAACTGCCTCCAATCACTATCTGGCAGAGTAGAGGTAGCAAGATTATACACTAGCTGATCTGGAAGCCTCCTAGAGTTACCAATAGGTCTGGTCCGGTGTACTAACTAGCCGACGGCCTGCGAAAACCGTTTTAGAGCTGTACCCTCGAAATGTAAGGAATATTGGATCTCGCCACGACGTTCATCATAACCTCAAAAGTCATCAATCATACTGCATGATGCAAAAGATAGGGAAGGGCTGTGTGGAAAATGTGCTCAGGAGGAATCAATTCTCTGTAATCACGAAGATACGACCATAGAAGGTGTATGGACAACTCTAGATCTAGATTTGGCACGTGACTATGGCTACAAATTTGCCGAATTCTATGAAGTGTGGCACTTTGATGAAACACACGAATCGTTGTTTGGTGGGTATATCGATTCCTTCTTGAAAATTAAACAAGAGGCTTCGGGGTGGCCTCAGGGTGTCGATCGTGACACCTACATCCAAGAATTAAATCAGAAGGAAGGTATTACACTTGATCCTGCACAAATTAAAAAAAACATGTCCAAACGTGCTCTGGGAAAGCTGTGTATGAATTCTTTGTGGGGTAGGCTTGCCATGCGAACAAATCGTGTAAATACTGTTCTATGCTCGTCCTACTCAAGCGTAGTTGAACACTTCCTGGATGATGGTAAAATTATTCACGATGCGCGACTAGTCACTGAAGAAAAAATGCTGATAGCATACAGCGTTCTTGAAAGTACAGAAACCCCATATTGCAAACGAAACGCTGTAATAGGGTCCTTTGTTGCTACATATGGACGAATTAAACTGTATAAAGCCATCGCACCTCTAGGAGAACGTTTAATTTATACAGACACTGACAGTATGGTATTCTCATATAAGCCAAGCGATACACTTCCATCTACAGGCCACTCGCTAGGTGAACTAGTAGATGAATTGGAAGGTGACATTATTTTAGAATTCGCTACTTCAGGACCCAAATCGTATTCGAACAGAACACGCTTAGGCAAATCTGTAACAAAATGTAAAGGCATTATCCTAAACGAGAACAACAGCCAACTCGTAAACTTGGATGTAATGTGATCAGCGGCGATGGGTGAACAGGTTGAAGTAACAGTTCCTGTACCGTTCAACGTGAAGTGTGACAAATGGCAGTGCAAGCTACTCCATACATCGTTAACTAGGGGGTATGGTTTCACATTTAAGAAGTCTTTTGTCAGCGAAACCACGTTCTCGAATTCACTGTACAAGACGCACGTGACGTTTTCAGGCAATGGTGATGAAAATTTAAGTTCGAGACGTAGGCTCCCCCATCTCATTGCACTGACGTGTTCACCGATGGCGTTTTCGTTGGGTGATAAGTCAAAAGCATACAATACATTACCGACTGAGTACTCGGAATATGACAAATCGTTTCCGGTGTCTTCCGTCCATTTATTTAATGAAGAGAAGAGCGACAGATACAATCTCGTATACTGTCCTGTCTTGAAGTCGGGAGTCAGAGGTATTGACGGGTAATGAATACCATCGGCCATCACTTGTAACACAGTTTGAAGTGAAAGAAGTTAAAAGGGTTACGAGCGTACGATCCATTGAAACCTTTGCTCGACACCAAACCCACAATCACACGTGATGGAATTTGTCCTAGGAATATATTATCACGAGTGGAATCTACCATTCCTTTGGGAATAGAAAAGTATGTCATGTTCATGCGATTAATCGAGTACACAAGCGGGTTCTTCTCTAAAACACTGATGTGTGTGAGTTGGATCTGAGAATTCAATTTCACTTTAAGTACGATTAATGTTGCTTCCATAATGATCAACTTGGCAGTTGACGAATCGGAAAGCAAACGAAATTCGGGGGAACTTCTTACCAGTCGTAAACAGAGGGAGACGTTATTCACTATGTATTTAGACTGGTGACATATATCGAGTCGAAGTCTTCCTAACTTCTCTGCAGTTTTCGATTTTGAGAAGGATTTCGATCGTTGGCACATACCACTGTCGTCCTTCTCGAACATCTGTTTAACATCGGGGTACCGATCTTTGACGTACATCTCTGTTGTCAGTTGCGAATTCTTGGCTTCCCGTCCATAGTTAAGAAGCGTTTCCTGGTATGCACGATAAGGGTACGTATTTGACGATGGGTTAATCAGTTTGTCTTGTACAAAGAGATCGACTTGACTGAATAGAGAGTGAAAGAAGTTGTTAACGACTTCTACTTTATCATTTTCTTCCAGATCTTTTCATCGCTTCTCGTGATTCGCACTTTCAACCGCAAATAACTTTTTCCGAGGTCTAGATATTCTTCTGAAGTCCCCGGAATATAGAATTCGATTGGGCCTACACTGTCTACAGATGCCAGAGGAAGGAAAGTAATATACATCGACCGTTCGACACACATATTAGTGGCAGGTTTACTGAAAAGATCCAACTCAGACATCATAACTTCCATCGAAAATATCGCGGCGTCTACATTTACCTCTCTGATTATGCACCTTGTCTTTAATGGCTTGCCCGACTTCTGATACACGATTTAAAAACGAACGTGTAGGTGGATTGCCTGATATGACATCATCAACAATATTACATCCTGCCGACAGTACTTGTCGACTGATGAAAGCTGCTGCAGGTTTGAGTATCGGTGTGAGAAAACGGAATGCTGTTCGGAAGATGCTTCCTAAACCATAACCTCTCTGGATAGAGGGCCCAGCGAAGTAGGGGTTTCCCCCCTGCTTGCATTGTGTAGTAATGGACGTACGCATTCATCGTTCATGGAAATGGAGTTTAATTGTGGTCTTTCCGTCACTGAACGGTACGAATTTGCCACTATCTGTACGCACTTGGATGGTAACGGTATGGAACGTGCTTAACTGGAGGGGATAATAATCTAAATGCGAGAACTCTCCGTTACTGGAAAACGATACCACACGTAACAGTGGTGCTTTTGTATCGCCCACAATCTGATCTTCGATTAAGTTACAATAGCCGAAATAGGAACTGACGCCTCTATATATATATATCTGCCTGGTACTTAGCGTAAACTTTACCTTCTAAGTCTCTGCCTAGTTTTTTGAAACCTAACATCTGACCGAGCCCTGTTTTTGGGAAGCGAAGGTAAACTGAAGGATCGATTTCGATAGACACTATACCTATGGAGTTCACTTTTGCGTCGAGTTGGGGGGCCAGTTCCATCATGGCGTTTAAGCACCTGGGATGTACTTTTGTAGCTCCCTCATGGTAGTTTACAGACCTGAACAGCTTCTGCTTTCACACCCCGATATGTGATCGTTCTATTGGATGTTTCTTTAGGCATTGTGATTTCCTTCTTGGAAACCCACTCGCTGATGTGATAATTTCTGAAAATATGTAACCCTCCTTGATCCTCGCTAAATGTCTTATCGAGACCTATAACCCGTTTAAAAACTTTAGGGATTTTCACCATACCCTCGTTCTTCACCTTTAGCGTGAATTGTTCTTTTGTTCCGTCTGTTTTCACTTTCAGTTGAATGTCACTGTCGACAGAATTAACATCATCGATAAGTTTTGAGGAAGTGGTATACTTTTCTTTTAATACTGTCATCGCTCTGACTTCTTTTTTCTTTTTGGGGTACAGTGAGAATATGTTCCATCCATCGGAGATATTATCCCATGAAAGGGGGAAATGTACTTCGGCTAGTGCTACTTCCCATTTGCCTGAGAGAGAAACAACATTAGGCAGTTCCATTGTGAACTGTGACTGAGAATTTCTGGAATGCAGATCCATACTAGCATTACTGGGTAGGGTAAGGAAAAACATCTTGTGAGCTGACCCAACTGTTGAAGCTGTGGGTCTAACCATTTGACTAATAACTGACGTTGTCCTCTAACTGTCTTTTGTTTAAGTACCTTTTCGATGGGGTAGACATCAGGGGGAAGATTAACGTCAAAGTTAACTTTCTGTAACTGTGCTTCGTAAAACGTTCCTTCTATCTGCTCACCATCAGGGCCTGTCACACTGTACACAACAGGGTTACACTTCAAAACACGTGTAATAGTAAACACTTCTCTCATCCAATTCCCCCAGTAACCTTTGCGGAAAGGGTGAAACCCGCTGCTCAAAACAACTCTATCTCCGATTCGGTTTCAGGGTTTTGGTATGGCTGTGGTAGAGTCTATTATACACTTCTTCTTCGTTAGCAAGAGTGACGTTTACAGGGGTCATACCTATAGAACGATGGGTAGTATGATTATACGTAGCAACAATATCGTCGAGTACGTGAATATATTTCTGACTTTTGGAATAAATCCACTTATAAATTTTTTCTTTCAGTGTCCGAATGAACCGTTCGGTAATAGCTGCCTTCTTTTCTGATCTTGTTGTGTAGAAATTGATACCAAGGGATTTGAATAACTGACGAAGAGGAGCATTAGTGAATTCTTTTCCTTGGTCGGTGTTAACACAAAATGGTGTTTCTTCTTTGAAAATAGATTTGAATGCCTGCACCACCTCGTTGGATTTTTTGCTTGTTTTCTGACCCAAGAATATCGCGAGAAGCAATCCACACAAACCAGAAGGTAATGATATCCATCGTTTGAGTGGTCGAGAGCTGACTGGTCACCCAGATCACTTCGAAAAGTGTGATTAAGTCCGGGAACTATAATTTGGTTCCTCCGAAAATTAATTCTTTGCCACCGATGTCTCGCATAAGTAGGTTGACTAGCTAGGAATTCGCGCACAATACATCTTGGTAATTTAGTATGTTTTTGAAGAGCATCAATAGAACTGAAACTACCTATTACTTTAGGATTATAATAGTCTGCTAACATTTCTCTATCTCCACAGATAGAAATGGACAGTGTCGAAGACATCGCACTACTTATATTTGTCATCATTTTGATGGTGATTATTATTATCTCGGAACAGCAGGATGAAGATTGGAGGATGGAATGCTTCCACACATCTGAAAATGTTACTGTTTGTTCATAGATGTACCTTTTTTAAAACTGTTCATTAAAAAGCAGAAATTTTCTTTGGTGTTTGAGTTTTTTTTGATTTTAGGAAATGTGTCAATAAAATGGTTTACACACATAAGTTAAGACAATAATAAAGGGTTAAAAATATGAGATATACAATAATAAAAGAGTTTACACACACACACACACACACACACAAACAATAATAAAAAAATATGAGAAGATATACAATAATAAAAAGGCTCTAATTAAAAAATGTATTTTCAGATTGAATCTCTAAGGAAACGAACCTATAAAAAGGTTTACACACACACAAGAAAAAAGACTGGTGGATTAGTTAATAAATACTATGACAAGACAATGAATTTTCTTTTTATCAAAGGATCAATAAAGGGTTAAAAACTATGAGAAGACACACGCCAAAGAAAATATACAATAATACTCAATGAACTACGAGAAGACGGTGTTTTGCCACCAGTAATGATGAATGCGAGAGAAAAAAAAAGTAAAAAAATAAGAGAAATATACGTGGCGCCATCTATGGAATAAAATACGAACAAAAGAATTCTGTATGCACGTGGCGCCATCTAGGGTACGAAATAAGAACTAAATATAATTTTCTCACCAGCACTCGTGGCACAGTATGCAAATGTGTTTAAATCCCTCCAGACTTTATGCAAATGTTTTAAACCCCCAACTTATCTACTCGTATCAACCCCAGGCATGGCGCAAGACTACTTTACAGCCTAGCAGCAATAGATCTCCCAGCGAACACATACAAGGAACTCCAGAAGGTTGCAATCCTGAACATCTGTAGGATAGTCAGTTCCTCGACCAACAGTAACACAAAACAAAACAACCACCGTGTTCTTTGTAGCAATACCCATCACAAGGTGGAACCCCCAATTAAGGAGAAATAATGAGCAATACAGTGGCATAGCTACCACATAGGCAGGCAAGGCAATTGCCCCCGGGTCCTTTAGAGGCCCGGTGTCTTTAGCTGTCTCCTCTTTTGGCGATTTTCATTAATTAAGTAGGGGCCCGAACGTGTTCTTTGCCTCCGTGCCCAAAAAAGGATAGCAACGCTACTGGAGCAATAATAATAATAATCTATAACAGCAGCCTAGAAAGCAAGATGTTATTGATTTCAAGGGTAAGAACCGGGAAAGAATGCACACATGGCCACTAATGGTAGGAGCATAGGAAATAAATTTGATGAATTTGAAGTGCTGTTTAAGACATCAAATCCAGACATTGTTGAGATATCAGTGACGTGTTACATAGATATAAATATAGCATATAACATATACACCGATGAGTCAAAACATTAGGACAAGTCGTTATGGAAATCGAAGCATCTGCAGGTGAACTACGGTGCTTGCGTGGGTCGGGAAACGGTATAAAAAACACCTGACATTGAGCTCCATTAATCAGTGTTACTTCTTCAGATGGGAAAGGCAGTGGACTTAGATAGTTTGACAAAGGCCAAATTGTAATGGCCAAATGACTTGGTCAGAGAATATCTGAAATGGTATGGCTGGTGGGATGCTCAGCTGTGGTAACTACCAAAAGTGGTCCGAGGGGGGAACCCACGAACCGCCGGCGACGTGTTGGACAACCATGGCTCGATGTGAGCAAAGGTTCTCTGGGATGGTACGTGGCAACAGAAGGGCAAATGTGGTGCAACTTGCCAGTAAATGGAATGCTGGTGATGGGAGTAATGTGTGACAACACACAGTAGATCGAACCCTGCTGAAAATGAGGCTATGCAGCTGCAGGCCACTCCGAGTGCCCATGCTAACCACGGTTCACCAGTGACAGTGCCTACAATGGCCAGGCGAGCATCGAAACTGGACCTTGAATGATTGGAAGGTCGTCTGGTCCAATGATTCACGTTTCCTGTTGCACCATGTGGTTGGCCAGGTATTTGTGCGTCGTTTACCTGGGTAAGTGATGGTGCTTGGATGCACCGTGGGAAGAAAACAAACCGGTGGCGACGGTTTCATGCCTTGGGCGATGTTCTACTGGGATACCCTAGATCGTCATCCATGTGTCAAGCACTCAGACGTCTACCACCTTCCTAAACATCATTGCTGACCAGGTACACCCTTTCATGGCAATGGTCTTCCCCTGTGGTGGTACCGTCTTTCAGCAGGATAATGCTCTATGACACACCGCACAGATTGTTCGAGACTGGTTCGCAGAACATGAGGAAGACTTCCAGGGAAATCCTGGTTTGTGTTGGAACAGCAACTCTGATTTTCGGCATCTCAACCACAGCCCACACAGGAGTTAAATGATCTGCTGGTACCAGATACCACAAGACACATTTAGAAATCTTGTAGCATCCATGCCTCGCCGGGTCCGAGTTGTTTTGACTGCATGTGGAGGACCAACATCATATTAGGTAGGTGGTCATAATGTTTTGGCTCATCTATATATATATATACATATAGTATGTCTGTAAAATTGCATGCGTTCTCTGGTCGATTTCCCTGTTTTGGTTGAATGGGACTCATTTTTCATTTCATTTTCATTTATTTATACAGCTTTATGTATATTCTTAAGATTTCCATTCATATACAAGATTTTTATAGATTTACATACAATTTTATATAAACTGACATTCTCATCATAATTATATGATGTCATGTGACGTATGTGAGTGTATATGCGTTTTGTTTTGGGTGTCCCCTAGGCGTAAGTCCAACTCCACCTTGAGAATTCTGTGTTGCACCAGTACTTGTCTACAGGCCTGATAGTTTCTGGGCATTTTGCTGTCAAGAAACGAACGTCACCTGGACAGTGGCTACACGGTGCCTGTCCCTAGGCATGTGAGCTTGGGCTTTGTTCTACTGTCTCGTGCACACCGCATCAATAGGACGTACATCGGAGGAAGTGCTATACCAATGGATGAAAAGGATTCCTCAAGCTGCCCAACCAAGGGGGAAAAAAAAAGTAGTGATTTAAGTAATTTCTAACCGAAGGAAGTACCATTTCTAACTTCAATATCTAGAAGAAACAGGCATACCCAAAACTGTCATGTCCCAAAATTGTTGTGCAGTCATCCCTAGTCCATGACATGGATCAAAAGAGACTTGATTAACCTGGATCAATCCATAATAACAAATAAGTACAAATAAATATATACATTTTCAATCCATATAAATAATAAAATGAATTTTTCCCAATCTTGGAAGTATTACTTACATACGTTCGTATTGTAAATATTACATATTACACATGCATACGACACAAAATTTCATGAACCCTTCTAGGTGAATCGTACAATATTGCTCAAAATGACAACTCTTCTTTTGAAGACCTTGCTGGAAAACCACTATAGCCTTAAAGTTATTGATATTTTGCACCAAAATGTATACATTGTATTCATTAATGGGTTGAGATTTTTGAAATAGCTCCAGTCTTGATACAAAGAGCATGATAGTAGCACGCTTCCAGTCCTTTCTGTCAGCACAAGTGCAACAGGGATCAGTTTCAAGTCCTAAACTACAAAGCTTATCCTTCAGCAACCCTTGTCCTGTTAACATAAATGAGGTTGTCATTGATGGATAAAACCACTTATTTCTTTGTTAGTAGCAAATGAAGCATCCTGTATAAAACACCTAGTAGTTCTAGCAGTATCACTATTCTGCATTCTATTCTTCCAAACCGTAATAAATTTTGACTGTAGGTTCATCTTCTCTTGTTTTACGTCCAAAAGGTTACTTTCAATGTTATAGATGTTAACTGACTGACCTTTCTTTAAATATGAAATCATTTTCCTGAATGCTACATATACAGTGGAAAAAAAAAAAAAAAAAAAACTGCATCACTTGTGAATTTTTCAAATGTGTTTTGCACTGCATTGTGGGTTGAAGAAATGTTTGAAATGAATTTATTAAATGGGATCTATATCTCTGTGAATGAAATCCAATAAAAAGACTCCACCTGATATACCTAATTGCCATAAATATCTTCCCAAAAGGTAAAATGCATCATTAAAGAAAATATGAGAAATCATGCAAATAGCAATCATGACAACCAAACATACATTTTATTGCATTTAAGTGTACAAATTGAAATGGGAAGTTAACACAATAGTATTATGTACAGTAAATCAGCAAAATAAGTTTTCAATATTTTGTTGTTTTCCTCCTCGAGCTGAAATTACAGCCTTGCAACGATCTGGCATAGAGTTAATCAACTTCTGGATAGATGGTTGCCCAGTTTCATTGTACCACATCCTTACAATGCTCTCCTTCAGCTGAATCTTACTTGTTGGCTTCTGAGCAATTTTAGATATTATGTACCAACAATTTTCAGTAGGGTTCAAATCTGCACTGTTGCTGGGTCAGTGCAACACTGTAATGCCAGAATTTCTGAGGTATGACTGCACCTTAAGGGAGAAAAACGAGGGAAAACGTTGGTGTAAGTACGTTTTAAGCGTTGTGAGACAAGATGACAAACTCATCATTAAATGTAATTAGCACAAAACTTACCAATTTTGCTGGGTGGCAAGGTGCTGAATCCTGTTGAAAAATGCAGTTTTAGATGTCTGTGGTGATCCCTAATAATGGGTTTCAGGCTCCTCCAAGATAGTGTGTAGGTTCCTGCATTCACCGTTCCGTTAATAAACTTAATTTGCCCCACCCCTTTACTTGTTATACATCCCCAGACAATCTGACTGGCAGGGAACTTTACAGTTGGTGTTATGCAGTCAGGATGGTATACCTCCGATTTTTGTCTTCTGACGTATCACTTCTCATCCGAGCCATGCAGGTTGAATTTCGATTCGTCAGAAAAGATGACAGTGTCCCATTCCTCTTTTGTCCATGAAACATGCATTTTAGCCCAATAAGTCGCTTCTTCCTCATTTGTTGGGTAAACAAAGGCTTCTTCTTGGGCCGATAGGTATGCAGACCACATTCCGAAAGTCTTTGGACAGTTCGTGCAGTTGTTTCAACACCAGAGGCCATCTCAAATTCCAGTTTTAGATCAGGAGCACTAGCATGGCGATTACAAAGGCACTGCAGTTTCAAATATCGATCTTGGGAAGGCATAGTCACAGGATACATACCGTGATCACTGCTACCTAGGTTCCTTTAGCAGAAGATTGTTTCTTCATAACATTGATTTGTTGTGCTCCTAGCATTAGAGTATAAACAAGAATATATGTGCCTGTTTTTTGCTCATAGTAATTCTAACTCAGCCCTTATAATTTTTAATTCCATGTGATCTATCAAAAATCCTTGTAATCAAACTCTTATTTCCCTGGTTACTGCAGATACCAACAGATGCAATGCACGAATCAATTATACCTCTGCTCATGTATGTCATCAAACTACTTGTCTATTTTAACAAACTAGCAGTTTTCTAAATCACTTAACATTGCATCAAATATTCGTATTACTTTTGAGTTCTGATGTATTACTTCAGACCTAAATACTAAAGAATTTTATTTTATCAAAATTAATGATAGTAAAGTTTTATTGAAATGAATGATAGCGAAGTTACTAAAAAGTGTATTTGGAAAACTTTAAACTTGTGAACCCAAAGAAATGATATGCAAATGTGTTGTTGAGCTGAACTGTTTATTTCTAGAGCTAAAAAAAGGCTAATTAGTCATTGAAGTCAGCATGAAAAAATAGCATATTTTAGTAACTCTTACTGTAGTGTAAAATTTTTGAATATTTAAAGATCTATTGTGTATGTTTAGTATTGCAATTTTAAGTATGGCTTGAGCTAATGAACTGTTATCTAATCGTAGAGAGAATTAAATGTAATGTTTTTGTGATTCTAAAAACCTTAATTTTATAATAAAATTTTACATATTATATTATCTCTCTATACATTAAAAAAGTTTTCCTCCCTGTGATATTTATTCAACCTTGAGAATGAATAAATATCACACATTGCTACCCCACACGTGCACCAATGCTGCACGGTGGGGTAGCAATGGAAGAAGAGGGATGCAGGCCACGTGGTACAAGCGGGCAGGGCAGTTATGTCACTACAAATGCACAGGTAAATAATTACGTAGGTTATTTACTGATTAGATATCATTCAGTGCATTTTGCCAGATGTCTGGAATCCGTGACGTTTCCAGACGGAATCTGTGGTTGCCAATCTAGGTTGTGGCACAACCTAGATTGGCAACCACAGATTCCGAGAGAAAATAACGCTGTCAGGGGTCTGCATGGAAATATATAAACGTGGCAAACGGTTACAAACTAATCAGAGAATAAGGTCAATGATGACAAAAGAAGTGGAAAATCAACACGACAGGAAGTGGGTAGCTAATATGGATGAAGAAGGCTGAAACTCAGAGAACCGTTAATTGGCTGTGACACTACGTAAGACCTTTGCAAGATCCTGATAACAAAGAAACTACTGATGAATCATATTGCAATTTAGGTGATATGGTAGATGAATGTCAACGTTGTGGCGATTATCTTTTCATGGAGAACTAGGAAGAGCCGCACATTAGTGTTGTCACGGAGGGTAGGTATGTTTGCCGAAGGCAGATACCAATCCAGACTCCTGTCAAAACGTATAAAGAACATTGTATTTGAAGATGCATCATGAATTGAGATGAGATGTTTTTTAACAATAAAAACTGTTAGCTCTAAAGTTTTCTTCCTTAAATGCAATTTGCAGAACTGAAGTCTTTCTTATTAAGAGCACCCCCTGTTTCCCTCACCAGTCTCATTGCCCTTCTCTGTACCTGTTCCAACTGTTCTATAGCCTTCCTAAAATGAGGCCTCCAAACCTGTATGCAATACTTAAAATGTGGCCTAATCACCTCCTTATCACTGCTAGCAAAATTCCTGTACATCATTGACAAAAACTCCATGAGCTGCTCTTACAGCCTGTCTGTACTTACAGAGAATTTCATATCTGACTGCACAATTATACTCTGATGGTTTTCATATTCCATTAACTCAAGCATAGTACCACACAGTTGGTACACTACTATGGGATTACTGCTACTCACAGGGGCTATCTTAGGCATGTGCCTAGGGCCTGTACTTTGAGGGAGCCGATAAATGGCAATGGACACAGCCAAAATTGGTGATATCCAGTATAACAATGCGCATGAGTTCTCTTGTTCCTTATAAAATTTGCAAATAAAATATACTTTCAAACAGTAATGCAGCTTTTAGCCAAAATGTGCGTGTCACCAGTATGTTCAGATTTCTATATATTTCCTTAGAAATACAGTGGATTCCAGTTATTTGGACCACTGGTTAATCGGGGCAGCCGTTTATTTGGGGCAAATCTTAAAAAACAGAAACCAATCGAGAAAATTGCCAGGGTTCACTTCGCTTAATTGGGACAGGATGGCGTTTAATCGGGGCAGGAGACCACAGCACTGGTGATTACCCTACGATTGTCTCCGACGGTACCACCTGGTTCAGTTGAAATTCTGGAGGTCACAACCATAAAACAATAAAAAAATTAGCAGTCACCTGTTTATTGGGCTTTTCTGTTAGTTAAATCTATCATAAACGGACAGTAAACTCGATCTTACGGAATTTGCAATAATACCGACAGCTGGAATTCTGTGTGTTATTATGGTGAAATGTATTTACACTCACATTAAATCTTCAATCATATAAAAAAATTAATTTTCGGATCTTCTCTTCATTCCTATTTTTAAGCTTTGTAACTTGTTACTCCGTTCTCACTTGCGCATATCGTGTTACTTGCAATTTGTGTGTGCAGTGTTCTTTGTTATTGATTGCTTATCTTTTTACTGTTTTAAATTTTAACCCCCATCCACAAATGTCAGCGAACAGAAATGTCAACTAGTTTGTATGTACATATTACAGTATGTATTAATTATTCCGATTTTCACGTATCATTCAATTTAATTGGTAAGGTAATAAAGGGTAATTTGTACTTAATATATCTTTGCTTTTATAGCCTGTGGATAATATTCCTCCTATTTTCGCTAATTAGAATCGCTGTTTAATAGAATTAAAATTCAATTCACAAACATCACTCACAATGACCAGCGCTTACTGCACATTGTATAGTGAATGGTACATTACTGTTGAGTTCGTCATAATATGATTTGATTGTACAGTGAAACAATTGTAAAGGTGGTGGGGGGGGGGGGTACATTGCATTTTTAACTATTTACGTGAAACTTTGGATAATTGGGGCAGCCACTTAATAGGGCCAAAATGCACTAGTCCCGATATGCCCCAAATAACCGGAATCGACTGTATATGCAAATTTATTAGCTTTACATTTTTATATTGATTATGTGATCCTAATTTTCCGAGGGCCCTAAGCCCTATTTTGCCCAGGGACCAAATACTCCAGAGATAGGCCCTGGCTCCCCACAATGGGAAACTTCAATTTCCATTTCTCAGCCCATCTGTCTAATTTTTCTAGATCTTATTTCAGCAGCATAATTTCATTACTGTCACTAAATCTCTTGATTCCAACTTCCTTGAACTAAAGTGATGTATACAGAGTAAAAGACTTCGTCTGAAGGCTGAGCAAAAGTAGCAAGCACAGGGGTTGGCGAGTGAAGCGAGCAGTGGGCGGAGCCCTCTAGTCACTTCACTTCACTTGCCAACTATAATAAAGGGTTTTCCAATAGTAACGCTCGATGTTTGGCAACAGCGCATGACGAAGTCGACAGTCACACAGATGGTATCTTTGGTAGCCGTATTCAGTTAGTCTCTGCATTTTATTATGGAGCGTTACACGACTGAGCAACGAGTCGAAATTGTAAAAAATTATTATCAAAACCAATGTTCTATTCGTCAAACGTTTCGTGCACTCCGTGCAGTTTATGGTGTCGACGAACGTCCTTCAGAATCCACAATTCGCCGTTTAATAAACAAATTCGAAGCAACTGGGTCTGTGGCAAATCTGAAAGTACCTGTACGTCAGCGAAACGCAAGATCCGTTGAAAATATTGCTGCAGTCCGGGAAAGTGTGCGTGAGAATCCGCAACAGTCCATTCCGCGTCGGGCTCAAGAACTTGGCCTGTCTTCGACGACAACTTGGCGAATCCTGCATAAGGACTTAGGGCTTCACCCTTATAAAGTGCAATTAACCCAACAACTAAAGCCCAACGATCATGCGCAGTGGCGTGCATTCGCTGATTGGGCGCTAGAGCAGTTGGAGGTCGATCCTGATTTTGGGCGAAAAATAATGTTTAGTGACGAGGCTCATTTCTGGTTAAGTGGCTTTGTTAACAAGCAAAATTGCCGAATTTACAGCGACGAAAACCCACGGGAGATTCATGAGGTCCCACTACATTCCGAAAAAGTTACGGTATGGTGTACACTTTGGTCCGGCGGAATAATCGGTCCGTATTTTTTCGAAAACGAAGAAGTGGCACTTACGGTCAACGGTGAGCGATACAGGGCTATGATAAGAGATTTTTTTTTGGCCTGCAGTGGATGGAATCGATCTAACAAACATTTGGTTTCAGCAAGACGGTGCTACGTGCCATACGGCACGTGATACAGTAACACTATTGCATGAGAAATTTGAAGGTTCCGTTATATCGCGAAATGGTGACGTTAATTGGCCGCTCAGATCCTGCGACCTAACGCCACTGGATTTTTTTCTCTGGGGCTTTCTAAAATCCAAAGTCTATGCTAACAAACCACGGACGGTTGCCGCCTTAAAGGCCAACATTAGGCGCGTTATTGCTGAAATTGAGCCACTTTTATGCGATAACGTCATCACCAATTGGGTATCCAGGATTAATCAAACCAGACAAAGCCGCGGCGGACATTTATCTGATATAATTTTTAAAACATAATGTTAACACATATACTTCATAATAAAAATAGATCACTATCACTCTCACAATTTGTTTTATTGCGTTACAAAAATCGAGCGTTACTATTGGAAAGCCCTGTAGTTGCTTCACTATAATAATAATATAGGGGTTCCTATATTATTATTATAGTTCTTACCAGTATAGGATAATTTTCTGCAAAATCAATCAGAGCCCACTTATCTCATTCCCTGTGGTAATGCTATTCTATTAAACTCTTCTGACCCTATGTGGTCATCCCTGAATGAAAACAAAATATTTATTTAAATTTAGGACTTTCACTTCAGATATATTAAAATTTTATTTCACAAATATCAATGTATTATATCAAGTCATTTTGAAAAAACAAGGAGTGACATTACTGGAACAGCCAGATCATTTATATGGTGGGCATAGTCAACATTACAGGCCTTGTAGGCATCTCACATTATAACTAGAGGACAATTATTTCAGGGCCATTCTTAGGGCTATATGTGCTGTGTAAATTGAAAAATGTGTTATTCTGTTGCTGACAGCCTCTTATTACAAATTTAATTTTTTTCACCCTTAAGGCTTGTTACTTGCATGTTGAGTGGCAATTCCTGCTCAGTTGAATGGTCCTGACAGTCTTTTCTAATGGAACCCTCTCCACTGCTCATGGCAATCCTCGGTTTTGTGTTGTTTGGCATTACGGGAATGTGAAATGAGATCATTTGCATTTCTGTTCTTTTCCTTGGTTGGATTACTGTTTTAAATCTTCTGATAATGCTCAGATTGTATAAGTGAAATTATAATTGTAGTGATGAAATCCTTTATTCTGCATTATATACTAAAATATTGTTCTGTATGTAAGCCTTGGTTTTCCAATAAATGTGCCAATCCTGTTCAAGATCAGAACATAACATATAGCAATTAGTTTGTATGCTAATTCTAAAGCTTTATTTTCTGGCTTGTTGCAATAGTTGTAAAAAACAATTACCAATCAATCCAAACTCAATTTTGAACAGTGTAAGAGTATAATAAGCTTCTTGTCTAAATGGTAGTCAAGCACTTTGCTCTCTCGTCAAAGCTATTGGCTGCAATAGCTTTGGAGTATATATGGACAAATTCTGTCCTTCATTAGTTTCAACCTGATAGATCTATTGCATCCTTAGTAGCATCCTAGTTTCCTTCTAACTCTCGTATCAACAGTCTTGGAAAATCATCTACCATCCAAAAATCCATTCCAAATACTCTCCACTCAATGCCTCCTGGTTTTCCAGGCAGAGGGATGCTAGAAGAATTCTGGACAATGGCGAATTTCGGGGCCTAGCGGTTTCTTGATGTTAAGGGAGCTGATGGAATTTCTCCTGTGTTCTTAAGCTGGATCCTGTTCTGTGTAGCCTTTAAACATCTTATTCTATCAGTGGATTCCCTTCTGTGTGGAAATTTGCTATTGGGAATTTCTCACCCTTTGCCAGTTCCTGCAAATGGTGAGAAATTCCTAACTTACAGTTCATCATGCTTGCTTCTACTCCTCCAAAATAATGGAGGAATCCATCAAGTGCCAACTCTTAAATTAACTTGACACCTTCAATCTGATTCACTGGAGATACCAGGTGGCAATGAAGTTTCCAGACCGGCACGATAAAAATAAAACAAAGTGGAGCTCAAAAATGATTTCATTTTTATTCAAAACAATCACCACCTGATTGAATGCACTTATTACACCATTTGAAAAGTTTCTGAAAAGAGTGAGCAAAGGTGTCCAAAGAGATGATGTTCAGTTCAGTTCAGTGGTTACGTTTTTCTTCATGTCTTAAAAGATTCTGAAATCTCTTTCCTTTGAGGGCCGTTTTCACCTTGGGAAAGAGGAAGAAGCCTGCCTAGAGTTGGAGAGTAGGGTAGATGGTTGATCTGTACAATGCCATGTCTCATCAGAAATGTCTTCACAACACGTGAAGAATGGGCAGGAGCATTGTCATGCAACAAGAACCAGCTACCTTTCTCTCAAAATTGTGGCTCACCAGGAAATACCCTTCATTAGTTTTTGAAGCACCTGTGTTGTAGAAAGCAGCACTGATTCTCTTCTCTTCAGGTACAGATTCCTTGTGACTCACACATTTGTTGAAAAACGTGACCAGCTTCATATGGATCCTGGACTTCTGTAAATGAAACTTTTTTTTTGGGATTCCTTGGTGATGACTTTGAAGTCCACTGCAAGTTCTGATACTTCATCTCTGGGTTGTACTGAAACACCTAACACTCATTTTCAACAGTCAGGCCACACCTTGAGTACTGTAAACAGATCTGGAGGCCTCATTTTAAGAAGGACAAGATTAGTGAATGGAACGAAGGGTTGGTCTTACAAAGAAAGATTTGCAGATTACGGTGTCTGGAGACTAGTCACCTGCGAGGTGATGTGATTGAGGTGTATAAAGCCTTGAATGGTTTGAGCATGCTCAATGTTGATGGGATTCTTCCTCTTGCTCAGAATAATCATCTGAGAGGGCATAAATTCAAATTGGGGAAAGACAACTGTAGGACAGATGTGCGGCTGTTTGCCTTTAGCCAGCGGGTAGTTGATTGGTGGAACAGACTTTCATCTTTTGTTGTGGAAGTTGATAGCCTAAATAAATTTAAGGCTGAGCTGGACAGGTATATGGAACGAACGGAGGGGTGAAATGGAGTGGTTTTTTTTTTTGGCTGATGCTGCACAAGCTTGCTTTCTTGCATCGTATGCCTCTTATAATGCTAATAATGCTAATGCTAATACCATAAATAGTTTTTAACTTTTCATACTTCTCTGTTGCAGATTCTCCTAGTTTAAAGGAAAATTTGATATTCATTTGTTGCACTATTACAAGATTCTTACATAGATGTTAATTCTAACAATGAACCTGGTTGTTACTTGCAAACTCTCAACTGACTGAACAATCTCTGTACCATCATCTGTTAAAGGAAGTTTGAACTATAATACCACCATTCTGGAAACTTTATTGCCACACCTCACATTAATCAGCCTATGTTACTCATCTTTGAGCAAACTGGTTAGAAAGCTTTGGTGAAACTCAGTGGATGAAACTGTTGCTGCTGACATTTCCAAGATTGTATTCAGCATAATGGATTGCACTGTTTTTTTGGAATGGGGCAGCCAGTTTTCTCCCTGACTGCTCATTACAGATAAATACAGATGGCTCTCTGCTTTCTGACTTCTAAAATAAACTTTTCAAATGAATGAGAGATGAACCTTTACTGTTACAAATATATGAATTTCTTTACAAATTTTAACTCTTCCTTCGACTGTAGACAACAGGGAACATTCCTTTTTTAAATTAAAATTAAAATAAAACAAAATCATTTTTGATCTGTAGTTTATCAAAAATTTAGCAACCCTTGATATGTACAGAATTATTACAGACATTTTTGTTGGTTAAAGTCAGAAAATTAAGTTTTCTTTAAATTTAGTTAAAATAGCTTTGTCCTTATGTATTTGATTTTCTTTTATTTTTATATCTAAATCTTATTTGATTATTTATCTAATTCATCAGTTTTGGATTGTTAAGTTTTAAAATACATAAAAGGGGAAAGGAGTGGCAAAGCTTATTTTGCACAGAGGCACAAGAATATCTTGGCATGGGCCTGATGGTATTTTGGGAGACAACAGCCTCTTGCCAGAATCTTAACTTTGTAACGTCAGGAGGAGGAAAGAGGTGCTGCATGTAGGAAGTCCTTGAAGAACAAAAGATAGCATGGAGCCAGTGCTGACCATACAGCAGATATCAGGTTTGAAGTTTGGATCTTTCTTTCATGATGTTGGCAATTCTGATAGAGGGAGGAAGTAAAACCTGCCAGTATGTAAATGTCCTTAACTTTTTTTTTTTTTTTTTTTTGTTAGTTGTTGGCGCATAGGCTTCTGTGGCCATAATGCACCTCCCAAGGTTTTTGCAGTACATTGATCCAAGCCCAAGGCTGGAATCGAACCCGCGACCTTTGGGTTGCCAGGCAGGCATTTTACCCACCCGGCTAGCCCGGTCAGCAGGTCCTTAACTAGTGTCAATTTGAGGTATTTGGTGAATAGTCTATAACTATGATTTAATGGAGAGACTAAGTTATTGCATGGCAGGAAAAACCTGGCTTTTTTTTTTAAAGTAACAGTGTGATCTAGTAGAAGAACAAGGTAAACTGGGTATTTTTCAAAACATGAACTGGGTACCTTTCCAAGAAATGTTAAATGGTCAATTGGCATCCCTGTTTTTAAGATAGAAAAAATTGAGTTTCATTTTTAATATTTGCTCATAGGCATTTTTAAGGTAATACTCGCCAATATGCTCAAATAAAGGTGTTTCTGACTTTCTGAAAATCCTTAGTCTGGGCAACAACAGCTGAATTATAGCTTAAACAAAACTCTGGGTCCCCAAGAGAAATGGGCTGGTTGTTTATGTAGATGTTAAAGAGCAGAGCTGCTAGCACCCTGTCTTGAGTAGGCTGATTTTCTGAAGATTCCATCTGTTTCATTCCCAATAGGTTCTCCAAAGAAGCTCGATTCCTCATAAGGTAATGGAGTAAACATGACACAAAGAAGTCTTTGGTAAAACTATAAACCTTGTTCAGAAGTAAGCAGTAGCAAAATGTGTCATAAGTGGTAGAGAGTTCAGCAAAATAAGCTCCACTGATAAGCTTCTATTGAAATCCATTCCGAACTCATGGGATGTGCAAGGTAATGAATTTGCCTGTGTCCAGGAATTAAGATCTTATCAAATTCTGGTTGAATGGCATGCACAGATCTTGAAGGGGTTGAGCAAAAGTGAGATGGATCTATAGTTACTAATACCATTCAGTACTTTCCCAGGCTTTAGGAAAGCCACAATTGTATGTTGCCAAATTTTTGGTGTGGTTCAGATCCTTTGGCAGTTATATAGTTGAAAGATCCATAATTTTGCTTTCAGGCCCAAATTAAGGATTTGTTCATTGTAGATGTTGTTAAGGCCAGCTGCTTTACTTGTTCTGGGAGACTTAAAACCTTCTTTCAATTCAGCTAGCATGAAATTATGTCTAAAACAACATTTCTTCAAAAGGTGTTCAGTGTATTTTTTAGGATATAGTTCTATGGGGGGGGGTCAGGAAATTTCTAACTATGCTTTTCGTAAAAATACACAATTACAAAATTAAATATCATAAAAAAAAAAAAAAAAGAATATTAAGCAAATGAGAGATAATAGATTTATTCCCCTGCTTATTACTTTAACAGATTTGGAGAACCCCTGTTTGGAAGGACTGATTACTTGGAACAGAGAGAGAGGTGTAAATTTTTGTACAGGATTCAACATTGTATTAAAGTTATCATAAAAAAGATTTTTATTATGTTTGTTTTTTGGTCGATGGAGGATGTGTCAGAATCCATATGTTGGGTGCAATCTGCTCTAAGGTTGACCACATTAAATATACTGAATTGAAATTTTTAATTGGAAACTAAACCAGCCAAAGTTTCTTCATTTTATCATCAAGGTCTTTCAAATTTTGAATTAAGTTGGTTATTTTTAAAGAATATTTTGATCAGTGAAATGATTACTTATTCAAGTAGTTGATCTGTGCACTTTACTGCTAGCAAAGCCGTAGGTATTAGATTTTACCAATTTTGCAATTTTCAAAAATCTGGCAAAGGAATAAAGGTTCAACTTTTTCACTGTATTTCCTCCTAATGAAGTATGTTATGATTAAAGGGGTATTTATAGAATAACTTGGGGGGAGGGCAATTTTATAGTGTTTCTTGAAGTACATATGACTTCTGTTAAAAAAAAAAAGAAGCCTAAGTGGAAATTCTGAAGAGGAAATAATTTAATTTTTAGCAAATACAGATACAGAAAAAAGTATTTTAACAAAAACTTCTCAGTAAAATCTTGATTATACAACTAAATGAGAGCATATTACACATAAATTAATTTTAATATAGTGTAATGAAAATAGTTTCAAATTCTCATTACAAAAATTTCTGGCACATATGTTCCTTTATCACATTTAAAACAACTAACCATGTGATTTCAGTATAAGAGACGCATTATGAACAAATCAGAAATGGTCTCTTTTGGTATATGATATATGTAAAATGTAAAAGATAATTAATATTCAACATAAAAACACACAAATCAAAACAAATGAAATTTATAGCGAAGAGCTTTACATGGCAGTGACTACAGTATAGATTGCAAAATATATGTCAACTCATCTGTAAATTATATTCAAATATTTACAGTTTTATCAGAAATCAAATGTTTAAAAGCATTTCACCTGCTATAAATTTATTTCATTTTTTTAGTTGTTTCCACTACTATGATTTTCTTTAAAGCTGTCTTTGCAGGTGAATTTAGTAGGTTAAGAATGGTACTTAGAAACAAATTAAAGCATAATCTGTTTCCCAATCTGCAACACTTTAATACCTGTCATTTATCCTGTGAACTGATATATTTATAATCTTTAACTCTTTCAAAATTAAAATAGTTCCACTGTTACGTACCAGATGACTGTTGTAATATACTTTTTAATAATCACTCTAAAATGGTTTTTCGAAAAATACCAAGTTTCACTTTTGTATGTTAAGAATTATACATGATATTCCTTTTGGTTTTATTTACTTAGAAAAACTTTCTCTTACATTTCTCTTATTTATTTCTGAACAGGATCTCTACATTTATAAATGCTATCTGTGTATCACACCATTGGGCAGTGTAGTCCGTGATGTAACAGAACAAAGTTCCAATTGCACTAAGAGGGAAAAATGATCTGAAGGAATATGTGGATGAGGACATCCTGGAACTTTATTTTCCTTTATCCACTCAGGATCAAG
Source organism: Mastigoproctus giganteus (assembly GCF_048544385.1). Taxonomy (NCBI): domain Eukaryota; kingdom Metazoa; phylum Arthropoda; class Arachnida; order Uropygi; family Thelyphonidae; genus Mastigoproctus; species Mastigoproctus giganteus. Next base: position 101,164,264 of record NC_143577.1, read on the forward strand.
AGGGCCAAGAAGGCCCAAAACTGACATATGTTCCTTGGAATAAAAGATGTAATCAATGACTCCTTTAAAGTAAAACCTAGAAAGACAATAAAGATATTTCAATGAAAAGCTGTGACATTTATGACATAATAAAATGTTGCAATAAAATAAAATACTTAATAAATATATGAATACTGCAATATGTAATTGATACATATGAATACAAATTTATTGAAGCAAATTATAAAAATGACTGAAATTTTTCAGAAGAAAAATAGTAAAACAGTGTCCCAGTACAAAGTACAGAATGGACATAAAACATCTTTACAACAGAATGGGCATAAAACAACATTATGAATTTGTTTTTTTGGGTAATACTGGTTCATCATCATGCAACAATTCATTAAATAAAAATTTTACATAGAGGATACTAATAAATAAAGAAATGCATATTGAAATCTGAGAAATGAAGAACATATTTTATTTATAAGTGGATGAGTATTGTATCTGCTATTTAAATGCTCTGAAATTACTCTAACTGAAGAATGCTACCCTTAATTCCTCTCTCTCTCTCTCTCTCTCTCTGTGTGTGTGTGTGTGTGTTTAAGATGTTAGTTATAGCGGTGGAGTCTAATGGTGTAATTATAATCAAAATTTAACAGGTTATAGTGTATACTGAGAAAAAAAAACCCGTATGATATAACGGCCCAAGAAACATAAAAACTTATATATATAAAATCAATGACTGCTGTTAGAAGTTTAGTATAGTATATTTGTTTACTATATGCTAAACATGATATGGGAAAACCAGTGCAATGTTTCAATGTATTTTATTCATTGGTGAAGCAGACTATTTTTTATTTTATCTTCTAAATCTCTCCAATTATCTGTTTTGTTAATTTTAGTGTATGGGAACATGTGCTAAAACTGGCAAATAATAAGGAAATTTTCTGAATTCATTCACAATTTATAAGTTGTGTTGGTGAAACAGGTAGTTTTTATCATTAAGAGGAAACAGCCTGCTATGCAGGCAATTTGTTTTTATGTAATTTAAATGTTAATGGCTCATCAGCAAACTGCTTTTCTGATGGTGTCTCTGATAGTTTTATGCTAAAAATTATATTAAAAAAATACCTGTTTCATTAATGATAAACAAAATAATTTCATGTTACTCTATTAAGATACTCTATCCTGAGTATCTTAATTTGCTGATATCACCAGGGTTGCCACCAAATCGAGAACAAAGATCGGTGCTGTTGTAATATTGTTACAGAATGAAGGCATTACTTCTAGACTCTGCAATGGAGTATGTCTGACTGTAAGGTTACACTTCAGGATTCTAACAAAAAGCAAAGTGCTTTTTCATATTTGCTCAATGGACCAATTAATGAGTATTCTCTTAGAGAGCTAGGAAACAAGTATGTTACACATAAGTAAATTTGTCTGTGTAGTGTTAACCATTTTGTTAACCCCCCCTTCTCTCTTCGGGGGTACATCTGTGCCGTCTATCCCGCTTCAATTAGTGCAATCAGTTAGGACAATTATCTGAGCCCTCAGAAATCAGGGGCTTTAGGGTCGCCGGATTTCTGTGGCAACTGATCACGTGTTTTTAATGGAAAGATCGCTTAGCATCTTTCCATGCCACAAAATCCATTTTCTTAGTTTAGTTACCTGCCATGGTTTAAGATGTTGACAGAGTGAATGCGACATGCAAATAACACTTAACAACATTTATTATACAAGGTTATGTACACAATCTGCTTTCACACAATAACAGAACAATGAGAAAAGTGTGCATCAATTCTAAGTGCAAGGATATGCTAACAATAAGATCTGGTTAGAGTTACGGAATTCAATGGTCTCGTGATTTCATGCGATTGTACAGTTCATCTTTCTAACATCCTTTAAACAATACTAGAATGTAAACTGTGATACATCTTATTGAATTAATTCTAATTTCCACATATAAAAGAAAACGAGAAAGGAAGCATTGAGTTTAAAGTGTATTTGGCTGTTTCACATATGTTCATTTATACATAAGGATGGTTTGCTTACCAGGTTAAGTTGGTTTGTCCTGGAGTCTGTTACAAGGCTTCCTTCTATAGTGGAGTGGACTGTGGTCTTCTCTGGCCATCCCGATTCTATCTCTTCAGTCAGACTGGATGGTGCGGGCAGCTACTGAAGAGGCTTGGGCGAGACGCCGACGGAGACTTAGGCAGTGACTAGAATTGATGGCCGCAGGGATCCACTAGACGACAGTGAACCTGCAGCGACATGCTGATGGTGGTGAAGATCTTCCGAAGAACATAGGAGCGATGTTGACCAGAACCAGCATGGCCGCCGGAAGTGGAGATGGAGACACTCTTTGGTCTCATATGGGCCCTTTTTATATTCTGTGCTCTCCTTTGTCTTCTAGAGCAAAACTCTCTCATTGGCAACTGTAAGTCATGAGTTTCCTGCCCAAGACTGTCCAGGGATGACTCATGCTTCCCAAAGGTCCCTCTGTCTCTGCTTAATTTATTTGGGCTCTTTGGTGTTGGAAACGAAAAATAAAAAGGACCCCCACTTACTTTCTCACACTGGCTTCCCTTCTTGCCAACCTCCCATGACTTCTGTTCAGTTACCTCTTCAGAAGTCATGAAGTACAGATTACCTAGTACAGATTAAAACCTCTTCTCTCCAAACACGAAGCACATGTATCCACATAATTTTTGATGTCACTATACATATTCACCCAGAAGAAATCTTTTTGAATTCATTGTAATTCGATGCTCTGCAAAGTGGACATCAAATGCTTGATGTCCACTCTGTGGAGCATCGTGACATGTTTTCATAATTTCAGATTTTAGCGCGTGTGGCACAACTTGTGCCACACGGGCTAAATTAGAGGCCCTCTCTGGTAGATTTTGCATCAGGAAGAGTGTAATGATATAGTATTCCATCGTTCAGATGGTATGAAGGGAATCTTCACTGAAGATTGAGTATTATCTTCTAGTTGCGCAATTAAAGAATTTAATTTATCATCTTCTCCCCCCTGTAGCATTCTCATCAAATCTTTAGTGGCATTCTTCGGTATCACTAATGCTTCTAAAGTGATTCCAGTGCAACTATTTTTGTGACATTTCTCTTGCGTGGATTAGGCTTAGGCTCCTCCTCTAACGCTGGTCGAGGCGTTGAGTTCTTTAATTGAAGTAGATATGGCGCATTGTCTGATATTATGACAAATTTTCTTGCATACAAGTAAGCTCTGAACTGCGAGATCGAATACACAACAGCCAAGGTCTCTTTTTCGACAGTGCTGTATGATTCCTCTGCTTGTTTTAGCAGTATGCTTGTGTATGCAATTGGCTGCCTGGAGCCATTTTGTGATTGCTGTTCTAAAATCCCTGCAATCACATACTCCGAAGCATCAGTAGACAAATAGAAAAGCTGTGAGAAGTCTGGATAGATTAATAATGGTTCTGATATTAATGCTGTCTTTAGTTTTTCAAATGCTGCCTGCGTTGTTTAGTTCCAGACAAAAGGTGTATCTTTCTTTGTGAGGTTGGTTAATGGTTGAGATATTTCTGCATAAGTCCTTAATAAATTTTCTGTAAAATCCAGTCAACCCTAAGAATCTTCTCACTTGTTTAACTGTCTTAGGTGGTAAGCAATTTCTGATAGCTGCCACATTCTCAGGAATCCTGAAGAACTCTGTCTGAACTGACTCAATGCCCAAGATAAGTTACCCCTTGCTTCAAAAATTCACACTTGGATGGCTTGAGCTTAAGATCATATTGTCTTAAGCGTTGGAAGACAGTCTGTAGCCTCCGGACATGAGTTTTAAGGTCCGCGCTTGCAATTACAGTCAGTCCTTGTATAACACGTGTTTACACTACATTAATTCAATCATACACGATTTATAAATAGGGGAACGATATCTTATATAACACGAACCGAATTCGCTTATGCACGATTCGCCTTTGTGTTTACAAGAAATGGCAGTTGAACGCAGAATCACCCCAACCGAACGCAACACGGTAGGAATGAAGAGAAGATTCTGAAAATGTATTTATGTTTTTTATATCAGTGAAGGGGAAACACATTTCACCATAATAACGTAAAAACCAACACAATTCCAGCTATCGGTATAATCGCAAATGCAATTAGATTGAGTTTACTACCAGTTTATAACAGATTCCACTAGCAGAAACGCAACTGGAAATTGTTTTTATTGTTTTATGGTAGTAACCCCCAGAAATGTGCTTTAGTAAACCTCTGCCTTTACGGTGTTGTTTATTCAGTTGCTACACGTGCGCAGCTTTGTTTATGTGTATCAAGCGTGCCTCCTCATTTTGTAATTGTGCTTTATTCCCTAAAAATGAGTAAAATACTTAAAAGGTATGAAAAGAAGCCTCCTGGAAAAGAGAAAAAGAAAAGCAATATCGATAAACAGAGGCGGACTGGATCAAAAATTCTCACCCGGGAAAATTTATAGTGGCCTCATACTATGGTTTATGGCCAAAATCACACCGGCCCCCGGCCCACCGGAGTTTCCCTGGTAAGGCTTATGGCCAGTCCGCCTCTGTCGATGGAAAAAAAAATGAAATTGTGAAACGCTTTGAGCGAAATGAAAGACCATGTGATATTGCACATGCTACAGACCTAAATGAGGCAACGCCGAGAATTACAAAGAATGCAGAGAAAATAAAAACAACTTTCATAGCGGGAACAACTCAAAGTGTAATTAAAATTCATTAGATTAAGACACAAAGAATTGGAAGAGATGGAACGGCTGTCATCTGTTTGGATAGAAAATCAAACAAAAAACAAGTTTGCTTACTATAGAAGCAAAAGCATTAAGGAAATTTTATTACATAATAGTTGTAATAAAATACATAAGTATTTTGTTACGATAATTTATTGTGTTTGGTAATGTTTTGGTTACAAAGTGTGTTCAATCTTGGGTGGTCGGCACCTAACCCTATTTTTCCCATAGGGCCTGTTGTTTATATTGCACGAGGGTTTCTAGGAACACAACTATCGTGTTATACGAGGACTGACTGTATTATATCATCCAGATAGCAAAAGATGGATTCTTTTCTTAGATCTTGAAGGACAATGGACATGGCTCTCACAAACGTTGCTGGACTATTTTTTAGCCTGAACGGTAATTTTTTGAACTCATACAAGGCATGCTATGTTATAAAAGCTGTTTTCTGTCGGTCCGCAGGGTGGACAGGAATCTGCCAGAACCCGGACTGAAGATCCAAAGTGCTATAGTAGCGAGCTTTCCCCAGAATGTCTAGAATCTCAGTTATCTGCGACAGTTTTGGTGTTAAGCTTACAGAAATCAATACACGTCCTAAGTGAACCACCCCGTTTCTTCACCATCACAACGGGAGCTGAATATGGTGAGACACTCGGTGAAATTATATTAGCGTCCAAGAGTTCATTGACCTGATCATCGATTTGAGCCCTCAAGGTATAAGGCGTGTGATAAGGCGTCTGACGTTGTAGAGCGGATATCATCTTTTAAGGGCACAAAAGGTGATATAGTTGTACACGTTGGCACTAATGACATTAAGAGTAGGAGACCGGCGGAATTACTTGACAAGTACAGGTCACTAATGAAAAAAAGCCGTGAATTAGGGTTGAAATTGAAAGGTCTGCAATTCTGCCCAGACACGATAGGAGGGAGTATATGATGAGAGCCCTGTCAATCAATTCGGCCCTGGAAAGATTGTGCAGGGCTCAAGGGGTAGAATTTTTTTCAGCCTGGTCTGTACTTGTTAACAGGAGAGACTGCTTCTACAGGGATGGGATACACTTAAATAGAAAGGGTGCAAGAATGTTTGCTGATGCTATCGAGGCAATGTTAGGTGGGTCGGAAAACTGCTAGATTGGGGGGATACAAGGACTAATAGATTAACAGTAGCCACTGGCAGAGGTGAAAGTGATTCTTGCACTGCTTCTATTGGAATGAGCCGCAGCCTGGAAAATAAGATGCAGGATATTTCAGAGACTGCTGGGAATCATTGGGGTACAAGTAAACACATGGGTTGTGTTAGGGTAGCTAAGAAAAAGAACAGGTGCATGTATACTTGTGTGTACACCAATGCTAGGAGTTTAGTAAATAAATTTGATGAATTTGAGGTATTGCTCAAAACATCAAAGGCAGATATTGTGGGGATTTCAGAGACGTGGTTTCACACAGATATAAGAAATGCAGAACTGGAATTTGGGGAGTACAATGTCTACAGAAAGGATAGACAGGATAGGAAGGGAGGAGGGGTTATGCTATTAGTTAAAAAACACATAAAATCCAAGGAAGTGAAGCCAGTCGACATCGCTGGACAGTGCAGTGTCGAGTCAGTTTGGTGTGACATAAGCATTGGGAGATCAAAATTGAGAGTAGGAGTGTGCTATAGGCCTAATGACTCTGATGAGTATAATAAGAAACTGTTCGGAGAAATAGAGTGGGCCAGTAAATCAGAGAGTCTTATAATGGGGGATTTTAATTTCCCAGATATTGACTGGAATTTGGGGGCTGGTCACTCACACAGTAGCAAGGCTTTTGTGGATTTATTGGATGATTGTTTTCTACATCAGCATGTTCGGGAGGCAACTAGAGGGAGTAATACTCTTGATTTGATTATCAGTAGTGATTCTTCATGCATTAAGAATCTGCAGATAAATGAACCACTTGGTGGCAGTGATCACAGTGTGCTGAAGTGGGAGTTACTCAAAGAGGTAACTACCATTAGGGGTAAAGGGAAGGGGTATTGCTTTCGTAAAGGCGACTACAATGGACTGAGACAGTATTTAAATTCTATACAGTGGGATCAACTGATGATATTGCCAACAGCAAATTCAAAATGGGAAGCATTCAAAGAACTTATTGTGGAAGCTACTAGGCTTTACATACCAACTAAGAAATATTGTTCAAGGTTTAGGCCTAAATGGTTGTCAGATGAACTAATAAGGCATATGGCAGAGAAGAAAAATGCATGGGATACATACAAATTAACACGTGACACGGACGCCTATGATAGATACAAGTTGATCTGTAACCAAGTTACAAAGGAGGTTAGGCAGGCGAAGGCAGATTACGAGAGATCCTTGGCAAGGGATGCGAAGAAAAACAGCAAAGAGTTCTTTACTTATGTAAACTCTAGAAGGAAGGGGATGAATCAGATTGGTCCACTTGAGATCGATGGGTCAACTGTTGATGACCCTGCTCGGGTAGCTAACAAACTAAATGAATATTTTGCATCGACATTCACACATGAGGAGTTATTCAGCGAGGGGAATGCCAGAGGTGTATTCAACTCTAGCAGTAAGCTAGAGAATCTTGTAATAACTGAGAGCAAAGTGGAGGAGAAATTGTTGAAGATAAACACAAGAAAGGCACCTGGGGTGGATGGGATCTATCCAGTTATATTAAAGGAGGCAGCAAAGGAGGTAAGCAAACCCTTAGCCATAATTATGAGAGCTTCCTTGGACTCAGGGGAGGTACCCATTGACTGGAGATGTGCAAATGTGACCCCAATTCACAAAGGGGGATCAAAGGCTGACACAAGTAATTATAGACCTGTGAGTTTAACTTCTGTTCCCGGAAAATTAATGGAGGCACTGGTGAAAGAAGCACTGCAGGATCATCTAGACAAGACTTCAGTTATAGCTAGGACACAGCATGGTTTTGTTAAGGGGAAGTCTTGCCTGACCAATTTGATTGGATACTATGATGCAGTCACAAAAGAACTGGATGCAGGGAATAACTTTGATATTATATACTTGGATCTTAGAAAGGCTTTTGATACTGTTGCACATGGAAGACTGCTGCACAAATTGGAGCAGTGTGGCATTGGAGGCAAGTTGCTGCTATGGATAAAGGGGTGGTTGAGGGGGAGAAGACAGAGAGTGGTAATCAATGGACACTGCTCATCGTGGACTAATGTTATTAGTGGAGTCCCTCAGGGTTCAGTATTGGGGCCTTTATTGTTTTCTGTATTTATAAATGATATTGATGATGGTATATCAGGCTTAATGTCCAAGTTTGCAGACGATACGAAGGTTGGCAGGGTTGTCAAGGACACTACTGACACTATGCTGCTGCAACAGGATTTGGAAAGGTTGAGCAGATGGGCTTCGAGGTGGCAAATGAAGTTTAACATTGACAAATGTAAAGTACTACATATGGGAAACAGCAACCCCAGAGCAATGTATCAACTCTGTGGTACTACACTGACAGTGGTAGAGAATGAAAGGGACCTGGGGGTGGTGGTGCAGGCAGATATGAAGTTCTCTGAGCAGTGCAGACGAGCTGCAAGAGTAGCTCATGGTGTATTGTCAATGATATATAGGAATTTTTCTAGCAGGGATAAGGAGGTGATTATTCCCTTGTATAAGGCAATGGTCAGGCCACACCTAGAGTACTGTATACAGGCCTGGAGGCCTCATTTCAGGAAGGATGTAGAGCTGCTGGAACGAGTACAGAGAAGGGCAACTAGATTGGTGAATGGGACAAAGGGGTTCTCTTACGAAGAAAGGCTTAAGTTTTGCAAATTACAGTGTCTGGAAACTAGGTACCAGCGGGGTGATCTGATAGAGGTGTACAAAGCCTTGAATGGTTTGAGCATGCTCAATGCTGATGGGATTCTTCCTCTAGCTCAGAAAAATCACCTGAGAGGGCATAAATTCAAATTGAGGAAAGACAGATGTAGGATAGATGTGCGGAAATTTGCCTTTAGCCAGCGGGTGGTTGGTGGGTGGAACAGTCTTCCATCCCTTGTCGTGGAAGTTGATAGCCTAAATAAGTTTAAGGCTCAGCTGGACAGGTATTTCGAACGAACAGAGGGGTGAAGTGGAAGTGGATATTTTTATTTATTTATGTTACCTTTTTTTTTTTTTTTTTTTTTTGGCTGATGCTGCATAAGCTTGCTTTCTTGCATCAAATGCCTCTACTAATGCTAATGCTAATGCTAATAAGCGCTCTGTTTGATTGGGACACTTGATTCCAATTTTATTCTATGTTGCACTACAGTGGAACAACCCAAGTGGCTAGGAGATTTGGCAAAAACATCTTTGTACCTATCTAATAGCTTAACTAGTTCTTGACGTTTCATTAACAGTCAAATGATCCAGACTGAAATCTTCAATTGTTACTGGAGATGACTTTTCAACCCTCCTTTGTTCACCTGTGAAATTAATCTCTCGCATATTAATACATTTCATTTTTGCTAATGCCATTCCCGCTGTGAGGTGTAAAGGTTCAGATGACATATTATCTACCAAAATTTAAATTTTCCTGTCGCTGCACAACTTGTCCACAGAGTTTCTAACTGCTAACTTGTTACTACCTAGGTCATAATTGGGTTTGACCAGAAACTGTGTTCGCACACTGAATAGTTAAAACCGTCTCTGTGCTAGGTGGAATAATGTGTTTTGAGGTTAGTTTTCCCTCACAGGGTTTTTGGTCACCCATGATTCATTTTTTACTCCCATCTCTCTAATACAAATTCCAAGTGGTACAGATTTTAAAATTCTTTTCCCAGAATAGCATGAATGAAAATTTCTGTAAAACGTCCGATCCTAATATCAGTTCGTATTGAGGACTCAATCTAAGGCACAAAGGCATCAACAGTGAATGACTTCACATCTAAGGTTAACTTTACAGTGTTTTTTGTGTCTAAAGGTACAAAATTTTCAGTAATCCCACATACTGTCACTTATGTTTAATTTTATCAAAAATATCTGCACCAAGCAGAGTGATGGATGCCCCACTATCAACCAAAAACCTTGATTTAATGCCCAGAATAAATCCTTCTACTAGAGGTAAATCAGTGTCATTATCTGCTCTATTTCCCTGAATATTCTGTGTAGAAAATTCTTTGTCAGCTTGTCCCTAAACTGCCAATGTGAAGAGATCCCCATGTGATTTACATGTCTATGATTCATCCCCCTTGATTGTCTGTATTCTGAATTGCTATTGTATAATGTTTCTCTAGGTCTGTGTTGAAAGAATTTAAATATGTGTTAATTGGACACTAATTATTGAGCCTGCTAGGAAAGGACTCCCTAACTTTTGGAGAGGTAGTATACATATCTCTGGCTATCGTTCTCCGCCGATAAAAATGTTCTTGCGCCAGCATGGAAAAGTTTGGTCCGTCAGTAAAATTATTTCTCCTCTCTCTGCTTTGAGGCATTTGAAAGGAAGACGCTTGTCCCCTACTGTTGATGATGTCATAAGTTCTTCTCTCCTGGTCACTCGCATTCACGTTATTTATAAATAGCTCTCCCTTCGAAGTCGCAAATGGGGACGGTCTTTCCTCTGTTGTTGTTGTTGTTATTTGGTTTTTAGGAGCATTAGCAACTAAGGCCATACTGCTCCGGGAATATGCAGTGGTCATTCCCTGACCTTTCCGCATCCTCCGTATTTGGTGGTGACAGGCTCGAACCCTGATCTAATCAAGAAGCGTGTGTGACGCACTGCTGCTCCTTCCCACCTGGCTATGGAGGCACCCAGTCTTTCCTCTGCCTGTTCGTTAGATGGGTGGTCTGAATTATTTAGATCTCTGATCTGTTCTGGCTGAAAATTAATTTCCTCGGCAAATGTTTGAAATTCTTCATTAAGTGAAAACAGTTGTCTTTCTAGACTATTTACCTCCGTGTTATTTGTTAATACTGCTTGTTTATCATCATGAATGATACTGTTAACTATATTTATATGGACTTTCTGGCTAGTTTGCATTAATTTTTCATTCACCTCTTCACGAGATGCTACTTCCACTGCGGCCTGGAAATTATCTGGATTTTGGCTCAGAACTAACCGCTTCAGCTTCACATTTAATCCATTTAAAAATTGTGCTAAAAGAGTTTGATCTCTTAGTGTTAATACTTCTAGTGTGTCATTTTCTGTCTGAAAAGCAATCCTACATAAGTTCTTTAATTGCGAAGCAAACTGAATAATTGATTCATCTGAACTTTTTTTAGCTTTGCTGAAGCACTGTAATTGTGTTATAAGTGGTTCAAGTGTTTAAAGCACTCAACCAAAGCTGCCTTTAAATGCTCATTTTTTCTGCCCTTAAATCGAGCAATTGTGAGTAAAATTCTGAAGATGACCCCCTTCAATTTAGACTCGATTACAATTAATTTCTCACAATCTGACCAATTTGCAATTTGAGCTACTTCTTCCATCGATTCAAAGAACTGGGAAATTGGAATTTCTTCTTCCGAACCGCAAAATGTTGATATCAAATTGATATAACCCGCGAGTGGAGCTGGATTGGCCCTTACATCTTCGGGAGATGGCTCTGGTTGTGTTCGGAATAATGTTTCTGAAATAGCTAAACTCTCCCCCCCCAATCTAAATTCTGTCCTTCCATTATTTATATAGTGCTAATTTTCCAAAAACTATTTATAAATGTATCCCACATTAAATGAACTGCTTATATATTCTGGGTCTCAAATAAGTATTTCAAAACACAACAATAACCATATGACACAACAGACTTACCTTTTGAAGTGTTCAGCATATATACCAACATACTAACAATATTTAACACAATATATAAAAAATAGTCATGCTAGTGACAAGTAGCAACCTTAATTTGCCTTTTCTCTATCTTTTTTTAATTTTTAATTTTTTTTTTTCAATAGAGGCTCAAACTGTGCTCTTTAGATACTGGGAAAATTGTCACTTCTTGCTTTGCATATACCAACAATGATAATGAGAACAATACAAATATTTCACTGTTATCCACATACTAAAGTATCAAAATGATATAACATTCTTCTCTCTGCCAACCTCTAAAACACTAGCTCCATATACCAATTTGTTCACAAACTTGTTTTATCATGATCATGGAAATCATATTGTTAACATGGGTCTAGTTCTTTAAATCTTTGTTTTATGTCCCCGAAAATTCTCTACTGGTCGTGACTATGAGATTACAGCTACTCTAGATTATCCTAGTAACGGCACCATTTGCCACCCCTCTTTCTCTCTTCGGGGGTACACCTGTGTTGTCTATCCCGCTTCAATTAGTGCAATCAGTTAGGACAATTAACCGAGCCCTTGGAAATCAGGGGTTTTAGGGGTGCGGGATTTCTGCGGTAACAGATCGCATTGTGTTTTTAATGGAAAGATCACATCTTTCCATCCCGCAAAATCCATTTTCTTAGTTTATTTACCTGCCGTAGTTTAAGATGTTGACAGAGTGAATGCGACATTCAAATAACACAATCTGCTTTAACACAATAATAGAACAATGAGTAAAGTGTGCATATTCTAAGTGCAAGGATATGCTAACAATAAGACATGGTTAGAGTTAGAAAATTCAATGATCTCGCAATTTCATGCGATTGTACATTTCATCTTTCTAAACAAATCTTATTCCTTACTTCTAACATCCTATAAACAATACTAGAATATAAACTATGATACGCCTTATTGAATTAATTCTAATTTCCATATATAAAAGAAAAGGAGAAAGGAAGCATTGAGTTTAAAGTCTGTTTCACACATGTTCATTTATACATAAGGATGGTTTGCTTACCAGGTTAAATTGGTTTGTGCTGGAGTCTGTTACAAGGCGTCTTTCTATAGTGCAGTGGACTGTGGTCTTTTTCTGGCCATCCCAATTCTATCTCTTCAGCCAGACCGGATGGTGCGGGCAGCTACTGAAGAGGCTTGGGCGAGACGCTGACGGAGACATAGGCAGTGACTAGCATCAATGACCGCAGGGATCCACTAGACAATGGTGAATCTGCAGCGACATATGCTGATGGTGGTGAAGATCTTCCGAAGAACATAGTAGCGATGTTGATCTGAACCAGCATGGCCTTCGGTGGTGGTGACTGAGACACCCCTTGGTCTCATATGGGTCCTTTTTATATTCTGTGCTCTCCTTTGTCTTCCAGAGCAAAACTCTCTCAATGGCAAATGGAAGTCACCAGTTTCCTGCCCAAGACGGTCCAGGGATGACTCCTGCTTCCCAAAGGTCCCTCTATCTCTGCTTAACTCATTTGGGCTCCTTGGTGTTGGAAATGATAAATAAAAAGGACGCCCACTTACTTTCTCACGCTGGCTTCCCTTCTTGCCAACCTCCCATGACTCCTGTCAGTTATCCTGGTTGTAAAATGTTTTGGGTATCGCAGTTGGCGAAGAGGGCTTGACCTACGGCATTCCTTTCCCTTTACACATTAATTAATTCATTTCTAGATCTTGTAGGGGCTAGGGAGGCATTGCCTCACTCCTTATTCAGTATGGAGAGAAATTCTTATATAACCTAGTTAGAGCGAGAGGTTTTCACGTTTCCTGAGATACAAACTTTGTCTAGCTACAATGGAAATATTCTCTTTATTCTTTTGACTAGCAATAGATACCCAACAGTTACACAACTCAGGCTTGATGTTGCTCCATTACAATATTGATAACTGAGTATTAGTATGGATAGGTTATAATTCCAGGGAAAGTATAAACTCGCGGGTTAACAGTCTGGGTTTTCCAGTTATTATAAAAATGGTTCTACTACTCTACAATACATTAAAATTCTACTATTCTAGAATACATTAAATCATTTAATAAATCCACAAAAGCAAGGCTTTTTGCGGATTTATTGGATGATTGTTTTCTACATCAGCATGTTCGGCAGGCAACTAGAGGGAGTAATACTCTTGATCTGATTATCAGTAGTGATTCTTAATGCATTAAGAATCTGCAGATAAAGGAACCACTAGATGGCAGTGATCAACAGTGTGCTGAAGTGGGATTTACTCAAAGAGGTAACTACCATCAGGGGTAAAGGGAAGGGTTTTTGCTTTCGTAAAGGCAACTACGGTGGTCTGAGACAGTATTTAAAGTCTATACGGTGGGACCAACTGATGATGTTACCAACAGCAAATTCAAAATGGGAAGCATTCAAAGAATTAATCTTGGAAGCTACTAGGCTTTACATATCAACTAAGAAATATTGTTCAAGGTTTCGGCCTAAATGGATGTCATATGAACTAATGAGACATATGGCAGAGAAAAAAAATGCATGGGATACATATTAATTAATTGGTGACATGGAAGCTAAAGGTAGATATAAGCTGGTCTGTAATCAAGTCACAAAGGAGATTAGGCAGGCAAAGGCAAATTATGAGAAATCTTTGGAAAAAGGATGCAAAATAAAAAAGCAAAGAATTCTTTAACTATGTAAACTCTAGAAGGAAAGGGATGAATCAGATTGATCCACTGGATATTGATGGTTCAACTGTTGATGATCCTGCTCAAGTGGCTAACAAAACTAAATGAGTATATTTTGCATCTACATTCACACATGAGGAATTATTTAGGAAGGGGAATGCCAGAGGTGAATTGAACTCTGGCAGTGAGCTAGACGATTTTGTAATAACTGTGAAGAAAGTGGAAGAGAAATTGAAGAGGCAGGCAAAGGCAAATTATGAGAAATCTTTGGCAAAGGATGCAAAGAAAAAAAGCAAAGAATTCTTTAACTATGTAAACTCTAGAAGGAAAGGGATGAATCAGATTGATCCACTGGATATTGATGGTTCAACTGTTGATGATCCTGCTCAAGTGGCTAACAAAACTAAATGAGTATATTTTGCATCTACATTCACACATGAGGAATTATTTAGGAAGGGGAATGCCAGAGGTGAATTGAACTCTGGCAGTGAGCTAGACGATTTTGTAATAACTGAGAAGAAAGTGGAAGAGAAATTGTTGAAGATAAACATAAAAAAGGCACCCGGGGTGGATGGGATCTATTCAGTTATATTAAAGGAGGCAGCAAAGGAAGTAAGCAAACCCTTAGCCCTAATTATGAGAGCTTCTTTAGACTCAGGGGAGGTACCCATGCACTGGAGATGTGCAAATATTACCCCAATTCACAAAGGAGGATCAAAGGGCGACACAAGTAATTATAGACCTATTAGTTTAACTTCTGTTCCAGGAAAATTAATGGAGGCACTAGTAAAAGAAGCACTGCACGATCATCTAGACAAGACTTCAGTTATAGCTCGGACACAGCATGGTTTTGTTAAGGGAAAGTCTTGCCTTACCAATTTGATTGGATACTATGATGCAGTCACAAAATATCTGGATGCAGGGAATAACTTTGATATCATATATTTAGATCACAGAAAGGCTTCTGATACTGTTGCACATGGAAGACTGCTGAACAAATTGGAGGAATGCGGCATCGGAGACAAATTGCTGTTTTGGATAAAGGAATGGCTGGGTGGGAGTGGTAAGCAATAAAAGACAGAGTGGTAATCAATGGTCACTGCTCATAGTGGACTAATGTTATTAGTGGAGTCCCTCGGGGTTCAGTGTTGGCTCCATTGTTGTTTTCTGTATTTATAAATGATATTGATATGTTTGCAGACGATACGAAGATTGGCAGGGTTGTTAAGGACACTAATGACAGTACGCTGTTGCAACAGGCTTTAGAAAAATTGAGCAGATAGGCTGAGAGGTGGCAAATGAAATTTAACATTGACAAATGTAAAGTATTACATATGGAAGCAGTAACCACAGAGTAATGTATCAACTCTGTGGTACTACACTGACAGTGCTAGAGAACGAAAAGAACTGTGGGTAATTGTGCAGGCAGGATATAAAGTTTTCTGAGCAGTGGTCAGGCCACACCTGGAGTACTGTATACTAGTCTGGAGGCCTCATTTTTAGAAGAATGTAGAGCTGCTGAAATGAGTACAGAGAAGGGCAACCAGAATAGTGAATGGAACAAATTGTTGCTCTTACGAAGAAAGGCTTAAGTTTTTCAAATTAGTGTCTGGAGACTAGGCACCTGCGAGGTGATCTGATTGAGGTGTATAAAGCCTTGAATGGTTTGAGCATGCTCAATGCAGATGGGATTCTTCCTCTTGCTCAGAATAATCACCTGAGAGGGAATAAATTCAAATGGAGGAAAGACAGATGTAGGAAAGATATGCAGAAGTTTGTCTTTAGCCAGCGGGTAGTTGGTTGGTGGAACAAACTTCCATCCTTTGTTGTGGAAGTTGATAGCCTAAATAAATTTAAGGCTAGGCTGGACAGGTATTTGGAACGAACTGAGGGGTGAAATGGGACAGTTTTTTTTTTTTTTTTTGGCTGATGCTGCATAAGCTTGCTTTCTTGCATCATGTGCCTCTACTAATGCTAATGCACATAAAGATAGTTAAAAAAAACAATTCTGGTCTTTGCTCCATCGGAGATGTCACTGTCTTTGAAAAAAGATAAACAATGCATGCATGATGCCCTTTGAAGTGGTAAGCTAACACTCCTGATCAGCAGCCAAGAAAAATAATTCAAAATTGGTTGTAGAGGATTAGGTTCTATTCAAATCCTGAAGGAGATGGGAAACATTTTTAAAGGCCTTCTTAGTAAAGGCTATTGTAGGCTGAATATTGAGAAGAGATTCTGTGACAGAAATCAATAAAAATTATGGAGAGAGAGAGAGAGAGAGAATCCTTTCCCAATGATGTGGGAGTATAATACATTTTAACATCAATACCCAAGGCACTGAGGATCTCTGTATAAGATATCTGGAAAGAAAGTCAAACTCCATTTACAATGAATTGCACAATGAGAAAGATTTTAGTAGCCACCTGCTTCTACCCAAAGCATTATGTTTACAGGATTTAACATTAAAAAAAAGTTTTAACTTTGCAATAAATACATTCACAAAACTAATTTATTAGTTAATGTTTCCCTTGTAATTTTGTATTCAAATCATTCAGTAAATTAGCAATGTCTGCTAGAAAACTTAGTCTATCTTATTCCACTTGGGATCTTCAATATCAGTAGTTACTTGATTTTTCCATGCATAAATATTATAATTTCATCCAGGAGACTTAGAAATATGGCTAAGTGTTTCTACTCAACTAGCATATTTTGCAGTGGTACACTAGGTCTTTATAGTCTACTTCCATTTCTTCAATAAACTGGTTCAGCCCTTTTGATTTTATGAAATTTACAGTACTTGTAATTAATTACCTTATTACATGTTCAAAACCAAGGTATTTTCTACACAGATTCTGTTGATGTATAACACAATGTATCTTCATCAATGGCCTCTCATGATCACCAAGATAATTAGATAATTGTGTAACAAAACTAGTATTTATTCCCACTAAGGATGAAGCATCATGTGTAGTCACATTTGCTAATTTCTTTAAAAAAATTTAATGTGACACTATTACACTTTTGAAGAATGGTTTCAAATTTCTGACCCCCTTTACCAGGCTCTTCAAGAAATATATATCTAATAACTCTTTTGTTATTTCAAAATTTCTTGATAATTCTTTGATAAAAATTAAAAGTTGTGCCACTGGTGAAATAGAGGACCCATACAGTGCTAAAAAGAAATATACAAAATGCTTTGATATGTTTTGTTATATTATTTGACAAATCAGTTATGTGCATTGTTTTCTAATGCTACTCAAACTAACAGATTTTCTGTGAGTTTGTTATTTTTTAACAAAGATTAGCTTGAAAAAATCAGGATGTTTCAACTCATGATGTTTGTTTAGATTAAATAATCTGGAAACAGAAGTTCTATAGTTACAAAGAAAAGATAATATTGTCATTCATATTTACAAAACAATACAGTTCTGGCCACTTACTTTTGCATTAAACCACTCTAGATGATTTTCAATGTTTGTAAACTAATATCAGGTACCATTTTTTCAAAAATCACTTAAGTTGATGTCATGAGTTCTATAATTGAATCCATAATAAGTTAAGAGTAAATGCTGGGAATTTTAAACTAAATCTTCACATGTTGGAAAAATTTGCTTCAGTCATCAGTATGAGCTCAGTTTATTTTTGAGGTTATTGTATCAAATGCGTGCTGAAAAGTGAGTAAAATATTTTCATGAAAGTGAACAATACAAACTTTTGTTATTTTTATTTTTTATTATTATATTTTTTCGGTTTTTAGGAGCATTAGCAACAAAGGCCATATTGCTTCAGGGATATGAAGTGGTCATTCCCTGACCTTTCCGCATCCTCTGTATTTGGTGGTGACGGGCTTGAACCCCGGTCTAATCAAGAAGCGTGTGCTACGCACTGCTGCTCCTGCCCACCTAGCTACGGAGGTGCTTATTTTGTTATATTTGTGACAGTTATGTAGTCCTCAAGCAAAGACAAGATATTACAGAATTTGTAAAAAATGTGCATTGTGTTTATTTTTGAGTGAAACTCTGTGACAATGGGCCTCACATAACTTCTTGATAATTCTGAAACTGTATTGAAGCACTGAGATTGCAGAAAAATAATAAAAAGGAGGCTATGCCATTTGCAATTACCATGATTTTCCATGAGACTACAAACCACTGTTACTTTTGCTTAGTTAATGTAAAGGGATACAATCTAAAGGGTAAGAAGGGCATTGTGTATCCTAATATTCCATTTTCCATTAGACCAGTCCCACAGGGAGATAACCTGCCGATTCCATGCCCTTCATTTATATTGTAGAACATAGAGGCATCATCACCATCATCATCAGCCATTTTCAATCCACTGCAGGATGAAGGCCTCTCCAGCAACTTTCCAGTTCCTTCTGTTTTGAGCACTGGCCATCCATTTACTACCCACAAACTCATGAATTTCATCTATCCATCTCCGCCTTTGTCTTCCAGGTTTTCTTCTAGCTCCTCTCGGATACCATTCTGTTATTTTCTTAGTCCATCTGTCATCATGTCTTCGAGCTATGTGTCCTACCCAAGACCATTTTAGTTCTTTAGTTTTGATAAGAATGTCCTTTACTTGAGTTTGCTGCCTAATCCATGTGTTTCTCTTCTTATCTAACAGTCTGATTCCCAACATGATTTGTTCCATTCTTCGCTGTGTAGTTCCCAGCTTCTCTTCCATTCTTTTGGTGAGTGCCCAAGTTTCGCTTCCATAAGTCATGGTGGGGAGTATACATTGGTTCATTATTTTACGTTTCAGACAAACTGGGATATTGCTCTTCAGTATGTGACTATATTTCCTGAATGCTATCCATCCAAAATTTATTCTCCTCTTGACTTCTGGCGCCTCCGTAGCCAGGTGGGAAGGAGCAACAATGCGTAGCATATGCTTCTTGATTAGACCGGGGTTCGAGCCCATCACCACCAAATACGGAGGATGCGGAAAGGTCAGCGAAAGACCACCGCATATCCCGGAGTAATATGGCCTTAGTTGCTGATGCTCCTAAAAAAAAAAACCAAAAACCTCTTGACTTCCAGCCATTTATCATTATTACAGTTAATAACTTGTCCCAGATAAGTATATGACTCCACCTTTTCAATTACTGCTCCTTCAATCATTATTTCCCTTTCTATGGCATACTTGTTCATCATTACTTTTGTTTTAGCCATATTCATCTTTAGTCCAAAATCCTCACTAGCTGTGCATAACTGATTAAGATTTTCCTCTAATTCTTTGGGATCATGGCTTATGACCACAATGTCATCTGCAAATTGTAAATGGTTTAGGTACTCTCCGTTCACATTGACTCTTTTCTGCGACCAGTCTAATCCTCAAGGGCAGCAGTAAACAGCTTCGGAGATATTGTGTCTCCTTGTCGAACTCCTTTCTCAATTTTAAATTTCCTACTATCTTTGTTTAGTCTAATAAAGGAGGTAGCACTCTCATATATTTTCTTCAAAATCATAATATATAGGGTATCAATGCCTTGTCTTTCCAGTGCCCGAAACATTGCCTTATGCTGTATGGAGTCAAATGCATTTTCATAATCCACAAATGGCAGGCATAATGATGTTTTATATTCATTTGCTTTCTCCATAAGCTGTGATATTACGTGAAGGTAATCCATAGTTGAGAATCCTGTCCTAAAGCCAGCTTGTTCTTTCAGTTGATTCTCATCAAGTATTCTTTCTAATCTGTTAGTAATGACCCTTGTGAACAACTTGTAGATGTGGGATAACGAGCTAATTGGTCTATAATTTCCAATTTCTGATTTATCTCCTTTCTTATGCAGCAAAACTATGATTGCATTATTCCACTGCTTAGGCATCACACCTTTTCTAATGCACTTTGTGAAGAGCCTTGCCAATTTTTGTGTTATGTCTCTTCCTCCTAATTTTAACAACTCTACAGTAACTTCATCTTCCCCCGGGGCTTTCTGATTCTTCATTTTCTTCAATGCATGTTCTACCTCATCAAGAAGAATATCAGGTATGTCGTATGTGTTGATACTTTGCAATCCATCTTCCCCACTGCTGGCATCATTCCCCTGCTCCTTGTATAATTCTCTATAGTAGTCTTCTGCTATTTGAATTATGCCTTCTCTGCTGTTTATAAGTACACCATCGCTATTCTTCAGTTTCAGTATCATTTCTCTTTCTGTATTACTGCTCATGGCTGCTGATTTAAATCCTTTGTTTTCCCTTAATGCTTGTTCTACTTTTCTTGTGTTAAATCTTCTTATGTCCTCTCTGAGTCTCTTTCTAATGGCTTTGCATAACTCAGTATACTCAATTTTCTCCTTGTCTCTGTTTTTCTTGCTTTTCATTTGTCGTCTTCGGTTCATCATGACAAGTGTTTCTTGACTAATTTTTTCTTCTTTGGATTTCTTTTTCCCTATAGGTTTCTTGGGCTTTATCACTTTCAAAAAGTTGTTGTTGTTTGGTTTTTTAGGAGCATTAGCAACTAAGGCCATATTGCTCCGGGATATGCGGTGGTCATTCCCTGACCTTTCCGCATTCGGTGGTGATGGGCTCGAATCCCGGTCTAATCAAGAAGCTTGTGCTACGCACTGCTGCTCCTTTCCACCTGGCTACAGAGGCACCTCAAAAAGTTGTAATATTCCTCGTCGATATCTTGGTCCTGAGCAGTCTGCAGAAGCTCGAACTTATTCTTAAGTTCCAGTACAGACTGCTTTTTCTCCTCTTCTGTTATCTCAAAGACCTTTGTATTATTTACTTGAGTCAGTTTTTTCCTTTCCTTTCCTACATCTATATCAAGTGTACATCTTACCATTTTGTGATCACTTCCAACATTTACCTTATTCGGGACAGTAACATCATTCACAATATATCTTCTGTTAGTGAGGATGAAGTTGATTTCATCAGTAGTTAATCCATTTGAACTCTTCCATGTCCACTTTCTGTTCACCCTTTTCTTGAAAAAAAGTGTTCATTACTGACAGTCCTTGAGATTCTGCAAATTCCACAAGTCTTTCACCAATTCCAAAATTTCCTATAGTTCTCCTTTCTGTGCTGTTTTGTCTTTTTCCAACCTTAGCATTGAAGTCTCCCATAATAATAGTGTAGTGGGTTTTCTGCTCATCTAGAAGACTCTCAATTTCGGTGTACAGTTCTTCAACCTCTTCATCATCTGAATATAGAGGCAAAGAGTGCTAAAAGTGAAGCTTCTGAAGATGAAATTGAAGTCTACATGCTTGGAGACATTGAGTTCAGCCCTTAATATTGTTTTCATAGTATGAACTCAATGACCCGGTAAGGGATTTACCAAAGGAATCTGCAGAACTCCTTGGTTCTGCAAATAATCACAGAACGTAGACAACAAATAAAGAATAAGATTCTTCTTTCTGGTGAGATTTTCGTTAAGTCTGAATTTTATCAATGTGCATTTTTTTCATAATTGATGGACTGATAGTGTTTTAGTGACCTACCTATCTAATGGAGTTACAGCGCCTGAGCATCTTTGGGACTCAGTGGAACATAAATGACTACATTACCTATTGGATTAGGCTAAGTAGATGGATCCATGTACTAAATATATTGATTTATGTATTTATATATTTATAATATGGCAGGGAATGCCTAGTATAATAAGTTTAAAAAACTAAATAAATAAAAAAGTTATACAAATGATTCTTTTCTTCTTTCCCGATGTAAGCAGTACCAAGCTGAAATTAAAACTTGATGCATTGCTAGATGAATTAGTAGTGGCAAATGATGTAAGAAAGCATGGATTATAGAAAGAAAGAAAAAAAAAAGGGAGGGGGAGAACAACATGAATGGCTGAAGTCTTTACATGGATTTCATTAGCAACAGGTTCCGGCAACTTGTGGATTTTGAATCTTTGGATACAGAAGTTACATGATGACCTGAGACGTAATAGGAGATTAATTGGTTTGTCGTTAGACAATATTAGTAGTAGATTATCACCTATGCATTTATCACTCATTAGGAGGCTAGTCTTGGATAAAGCTAATAGGATCACGGATACGTATAGGCAGAGATGTATTAGCAAGTTCAATGCACTACTAGAAGAGCAGGTAATTATAAATAAGGATAATAGTACTAATTTTATTTATAATGTAAGTGATAAACTATTAACTAAAGAACAAGAGGGAGTACTGGACTTTGGACCCAAGTTTGCACTTTTATCCTCTAAACCACCGGTTGCTGAGATAGCTATGGGCACTGAAAGGGCAATCGGCAAGTTGCTGGAACCTGTCGCTAATCAAATCCATGTAAAGAATTCAGCCATTCTGTGCCAGGCAAAAACACTTGTAAATAACCTTACTCATAGCCAGAAGAAAGCGTTGAACGAGCTTAAATGGTATGATGAAATCATAGTTCTATCAGCTGATAAGGGTAGATTAACAGTAGTATTAAATAAAGAGGATTATCATAGGAAAGCCTAGACTTGTTACAAGATAGCACTACATATAAGGTCATCCAAAGAAATCCATTAGCCAACCTGGAATGACACATCAACAAGATTTTGCAGCATTGGTTGAAAACAGGGAAGATTTCTAAAGAGATGTTTTGGTCCATGCATGCTACAGGGTGCCAACTTCCCAGGTTTTATGGGCTACCAAAAACACACAAAATGGGGGTCCCACTAAGACCCATTGTTTCTTTCATTGGTAGCCCTACCTATGCTATGTCTAAATTTCTGGCTAAGCTGATTTCCCCTATAGTGGGACGGTCTATGTGTGTGTGTGGTTAAAGATAGTAAAGAATTTGTTAATTTTGTGAAGAGCCAAACTATGGGGGGGGGTTGAGACTATGATTTCGTTAGATGTAGTGTCGTTATTTACATGTATCCCTATAAATCATGGAGTCCAATGTGTTAAAATGGCCCTTAGATAAATATAGTAGGAGTGTGGAGCCGAGTCATGGAGTTCTGTCCGTTCCAGTCACCACAGCCTACATTATCTACTATCCGGGCCTTTCAGAACGTATTGCAAGGATATTCCATATTTACCAGGCACGCTGTGTGCAGCTTCCGGGTCGGAGGTTGCACACAGTAGTGTCGCAGGTTAAGGACCCCATTGCAAGGGATTCCAGCAGTGGGGTCATATACGAGATCAAATGCCCGGATTGTGGGGAGAGTTATGTGGGGGAAACAGGACGGCGGCTCAAAGATTGTCCAGGGTAACACACGAGGGCTATACAGACCGCAGAGTTTAGCAAGTCCGCTATTGCCGAGCATTTTTAGAAAAAACAACACCAGGTCTCCCCAGAGAATGCTGTCATCCTTGACCTGGCGCATAAATTCTGTGACTGCAAGTGGCTCGAGAGCTTGTGGATTCGTTCATTTGAAAATAATACTATGAATAGAGATAGGGATGTTTGGCTTCACCCCCTTTTCAAGGCTGTAATCCTCGCAAAAGATGAGCGTTTCTGCCTTCCACGTCTCCGAGCCGCTTCGGGTAAACACGGAGAATATACTGCTCATGCACATGGTCAACGTGTGCTGTGAACCTGATACTTAAGGATGTGTTGCTTAATTTGCTGTGTTGTTGAGAAATGAGGCAGGTATCTCCGAAAGCTACAATTGCACAGGCGCCTCCGTAGCCAGGTGGACAAGAGCAGTGCAGAGCACACGCTTCTTGATTAGACCGGGGTTCGAGCCCATACCCACCAAATGTGGAGGATGCGTTAGGTCAGGGAATGACCACTGCATATTCCCAGCCCAGATAAAGGGTGAGGGTTGGCGTTAGGAAGGGCATCTGGCTGTAAAAATTGCATGCCAAAACAATAAAAACGCCGACCCCATATAATAATGGGAAAAAGCAAAGAGAAAAAAAAAAAAAAAAAAAAAAAAAATTGTATTTTAACTTTTTACTTTTATTTTATTTTATTATAATGTATAGTAAGTCAGTCATTGTAAATAGATTATTTTATAATATCCATTATTTTTGTAAATATTAAACTATGTTAATTTAAACGGTTGGTTTATTAATTTAATATTGTGAACATGAATTTTCCCAATCTTAGAGGCCTTTTTGAAGATTTTCTAGATCCTGTTGCAGTAGGGTACTGTCATTAGTGCCCTTTACAACCATGCCAACCTTCATATCGTCTGCAAACTTGGACATTAAGCTTGATATACCATCATCGATATCATTTATAAATACAGAAAACAACAATGGACCCAACACTGAACCCCGAGGGACTCCAGTAATAACATTAGTCCACGAAGAGCAGTTACCATTGATTACCACTCTCTGTCTTCTCCCACTCAACCATCCTGTAATCCATAGCAGCAATTTGCCTCCAATTTGTGCAGCAGTCTTCCACGTGCAACAGTATCAAAAGCCTTTCTAAGATTCAAATATATGATATCAAAGTTATTCCCTGCACCCAGTTCCTTTATGACCACATCATAGTATCCAATCAAATTGCTCAGACAAGATTTCCCCTTAACAAAACTATGCTGTGTCCGAGCTATAATTGAAGTGTTGTCTAGATGATCCGACAGTGCTTCTTTAACCAGTGCCTCCATTAATTAACCTGGAACAGAAGTTAAACTAACTATAATTACTTGTGTCGCCCTTTGATCCTCCTTTGTGAATTGGGGTCACATTTGCACATTTCCAGTCCATGGGTACCTCCCCTGAGTCCAAGGAAGATCTCATAATTATGGCTAATGGTTTGCTTACTTCCTTTGATGCCTCCTTTAATATAACAGGATAGATCCCATTCACCCCGGTGCCTTTTTTTTATATTTATCTTCAACAATTTCTCCTCCACTTTCCTCTCAGTTATTCCAAAATCATCTAGCTCACTGCCCAGAGTTTCATCTCTGGCATTCCCCTCCCTAAATATAGATGCAAAATACTTATTTAATTTGTCAGCCACCTGAGCAGGATCACCAAAAGTTGAATCATCAATATCCAGTGGACAAATCTGATTCATCCCTTTCCTTCTAGAGTCTATATAGGTAAAATAGGTAAAGAACTCTTTGCTGTTTTTCTTTGCATCCTTTGCCAAAGATTTCTCATAATCTGCCTTTGCCTGCCTAATCTCCTTTGTGACTTGGTTACAGACTAGCTTATATCTATTATAGGCTTCCATGTCACCCATTAATTTATATATATCCCATGCATTTTTCTTCTCTGGCACATGTCTTATTAGTTAATCTGACATCCATTTAGGCCTAAATCTTGAACAATATTTCTTTGTTGGTATGTAAAGCCTAGTAGCTTCCAAGATTAATTCTTTGAATGCCTCCAATTTTGAATTTGCTGTTGGTAACATCATCAGTTGGTCCCACCGTATAGAAATTAAATACTGTCTCAGATCACTGTAGTTGCCTTTATGAAAGCAAAAACCCTGATGGTAGTTACCCCTTTGAGTAAATCCCACTTCAGCACACTGTGATCACTGCTACCTAGTGGTTCCTTTATCTGCAGATTCTTAATGCATGAAGAATCGCTACTGATAATCAGATCAAGAGTATTACTCTCTCTAGTTGCCTCCCAAACATGCTGATGTATAAAACAATCATCCAATAAATCCACAAAAGCCTTGCTAGTGTGTGAGTGACCAATTCACAAATTGAAGTCAATATCTGGGAAATTGAAATCCCCCATTATAAGACTCTCTTATTTAATGGCCCACTCAATTTCCCTGTACAGTTTCTTATTACACTCATCAGTCATTAAGCCTATAACACACTCCTACTCTCAATTTTGATCTCCCAGTGCTTATGTCACACCAAACTGACTCGACACTGCACTGCCTGCAATGTAGACTGGCTGCACTTCCTTAGATTTTATGTGTTTCTTAACTAATAGCATAACCACTCCTCCCTTCCTATCCTGTCTATCCTTCCTGTACACATTGTACTCCCTAAATTCCATTTCTCCATTCCTTATGTCTGTGACACCTCGTCTCTGATATCCCAACAATATCTGCCTTTGATGTTTTGACCAACACCTCAAATTCATTATGTTGCAGTAACAAATGCCGATTAACTACCCTGCCAACATTCATATCATCTGCAAACTTAGACATTAAGCCTGATATGTCTTCATCAATATCATTAATAAATATAGCAAAACAACAATGGGCTCACCACTGAACCA
This sequence comes from Mastigoproctus giganteus, assembly GCF_048544385.1. NCBI lineage: Eukaryota > Metazoa > Arthropoda > Arachnida > Uropygi > Thelyphonidae > Mastigoproctus > Mastigoproctus giganteus. The sequence goes on from NC_143577.1 coordinate 101,190,528, forward strand.
TGGCGACTCTGCTAACATTAGTCCAAGAAGAGCAGTGCCCATTGATAACAACTCTCTGTATTCTCCCACTCAACCAATTCTTTATTCATAATAGCAACTTGCCCTTAATGCTACACTGTTCAGATTTGTATAGCAGTTTCAACAATATAAAAAAATTTATTTTCTGAAATCTTGGTACAAGCAACAAGTATAACATGGTACTTCTACAACACTGTTTCGCTCTAACAGTGTTTGATCTAATGATTGATAAATTGCAACAATCCTCATACAACACAGTACTTATATAACAAATTTTTGCGAATTGCGGGAAATCTCGCATAACACGGTATTTATTAGCTTTTGTGCAGGGAAAACCCTGCTATTATGTTAGATGCAATTTTCAACGTTTCCATTCCTTTTGTAAATCCCTGCTGTTCACTCCAGTTGTTATTGCCTTCGTGATATTTTTCTAAAGCACATTTTTGGAGATAACTACCATAAAACAATAAAAACAATTTGCAGTTTCTGGTTTATTGGTCTTTTCTGTTACTATAATCAAACACCCCAGGACCTCGCATCCGGTGAGTATGGGATTGGCACACCCAGGGTCCTGAGCTGGATATCATCTTTATTCTCTTTCTTGGTGATTCCTTTCTACTTTTCTCTCTGTGTCTTTTTTTTTTTTGGCTGGTTCAGCATAAGCCTCAGACTTTCTTGAACCATATGGCTAATAATGATAATAATTATTATTATTATAAACGGGTAGTAAACTTGATCTTCTTGCATTTGCTATAGTACCGATAGCTGGAATTCTGTAGGTTTTCATGTTATTATCATGAAATGTGTTTCCTCTTCCATGAAATATTCAATCATATAAAAAACATAAATATATTTTCAGAAACTTATTACTTCGTATCGTGTTTGTTGCAACTTGTACATGCCGTGTTCTTTGTTATTAATTGCCTATCATTTTTACTGCTAATGATAAGTATGTACATATTAATTAAGCTATGTATGTAAGCGTAAATTTATTTTTATTTTGCCAACTGGAAAATATTCTTCCGATTTTCACGTTTCATTTAAAGTGAGGGTCCACCGTATTTTGTTGGAGATCCCTGGTTTAGGTTCTATACTATTGAACTTGTGCTTGTTTGAGACGATAAAAAATAATTGTGACTTCGAAGAGTGCAGTTCGTGACTTGTAAAGAGAGCAGAAGGTACACAAAATCTAGATGAACATACATTATCTTACATATAATGCATCAAAGTTTGTAAGGTAAGACGTTTGTTCAGTTATTACTATTTAAGTTACTACTATTATAAAAATAAATATAAAATATTAAGTTATTACTACTATAAAAATTAAGTTTTGATAGTTATAAAAATTTTAAAAATGGCGTATTTTTGTAAGCTTTTGGAATGTAACTCCCCTTTTTGTACTGGTTCTTAGTCTCATATAACACGGTTTCACATTACATGAGATTTTGTAGGAACCAAACTACCGTGTTATGCGAGAGTTACCTGTATATGATGCCATTTTTTTTTTTGCATGGAGTTCCTTTGTTACTGTGTCACAGAATTCAGTCAGATTGATCAGACAATAATTCCTTTAAACAAATCCAATCTGTGAGTGCATTATAACAGCACTCAGAGACCATAAAAAAACCACCTAAGAAATACTGTTCAAGATTCAGACCTAAATGAATGTCAGGTGAACTAATGAGGCTCATGGCAGAAAAGAAAAATGCATGGGATGCATATAAATTATCAGGCAACACAGAAGCCTATGGTAGATATAAGCTAGTCTGTAATCAAGTCGCAAAGGAAGTTAGGCAAGTGAAGGCAGATTACGAGAAATCCTTGGCAAAGGATGCAAAGGAAAACAACAAAGACTTCTTTACTTATGTAAATTCTAAAAGGAAGAGGATGAATCAGATTGGTCCATTTGATATTGATGGTTTGGCTGTTGATGATCCTGCACAGACAGCTGACAAACAATGAGTATTTTGCATCTTCATTTACACATGAGAAATTCTGTAACGAAGGGGATGATAGAAGTTTACTAAACTCTAACAGGGAACTAAATGATTTTGTAATGACAGAGAGCAAAGTGGAGGAGAAATTGTTGAAACTAAACATAAGAAATTCATCTGGGGCGATGGAATTTATCCAGTTATATTGGAGGCAGCGAGAGAAGTAAGCAAACCCTTAGCCATAATTATGAGAGCATGCTTAGATTCGGGGAGGGGGTCCCCATTGTTTTCTTTGTAACAGAAGTCAAGTTAACAGGTCTGTCATTACTCATGACATTCTTTGGGATAACATTCTCACACCTCCAGTCTGTAGAAAAATTCAAGGTATTGCATATGGACAGAGAATTTCAATGAAATGCAGCAGTTTTACTAAGAGGGATAAGGAGGGGATCAAACTGTTGTATCAGCATTAGTTGAGCCATATGATGCAAGAAAGCAAGCTTATAGAGCAGTGGTTTTCAAACGACACCTTAAGGTGTCGCAACAACATTCCAGGGGTGCCACGTAATTTAGGTTTAAGTTACTTAAACTTATTTTTCTTTAATTTTTTATGTTTATTTCATTATAAAAAGGTATACAGTATTTTTGTAATTTTGTGGTGATCTATAATTGATGTTTTTTTTTTTTTTTGGTAGTTGTTGGCGCATAGGCTTCTGTGGCCATAATGCACCTCCCAAGGTCTTTGCAGTACTTTGATCAAAGCCCGAGGCGGGAATCGAACCAGCGACCTTTGGGTTGTCAGGCAGGCATTTTACCCACCCGGCTAGCCCGGTCGGCTTATAATTGATGTTTGCTTAGTACCTCTATATAAAGAATAAAATTATTATATACTGTACATATATATATATATATAATTTGTATTATGATATGCAATTTTTATAATTATATTATTGTAATAACTATCATATAATATATACATTTTATAAAATTATATAACACACACACACGAGAATTGGTTCTAAAAGACAGAAAATTGAGTAGGGGTGCTGCAAAATAAAATAAATTACTTAGGGGTGCCGTTATTAAAAAAAAAAAAAGGTTGAAAACCACTGTTAGAGCATCAGCCAAAAAAAAAAAAAAAAAAAATCCCCTATGCCCCCCTCAGGTTCTTAATCTGAAGCAAGTGAAGTATCCCATCAGCATTGAGCCTGTTCAAACCATTCAAGACCTTGTACACTTCAATCAGATCATTTTCCGCGACCTCACCTGATAAGAGAACCCCTTTGTTCCACTCACCAATCTTGTTGCCCTTCTCTGTACTCATTTTAGCATAATGCAATGGTTAGGCCACACCTTGAGTGCTGCATATAGGTCAAACATGACCCATTTTAGGAAGAATGTGGATCTGTTGGAACAGGTAAAGAGATGAGCAATAGGAATACTGAGAGAAACATTAGCATTAGTAGAGGCATATGATGCAAGAAAGCAAGCTTTTACAGCAAAAGTAAAAAAACAAACAAAAAAAAAACCTGATTTCACCCATCTGTTCACTCCAAACGTTTGTCTAATTCTGCCTTGAATTTATTTAAGTGGTCAACTGCCACACATCTATTCTACAACTGTCTTTCCTCAATTTGAATTTATATCCCCTCAGGTGATTAATATGAGTAAGAGGAAGAATCCCATCAGCATTGAGCTTGCTCAAATCATTCAAGGCCTTATATCAGATCACTTTGCAGGTGCCTAGTCTCCAAACACTGCAACTTGCAGAACTTAAGTCTTTCCTTGCAAGAGCAACATTTTGTTCTATTCACCAATCTCCTTGCCCTTCTCTATACTCGTTGCAGCAGTTCTACATGTTTCCTTAAATGTTGCCTCCAGACCCATATAAAGTACTAAAAGGTGTGGCCTGACTCCTTATACAAATAATCCCCTTGTTATCTCTGATAGAAAAATTCCTGTATATATTGACAAGACAAAATGAGCTACTCTTGCAGACTGTCTATACTGCTCAGAAAATTTCACATCTGAGACAATTACCCCCAGGTCTTTTCATTCTCCACTACCCTGAGTGTAGTACCACACAGTTGATACGTTACAGTGGGATCAACTGATAATGTCAAAAACAGCGAATTCTACATGGTAAGCATTTAAGGAATTACTGATGGAAGCCACGAGGATTTTCATACCACCTAAAAAAATACTGTTCAAGATTCAGACCTAAATGAATGTCAGGTGAACTAATGAGACTCGTAGCAGAAAATAAAAATGCATGGGATGCATATAAATTATCAGGCAATACACAAGCCTATGGTAGATATAAGCTAGTCTATAACCAAATTGCAAAGGAAGTTTACGAGAAATCCTTGGCAAAGGAAAACAACAAAGACTTCTTTACTTATGTAAATTCTAAAAGGAAGGGGATGAATCAGATTGGTCTACTTGATATTGATGGTTTGGCTGTTGATGATCCTGCACAGATAGCTGACAAACAATGAGTATTTTGCATCTTCATTTACACATGAGAAATTCTGTAAGGAAGGGGACGACAGAAGTTTACTAAACTCTAACAGGGAGCTAAATGATTTTGTAATGACAGAGAGCAAAGTGGAGGAGAAATTGTTGAAACTAAACATAAGAAATTCATCTGAGGGTGGATGGAATCTATCCAGTTATATTGAAGGAGGCAGTGAGAGAAGTAAGCAAACCCTTAGCCATAATTATGAGAGCATGCTTAGATTCGGGGAGGGGGGGTTCCCACGGATTGGATATATGCAAATGTATCCCCAATTCACAAAGTGGGTTCAATGGTTGACAAAAATAATTATAGACTTCTTAGTTTAACTTCTGTTCCGGGGGAAATAATGGACTTACTGTTTAAAGAAGCGTTGCAGGATCATCAAAACAAGACTGCAGTAATAGTTCATACACAGCATGGGTTTGTTAAGGGGAAGTCTTGTCTGACCAATTTGATTGGATACAAGATGTGGTCACAAAGGAATTCTATGCAAAAAATAATTTTGATATCATATACTTGGATTTCAGGAAAGTTTTTGATACAGTTGCACATGGAAGACTGCTGAACAAGTTGGATCAGTATGGCATTAAGGGCAAGTTGCTACAATGGATAAAGAGATGGTTTAGTGGGAGATGACAGAGAGTGGTAATAAATGGACAGTGCCCTTCATGGACTAATGTTATTAGTGGAGTCCCCCAGGGTTCGGTGTTGGACCCATTGTTGTTTTGTGTATTTATCAATGATATTGATGAAGGTATATCAGGCTTAATGTCTAAGTCTGCAGATGATACAAAGATTAGCAGGGTTGTTAATGACAGTAAAGACAGTATGCTACTGCAAGAGTATCTAGAAAAGTTAGGTAAATGGGCTGAGAAGTGGCAACTGAAGTTTGACAAATGCAAAGTACTGCATATGGGTAGCAGTAACGAAAGAGAAATGTACCAACTGTGTGGTACTACACTCAGGGAAGTGGAGAATGAAAAAGACATGGGGGTAATTGTGCAGTTAGATATAAAGTTCTCTGAGTAGTGCAGATGGGCTGCCAGAGCAGGTCATGAAGTCTTGTCAATGATACAAAGGAATTTAGCTAGCAGAGACAAGCAGGTGATTCCGCTTTGTATAAGGTAATGGTCAGGCCACACATCTAGTACTGCGCATAGGTATGAAGGCCTCATTTTAGGAAGGATGGAGAGTTGCTAGAACGAGTATAAAGAAGGGCAACAAGATTGGTGAGAGGAACAAAGGGGTGCTCTTTCCAAGAGAGGCTTAAGTTCTGCAAGTTGCAGCGGGGGCAAAGGCACCTGCGAGGTGATCTGTTTGAGATGTATAAGGCCTTGAATGGTTTGAGCATGCTCAATTCTGATGGGATTCTTCTGCTTGCACAGATTATGAAACTGAGGGGGGCACAGATTCAAATTGAGGAAAAATAGTTGCAGAATAGATGTGCAGAAGTTTGCCTTTAGCCAGTGGGTAGCTGAATCCTGGAACAGACTTCCATCTGTTGTGGAAGTTGATAGCTTAAATAAATTTAAGGTTGAACTAGACAAACATTTAGAGTGACCAGATGGGTGAAATGGGAAGGTTGTTGTGCTTGGATTTTTCTGGTGCAAAGGCTACTTAGGCCATATTGGAAATGGGAAGGATTTTTTTTTTTTTTTATTGACTGATGCTATATAAGCTTCCTTTCTTGCATCATATGCCGCAACTAACACTAAAACTCTGGGGTTACTGCTATCCATATGCAGTACTTTGCATTTGTCAATGTTAAACTTCCATTGACTCCTCTCAGCATATCTGCTCAACTTTTCTAGATCCAGTTGCAATAGCGTACTTATCATTAATGTCATTAACAACCCTGCCAACTTTTGTATCATCTGCAAACTTGGACATTAAGCCTGATATACCTTCATCAATATCATTAATAAATACAGAAAACAACAATGGCCCAATACCAAACCCTGGGGTACTCTACTAATAACATTATTCCATGAAGAGCAGCGTCCATTGATTACCACTCTCTGTCTTCTTCCACTCAACCAACCCTTTATTCATAGCAGCAATTTTCCCTTAATGCTATAATGCTCCAATTTGTACCCCAGTTTGTATCTTCCACGTACAACAGTATCAAAAGTTTTCTTAAAATCCAAGTATATGATATCAGAATTATTTTTTGCATCCAGTTACTTTATGGCCACAACATAGTATCCAATCAAATTGGTCAGACAACAAACCCATGCTTCTTCTGAACTATAACTGCAGTAAAAAAAGAAACCAAAGTATTCTTACCAAAAAAGACTTCAGAACCCATTTTAATTTATTCAAGGGCATTAACCCTTCAAGCTCTTATAAATGCTGAACTGGTGCTTAAGTTCCTCACACTCTTTGCAATGAATGCAAAGACATCTTCTCTGGCAGTTTCATGCCCACTACAGATAACTCTGCAAAAATGTAAGAGGTGGTCCAACAAATGCAACCTGGGAGAGAACTGTCATTGATGGTTCTCTCCTAAGATGAAGCATCTGTGCTGTTTTGTACTTTTTTTTTTGCTTCACTGCTCTTGTCTAGGGCATGATTATAGTTTAAATTCAATTTGAAATTACTGTATGAATTACATTTTTACATGCATGAAACATAATACATACTATAGTATGCAGTGGCGCAGCTACCATGTAGACAGGCAAGGCAATTGCTGCCTGGCCCTTTAGGGGCCCAGCATCTTTAGCTAATTTTAATTAATTTGTGACCTCCTTAAGTTATGTGTTTGTGTGTGGAAAACAAACAGGAAAGGTATTTAAAGGGTAAGTATGTTATTGCTTAGCGGAACTTTGTTATGTATCACTTTGGTTCATGACATTAGATCACCTTTGGGCTTTGGTGTATTCCTTGGGTGAACAAAAGACAGCTAAACTCCATTTGGTTTAAGAGTGCAGTGGTGGGGGGGTGCTTGGCAAGACTGATTTATGCAGGAACATTTTAAGGTTAAAAATGCTGATATATTATATTCGCATGAGTCATAACCATAGATCGTGTACAGTAAGCGAAGGACACAAGTCGGATTTATCAGTGTCAACAATGGTTAACATATATAAACATTGAGACAGTCTGCATCTGTCTCGCGTCTGCACCAATCACAAGCCACCAAATTTTCCCCCTATACCAAGCTACGCTGCACTTTAAACCAAATAGACTTTAGTGACGCTATTGAACCCTATCTTATATGATTTCGATTATTATTATTCACCCTTTTGAAGCTGTTTTTAAAACACATCATGCTTAACAGGGTAAGTTATTATTTTTATGCCTAGTTTCACCAATGAGACTTAAACAAAAAACTGCACATCAAAATTTTGACGCAACACTCAATAACTCATTTGCCATTTCATTTCGATACGATATTGTCAATTTAAGGAACACTTAAAATGTAAGTTACATTGGTGCAACTGGCCATTTTAATCAATTTACGCATGAAGTTTCACATACCTACTTAAAAAATATAATGTTAATTTTTTTTTTTTTTTTTACTTTACACCATAAATTGCAGATGTCTGGCCACGTATATAAACATTTACCTTAGCGGTGCACAAAACGAAAAAAAGTAAGGGAAACCAATGAAAAATTAAATGAAATGCAGAAGATTGATAATTTTTTCCAACGACAACCACAAGCCAATCCATGTAATGTATCAGCTGAATTGAGAGAAGATTGCCCTGCTTCATTGGATCTAGCAAGAACAAATGATGATCAAGACTATCAAGTTATGGAAAATGAAGCAGTAAGTCCAGAAACAAACTCATTTGTTTATGAAGGTTCAAGATTAGATCCCTCGGTTATTTCACAACAGCATCCAACAGACCATGCAAATTTTTCAGAAAATATTTCTGATGCAGACACACGTATGATAATAGTTTCAGGTCCGTGTCAACCTAAAGGTCAATTTCCAATTACTATACAAAATAATAGGTTGAGGTCATTTTCTGAATTTTATTATAGTAAAACAACAAAAGCTGGTCTTTTAAAGTACAAGTTACATGGCTATGATGGCTATGTTATTCTCAAAAATCAGATTTTGTACATTGTGAACAATGTTGGTTATTTGGAGATCACTCTAATGCAGATGTTAAAAAAATCTTGGGTAACAGCACATCTGACTAGAAAAATTTATCTAATAAAATTAAAAGACACGAAGCTTCCTCAGTTCACATTTCTGCTTGTATAACATATGATCTTGGGCACACAAATAAAACAATTGATACTGATTTAGTAACTGGTATAACTGAAGAAAAAAATTTCTGAAGACAAGTTTTGAAATGCATTATTCATGTTACATTAGTATTAAGCAGTTTCACCATGGCATTCAGAGGTCACCGAGAAAATCTGAATGATAATATAAAAAGTGGAATTTTTTTGTCTATAATTGAGCTTCTATCAAACTATGATCCCATATTAAAGGAATTAATTTCAAAACGTAATTACCGGTCAACATATCTGAGTCCACTATTCAAAATGAAATTATTTGTCTTTTATCTGAGAAAGTCAAAAATGTTATTATTGATGAAATAAAGTCTGCACTGTTTTTCTCCGTAATCATGGACACTACCCAGAATGTCACAAAAACTGATCAGATGAGCCAAATATTTCGTTATGTTACTTTAAAAACAGAAAATGATATACCATCAGAAATCATTATAAATGAGTGATTTTTGGGATTTTATAGTATAAAAGATCAATCAGCTAGTAAAACTGAAAATGACATTATTTACTGTATAGAATCCAAAGGGCTAGATTTACAGAACTGCCGAAGTCAAGGATATGACGGTGCCGCAACCGAAAGGTGCTAGGCAATTGGCTTACAAAAAAAAAGGAAACGTCAGAATTTGTTTTCCTTTTGGTATTAAATTACAAAATATTGGAATCAATTAATTTAACTTCAAATTTACTGTAACAAAAAAATCTAGATTTCGGTCAGGCAATGTGCCACTTAGAGGCATCTTTAAATTCTATGGTTTTGCTAAGAGATAATTATGAAGAAAGTAAAAGTTTTGTGTTTTCTTTAGCAAGATCTTGGGGAATAAATTTAAATTTTAGTAACAAGCGCTAACAAGAAAGTTAAAAAAATGTTTGAAGATTTAGCTCAAGACGAATGACTTCAAGATTCTGAGAGACGGTTTAAAGTCAATATATATACTATGCAACAATAGACATTGTTATACATCAATTAAAATGTAATTTCTTAATATAAAAAACGTTCAGTAGTTTTAAAATTTTGCACCCAGAAACACACTTATCTTTTAGCAAAAAGCTCTGCAACAAGCGGCTGTAGAATTTCAAAACTGATACAATAAAGATATTTCTGATGACTTTCCACAGCAGCTATTAAATTTAAGATCATCTTTAGGACAAGAAATTTAAAAAATTAATTCAATTCGGGATTTATGCAACCTTATTTTAATTAAAAACATGTCATTATCTGCATTTGTTACAGATGTTATAATGGCATGTTTTATATTTTTGACCTTGTAGGTTACTGTGGCTGGTGTCAAAAGGAGTTTTTTGAAATTAAAACGTATATAAGGAACACAATAGGCCAAGATCGACTTAGCAATTTGTCGGTCTTAAGCATAGAAAACGGTGTAGCGAATTCTGTTGATTTCAATGAAATTATAGATATTTTTTCGACTAAAAAGAAGACAAAATTTTGATTAAAGTTTAAAATATTTGTTATAAAACTTTTTTTGTGTATATATACTAGATATAACATATACAGTTGGTTACTTATTACAATGATTCGTTTTAAAATTACTCCAAAACTATTTTTTTTTTTTTGTATTTTTTTTCTGTGATGTTTATTTACATTTCTATATATTTTATTATGTATTTTTATTTTGTCATTTATATCTGCATGTTATATATGAATATATTTATTATTGTTACTGAGGTTTTATTTTCATGCATATTTTAATTAAAATCTTATTATTTATAGATATTATTCATTTACTTAAGGCTTGAATTTTTGTTAATGTGAATAAAGATTGCTTACTACCTAGTTAGCTTTATTTACTTTGTAGATATACAATAAATTTTTTTTCACTGGTCATTTTGTATGCATTTCTGTTGATCTTAATCTGTAATTAAAGCTATTGGGTTTTGTTTTACAATAATAAAAAATAGGGTTTGATATATATTCAGTATTTATTTTTTAATACATCATTTATACCTTCAAAAATGTATTCAATTATATTTATTGCAGTGTCTACAGAGGCAGAAGAGGAATTATTAATGGTTTCAATTTTTTAAAAATCTTCTTATGCAATTTTTGCAATTTTCATTAATTAAGTAGGGGCCCCCAAATTTGTTATTTGCCTCAGAGCCCGAAAAAGGGTAGCTATGCCACTTATAGTATATATTATGTTTCTGAATACACTACTGACTTTCTAAAATCCCTAGCGTAGTTCAAAGTATGTTAACCTACATGATTGGCACGTACATATTTGATACAGAATTAAACACGGCATTTATTGATACAATTTACTATACTACAAGTGACTAATTATGTTATGTTAAGTGATTAATTATGTTTGGCTAGATGTTATGTTCTAGCCAAAATCACCGATGACAAAGATTCTATGCATATTAAGTTTTTTAACTTCTTAAATCCTTAGCTAAATTTAAAAATTAGCTAATGTACATGTTAGGACAATTAAAATTATTTATCAAACCAAAAAAAAAAGTGTTTGTTAATAACTAAGTTAATTGATTAATGTTAATTAACTAAGTTAATTAACATTAACCAATGTTAATTAAGTGAAAAAATGTTCCAAAAACATGTTTTTGGACAAATTATCCACCATCAGTCGCCCAAGCAAGTTTAACAGCATGCAGCTCTGCAATATATATATATATATATACTGCACTTCAAGGGAGGCTGATTATATGTAATGTTATCTGGGAAAACAGACAACACTGACAGTTCAAAGTCCTCTGAACTGAGGACTTTGAACTGTCAGTGTAGACTGGTAGGAAGTCAAAGCTTGGACAACATATGTTCCAAGAAGGAGTAACCTGCCTGGGGGAATTTTCAACACGATCTCCCTCCATGTTAAGTGTATTAAAATATTCTTGAATTTGGATACCTAAAGGTCGGTTAGTGTTCGGATGGGAATTATATAGGTTTTTCCCAAAATGGTGGAAACAGAGGTGACCTTTAGGGTGATTGGATAGGGATTTAAACTGATATGCATATTGCAACGGGTGGTTTGGTATGGTTTGTTTGGATTTTAGTGGTGCAACAACATCAAGGATATAATGCACCAAACAATCCCCCCAACTAACATTAAACAAAAAGGTATAATATTTTAAATATAAAAAGTAAAATAAGTAAATAAATAATAATAAAGTACAATACATATAAAAATGGGATAAACAGAATAAAATAAATCTGTCCATTTTAAAAAGCTAAAAACATCAGACACATCATCACTGTCACAGGAGAATGAGTCTTCTACTCACTGGAGTAGGCCTTTGTTTCTAGGTCATATACCCACGATTCATCATTTCCAATAATATGGAAGAAACAAAGCATGGTCAGTAACAGCACACTAACAAAGATCTTTGTTCATGTTATTGTTGTTATTTGGTTTTTAGGAGCATTAGCAACTAAAGCCATATACCCACGATTCATCATTTCCAATAATATGGAAAAAACAAAGCATGGTCAGTAACAGCACACTAACAAAGATGGTTTGCTTACTCATGTTATTGTTGTTATGTTATCGTTCATGTTATTGTTGTTATTTGGTTTTTATGAGCATTAGCAACTAAAGCCATATTGCTCCGGGATATGCGGTGGTCATTCCCTGACCTTTCCGCATCCTCTGTAGTTGGTGGTGATGGGCTTGAACCCCGGTCTAATCAAGAAGCATGTGCTACGCACTGCTGCTCCTTCCCACCTGGCTACGGAGGCGGCTCTTTGTTCATGTAAGTAAACAAAGATCCTGATATATGAGGTGTGTACTTGGCTAAAACAAATTGCATGTTAAAATTGACTGCTGCATACAATGAGGAATATTAATTTAAATGGCAATATTGCAGACAGATATCAATCTCTCCTCATCAGATCAAGAATGATCAACTCTGAACTTAAAGGGAAATCAGAGTGAGAATCATCCTAGACAAATTGTCCTCTTTAAACTCTGAGAACCAGTGAAGTCTTTGAATGAAACAAGACATCTCTGTGAAAGATGTTTCTTTAACATTTTCCGGGTTTCTGATACAAATTTTCTGCTCAATAAAATCATACATTTTAAAATGGGATGAAATGCAAAAAAAAAAAAAAAAAAACACGTTTTGTTCAATATGCACACTAATTTAGAATAACTACAGATAAACTGGTGCTTCAAGCAATACTATATCTAGAGAAGTCACTGAACATGTTACAAGTCAACTTGTTATGATAATGCAATTTCAAAGTAGAAAGTGTCTCAAAATTTTTTTAATCACACTTCATATATCTTGGGTGTTGTTGCTTTAGTCATGATATATATAAAACTATATTTCTGCCTGCAACCAAAAAATACAATAAATAAATAAATAAAATAAAAATAACTTTATAAATTTAATATTTTAAGTTACACACGCACAAAGCAAAGCAAAGCAAAGTCAAAAAATTTTTTTGGCTCCCTCCTGAATTGTCACCTACCTCTCCTACCCAATTGTAGCAGCCTTGCTAGTCTAAAGACTTCAGCAGTTACCTCATTACGGGAAGGAGGGAGGGACAGACAGACAGACAGACAGACATATATCAGTTTACCAAGAAATGATTTGCACAGTTTAAATCCTGAAGTCAATTCAATGCCCATATTACTTTATTGATACTATATTTATATGATATTAATACATGTTATTAAGGCATTTAAATTAAATATGCGACTATTTTCAGTGATTTACTTCTTAATTAATTGTAGCTCTTCTCAAAAATTTTTACACTTTAAATCTTGAAGTCAATTTTGTGATCAAATAACTTTAAAGGACAAGGACCTCTTTCTTCAAGTCAGGAAGCCACCCAAATGCTCAGACTGAGAACCAGCCTTGTCACAGCCTCTCATTATCATGCCTTCCATCATGATGGGCCCATTTCAACATGATTCCTAAATTTTCAACTGTGAATGGCATCTTTCAGTGCATTGAAAATGTAGTAGACTGAAGGAACAAGATCCAGGTCTGTATGGGGGATGAAACCACACATGCGCGTGCGTGCAAAGTATAAATAACAAAAGTGCATTGGTTTGCAAAATAACTGATAATAGCCAATGATATTTGGTATGGAGGCATATCATTTCTAAAACATGCTAATTAACATGTTTACCTGAAAATTACCTAATAAAAAAACTACAGACCTTATCTCTGAGAGCCAGGCAACATTCACAAGAGACTTTTAATGCTGTTAATGAGGGTTCAAGATTCCTAGTGGTGGTGGTGCTGGAGCCCACTTTTTCCAGGAGTGCAGCTCGTGATGTAAGGTTCTGGATGATGATTGATGATTTGAAATTTTTCTCCCAGAGTATCCCACATGTGCTCAAATGGAGTCTAATCTACAGTAGCACTGTGATCCTACGTGCTGCCAATAGATGAAATAAAATTTGCCACTCCAAATACTGCATACTGATAAACATTAACCAATTGGAAAGCAAAGTCAAAAATTTTTTTGGCTCCCTCCTGAATTGTCACCTACCTAATTGTAGCAGCCTTGCTAGTCTTCAGCAGTTACCTCATTAAGGAAATAACTTCACTTTAAAGAAAGGCTTGTGCTAATTATACTTCATGAGGAAGAGCATTATTATCCATTAAATGGAACTAGGACATCTACTGGATTCACAAAAAGTCTGACATAGGATTGAAGGATTGTCCCTATACTTTTCAGCAGTCAATTCCACTCTTGAAGATATAGAATTCATTTAGGGATAGTGTGTAATGTACACAGAACTCCACGAGCATCACACATTATCCCTACCCAGATCACATGTCACATCACACTCAACCATTGCTTCTGGGTCTAACTGACATGTTCACAACACTAGCCATACTAGGCTATTCTCTGTGATGAGGGTGAGAGGTACAATAATTCCCACCCATATACAGAATATTAGCTCGAGAAATTAAATCCTGAGATGGATGCAAAAATGCTGTAATTTCTCCATGTCATCTTGGTTGATCTTGAACAGCTCTTTGCGATGCTTATGTCACAATCAGGATATCACATTTAGGTGAATATTCAAGGTTTGCGATGTGTGTCTGTGAGCTATTCCAGCCTGCTTACTATTCTTCAATGCAATGAATCACTCATATAGAGTCCATGCCTTAGGAACAAAAAACATTAATTAGATAAGCCTGGTATCGGTAAACAACCTAACAAAAAGAATGGTAAACCATTTTTGCATTTATATAAGTTACTTGATTGGATGCATAATTTCAATTTGATAAAGAGTAATCTAATCTACAGAGCAAACCACAGTTAAATCTTAATTTTTGTCAACCAGCATAAATAGATGTTAAGTAGCCCAAAGTACATGTTTAATAGTAGCTCCCCATTATTGAAATCCATGCAAAGCTGAGTACTTCACAATTCATTTTCAATATTGTAGATCTTTGTTTCTTACATCATTATCACTGGAGCTTCCTTTTTCATCATCTTAGCAACCCAACTATCACCAATGTTTTCTGCAATAATTCTCTTTCCTTGTACTTCATATTTCATTTATGCATGTGCCTTACTCACTCTTCTCCCAGTTCCTTCTCTCTTTATTTCCATTTTTACTATATTTGTTTTTCTCAGAGACTTTTTTCATTTATTTTGAATATCCACCTGAACATATTTTGTTGTTCATTTTTTTTCATTTTATGTTTCATGATCCAGTAAATTTTAATAAAGTAAGAACAATGATATGTAATATCCATAAACAATGTAACAGCCACAGAAAAATTAATTATTAAAAAAAAAACTTACGTATAATTTGTATATGGTATGACATCATCACTATAAGCACGAGAAATTTTAAAAGGATGGGTATATTCATTTGGCCTGTTAGGATTGCTCAATTTTCTTAAGCAGTCCTTATATCCCAATTCTTTAAAATCAGTATGATCTGCTGAAATTCTTCCAGTAGAAAGAAATTCAATGACACCTGAATAGAAATTTATTAAAGTTATATGCTATATATGCAAAAAAAAAAAAAAAAACAACAACAACAACAAAAAAACATATAAATTAAATTATCTCTGAATTATCTGTGGATGCCTGCTCCAAAGGAAGCGAAGAAATTGATATAACTTACTTTTAATTTCTTTCCTAACATTTTGTCCTTAATCATTTTATTGCCGTTCATTCTTTTTTCCCTTCCTTTTTTTTGTTATACTTTTTATTTATAGTGTTTTACTATTTTCAGGAGTACAGTCAGTCCTCGTAGATGCACGATACTTGTGTTCCTAGAAACCCTTGTGCAATGCAAAATCGTGCAATATAAATAACAGGCCCTATAGGAAAATTAGGGTTAGGTGCCAACTACCCAAGATTGAACACACATTTGTAAACAAAACATTACCAAATACAATAAATAATCATGATAAAATATTGCTAATGCTTTTGCTTCTATCGTAAGCAAACTTGTTTTTTGTTTGATCAGCCAAACAGACGTTCCATCTCTTCCAATTCTTTGTGTCTTGATCTAATGGATTTTGTTACACTTTGAGTTGTTCCTGCTACGAAAGTTGTTTTTATTTTCTCTGCATTCTTTCTAATTCTCAGCGTTGCCTCATTTAGGCCTGTAGCACTTGCAATATCACATGGTCTTTCATTTCGCTCAGTGTTTCACAATTTCATAATTTTTCTCTATCGACAGAGGCAGACTGGCCATAAGCCATACCAGGGAAACCCCGGTGGGCCCGGAGGCCAGTGTAATTTTGGCTATAAACGCTAGTATGAGGCCACTACAAATTTTCCCCGTAAGAATTTTTGACTCAGTCCACCTCTGTCTATCGATACTGCTTTTATTTTTCTCTCTGAATATGTAGTGTCTTCACCAGATGCTTCCTTTTCACACCTTTTAAGTATTTTACTCATCTTTAGGGAATAAAGCACAATTACAAATTGAGGAGACATGCTTCATACACATAAACAAAGATGCGTGCGTGTAGCAACTGAATAAACAACACACATTTTACTAAAGCACATTTCTGGGGGTTACTACCATAAAACAATAAAAACAATTTCCATTTACGTTTCTGTTGGTGGAATCTGTTATAAACTGGTGGTAAACACGATCTAACTGCATTTGCGATAATACCGATAGCTGGAATTCTGTGGGTTTTTACATTATTATGGTGAAATGTGTTTCCCCTTCACTGATATGAAAAACATAAATACATTTTCAGAATCTTCTCTTCGTTCCTATCATGTTGCATTCATTTGGGGTGATTCCGCATTCGACTGCCATTTCTTGTAAACACAAAGGCGAATCGTGCATAAGCGAATTCGGTTCGTGTTATATACGATATCGTTCCCCTATTTATAAATCGTATATGATCGAATTCGTGTAATGTAAACACTTGTTATACAAGGACTGACTGTATATTTATGAGCAACAAGGTGTTTAGTTTAGTCTGAAAGTGCCATCTCAATGTGATGGAAAAATTCTAGAAGAAAGAAATATCTAAAGTAGGAGAGATTTTTAATGTTGCTTATGGTTGTCCATAGGCAACATCAAAACAGAAAAACCACCCATCCTGCAATAAAAAATGCCCACAGAACAACTTGAATTGAAGCTTTCATCAGCACAGGTGATACTGCATTAAGCTACATAATGTCTTGCGGGCTTAAAAAAGTGGACTTTGTTTATACCATACTTAAAACCTTGCAATTCACATTTCTTTAACACAATCCCATAAGAGAGAGATATTTCATTTCTCATGGATATTTCATTCTTGAGTATCCAAATTGCAGTACAGAGCACTGCAATTTGGATACTCAAGAATGGAGTCAAGTTCTGTTCTATGATGAGTCAATATCCATATTTTGAGTGTTACATCTGGAAAAAATGTGTTAAAAATGTGCAATATAAGCCCTCCAAATGTATGGTAAAAGGGCAGTTTCAGTGGTGTTGGGGAGGCGTCCATTGCTATTAATGGGAAAACACCTTTGCTTGTAGCGCCTCTGTAGCCAGGTGGGCAGGAGCGGCAGTGCGTAGCACACGCTTCTTGATTAGACCGGGGTTCGAGCCCGTGACCACCAAATACGGAGGATGCGGAAAGGTCATGGAATGATCACCGCATATCCCCCGGAGCAATATGGCTTTAGTTGCTAATACTCCTAAAAACCAAACAACAACAACCTTTGTTTGTCTTCAAGGCAGAAATTGACTGACAATGTGGAGACAAAATTCTAAGAGCCCTATACACTTTTGGGGTCCTCAGTTGGTCTTCAATTCCTTTTTGCGGGTAATTATGTACCTGAACTTTACAGAATGCCTGTAATGATTTGGCGAGGCAACTTACAAGTTTTCACCCTCTTCCAAAAATCCCGCACAATCTAAAATCTGCCCACAAAGAGAATGAGATCTATTGCCTACTGACATGCATCAAGGCTTAGTGTGAGAGCTATACAGCAGTGTGAGAAAGATCATACCCCCGATTAATCCTTGCACAGCACTTTAATCATGGTACAAAATGTATAATTTTCATCAATTATTCTTTGTTCATGACATTCATTGTTTTTTTGTGGATTCTGTTATTGATTTACACAGAATTTTATTGAAATCTCTGCAGACTGTAATGAAATATTCATAACTTCCTTAACTTTTGCACACAAGTCTATACATATATAATTGTAAATTTTACAACAGTACAGATTTTCAGGGATATTTTTCATGAGCAATCGTGTACCTAATATTATTCCATTTGTAACTGTATAAATGCAAATAAGGGTACTTTTTGTGACAACATTTTTGATAAAATTCAGTATAAAGTAATTTCACTTAGATTCCAAGTCTGAGTTACCCCAGAATATAAGAAGTCCTTTTGCATGTTTTAATTACAAAATAGGAACTGCAATTAAAAAAGGTTTTTGAACCTATAGCACTTAATTTAATTGTGGGTTTAATTTGAAGGCAATAAAATGAAGCAGGAATTTTGTACTGCCTTTTTAAATTTTGCTTTTTGAAAAAAGACCTATAAAATCTCGCTTTTTTTGTTGGAAGAAATCAATCTCAGAGTTAGTAAATATAATTGTTGAAGCAGAATGGTGAAAAGAGGTAGGATATTTAAATAGTATAAGTAAATTAAAGATGGTGTAAGGTGTAGGATACCTTGCAGTCAATAAGTGATAAAACTTGTCTCCACATTAAGTATTAAAGACAGCTTCTCCGGTTTAAATATCATATAATACTTTTTATTCATATTTCAAATGTGAGCCCATTATTCCTTGATTATTGATTATTCTTGATGATTCCAAAGTTTTTAATTCCAGACTGGACAGAAATAAGAGGGGAACTTTCAAAAGAACTGGTTGAACAGATTTATGACTGTGAACCAGGATTTCTGAAACTAAAAATGGCAAGGGAAGAAACATGGAGAAACATTACGACCTGCAGACCTCAGAATGGCATGCTTCAAGATTAAAAAAAAAAAAAAAAAAATTGAAAGTCTAAAAGGTACTCTTATACTAGAATCATTTCTTGACTATAAAGGCCTAATTCATTATGAATTTCTAACAAGTGTCGTACTATTAATGAGCATGTTTTTTTTTTTTTTTTTTTTGGTAGTTGTTGGCGCATAGGCTTCTGTGGCCATAATGCACCTCTCAAGGTTTTTGCAGTACTTTGATCCAAGCCCGAGGCGGGAATCGAACCCGCGACCATTGGGTTGCCAGGCAGGCACTTTACCCACCCGCCTAGCCCGGTCGGCAATGAGTATATAATTAGAAATGATGCTTGCTTTGTTTTGAAAATCATGTTTTGAAACATGCAAGCAGAAGAAAGAGACCTATCCTATGGGCAAAGAAAAATTCAAAATTACTCTATGATAATGCTTGCACCTGCTGATCATATGACAATTTTTGAATATTTTTCAAACACTAACTGCCTTATAACATCTTTCTTTTTTACCTGATTATTGTAATTTTTAATTGTTTCCCAAACTAAAGAAAATAACAAAGGAACAATAGTTTTATGGTGAAGCAGAGCCTTATCTTCTTTATATGACCATGAAAATAATGAGACTAAGAACTTGAGATTTATTAACAGTTGCTTTTAAATACATTGGAAAAGACACTAAGTTCACCAAACAACAAATCCAATCTCGAGAATACGTCAATAACTGCATTGAAAATGATTTGGTGTTTTTTGAATCGATTCCTAATTCAACTCATTACTGGACACAACATAAAAGAGATCTGTTTGTGATGATCAGACAATTGGGGAAACCTATGTTCGTCTTAAATTTGAGTGTAAATTGCAAAACATTTTATACAAATTAAAACATGACAGTTTGGATATCCGTGAAGAGCAGGCAGAAGCTCTTCATTTTATGGAAAAGGTGACATTAGTTAATGAAGATGCAGGAACGTGTGCGATTCATTTTAATAAACATGTGGGTTGTATTTTAACTTTATCTCCGTATAAACGTTTCAGTCCATTTTGACAATATTATGCCGTCAACTATTTTAAATGGATTGAATTTCAACATTGTGGCAGTCCACATGCTCACATTCTTTTGTGGCTTAATAATGCTCCTATAGAACCTATGGGAAACGGTATGAAAGCAATGATAGCTATGTTAAATCAGCTTGTCTCCTTTTCCACTGCAAAAGCCTCTGGTAATATGAAACTCCAAACTCATAAACATACTTTTATTTGTTTTAAAAGGATCCAAGCTACCAACAAAGAGGTTTGTTGTTTTTAAGCTCCATTTATGCCATCAAGATCTACAATGATTTTAATTGCAGACACTCGACAAGTCAAATATGTAATGCTGAATGCAAGGATTGTGGAAGAATCTAGAGGACAAAGAATATACTAGCATTGATCACTTCTTTAAAGAAAATTGCATTCATTCGGAATCATATTATATCGATTCACTTCGAGCTGGTATTACTTGGCCAAAAGTCTTTTTGAAATGAGAAGTTCATCAAAAACGGCATAACCCCTTCAATCCTTTTGTATTTAGCATTTTAAAATCTAACATGGACATTCAATTCATCACAGAAGTATATTCTTGTGCTGCTTATGTTGTCGAATACGTAAATAAGACCAATCGCAGGATTAGCAATCTACAACATGTTATGTTGTTATTTGGTTTTTAGGAGCATTAGCAACTAAGGCCATATTGCTCCGGGGGATATGCGGTGGTCATTCCCTGACCTTTTCACATCCTCCGTATTTGGTGGTCACTGGCTCGAACCCCAGTCTGCTCAAGTAGTGTGCTATGCACTACTGCTCCTGCCCACCTGGCTAGGGAGGCACCGCAATCTACAACAAAATTATTGAAATTATGAATGAATATCCTGAGCTCGACATCGTTGAAATTACAAGAAAATTAAGCATTAACATGCTCAACTCTGTTGAAATTGCTAGTCAAGAGGCTGCATGGTATTTGCTTCATCAACTATGTCTGAGAGTTCAGTTGTAACTTATATACCTACACGTGGCCTATTGAGTGACACCATAATAGAAAATCAAAGAAATGGAACGAGAAAACATGGGTGACGATTCTACTGACATTTGGAAAGAAAACTGGTTTAATAAGTACTAGAAAAAACCTCCAGAACTAGAAAATGTTACTTTAGCTGACTTTGTTGCCAATTGTACTTACACCTCAGGATGTGAATATCGACTTCGTCAATATTAAAAAAATACTTTAATATCGAAACTATGACGTGGCTTACTTGAATGAATATAAAAGAGAGATGATTACTCTTCATTTACCTTTTCGAAGTGAAGAAGAGGAAATATTCTCTTAAATTAAATTTCTCGCTTTGTATCATGAACACGAACAAGTTATTTTAGAACATCGTAAAAATTATGAATCTGATTTAGATATTCACAAAACTATGGAGAAGATCTGCCGTGAAATATACCATACTGACATAGAAACCAATGCAGCTGTCATTGATGATATACAAAACTTTGTAATGTTGATTCATGAAGATGCTGATCCAATTTAAAGATTTCTACAAACAACCAGATAGTGAAATGAACATCGATCTTCGACTAGCAACTTTAAATCAGCTTGGTGCAATAGCAAAGAAACGAGAAAATTTAATGCCAAACGATCAGTTTTGGGATTTAATTGTGAAAAGCAAATTTAAAACAGGAAGGAATTTTATTGCCTGTTATTTATACTTTACTTCAACCTAATTGTCAACCTATTCAAATATTCGTTATTGGCCATGCTGGCTGTGGCAAGGCATTCGTGATTCGATTATTGATGGAAGTTTATAATCGTTTTACTAGCACTGATAATTTCTGTAATGCTTATATAACTTGTGCTTCTACTATAAAAGCTGCTGTAGTTATTAATGGTACTACAGTGCACACAGCATTGAAAATTTTGATATCAAAGCATTTACCTCTGTCTTAGGAAGTTGCTCAACAATATCGTACTCTTTTCAAATATGTACGCATTTTAATTATCAACGAAGTTTGTATGATTGGAGCTGAACTTTCATTTCAGATAGGTATTCGAGTGCGACAAATTACAGGCCACTTAGATGATAATTTCGGTGGATTGGACATTTTTTCGATTGGTGATTTGTAACAGCTCCCCCCCCCGTAAAAGCAGTGCCTATTTATTAACAGATTAAGTAACACGTTGCAGGCCCTAATGGTATTCGAGTGCGACAAATTACAGGCCACTTAGATGATAATTTCGGTGGATTGGACATTTTTTCGATTGGCGATTTGTAACAGCCCCCCCCCCCGTAAAAGCAGTGCCTATTTATTAACAGATTAAGTAACACGTTGCAGGCCCTAATCTTTGTCGTGGGTTACAATATTGCAAATTCAATGAAGTGATGAGAAAGTCGAATTCAGAATTCTCGTGAGTGTTGACTAAAATCAAAAACAGTGTTCAGTTAACCGACGATGAACAGGAACTTATTGAGTCAAGATTTGTGAGCAAAGAAGAAGCAAACAATTTGTGTTCTGATGGCATTCGTTTATATTTGAAAAATAAATCTGTGAACAATTATAACAATTCTGTGTTAAATTCGTCTTTAGATTATGTCGATTGCTCAAAACATATTTGTCAGGTGAAGAAATGCAGAATGTGAGTGACAAAAACTTAATAAAATGGCAGTATTATTAGACACTGGCGGATTACTGTATGAACTTCCTTTACTTATTGGCAAACCTTACTTGATAACCACTAATATTGACATGTCGGATGGTCTGGCTAACGGAGCTTTAGGAAAATTGGAATGTATCGAATATGATGAAGAGACTAATTGTATTAAACGTCTTTGGTTGAAATTTCCATGATCATCTGCTGTGGGTCGACTTGCTAGAACGAAGGCACACCGGTTTGCTATGGCTAGAGAAATCAATTTAGAAGCAGGACCAATCGCAAGAAGAAGAACGAGTGTTTCATTGAATAACAACAGAACCATCTTGGCTAAATAAAATCATTTTCGACTAATACCAGCTTGTGCTATTACTATCAATAAATCTCAGGGAGGTAGAGTCTTTTTTTTTTTTTTTTGTTAGTTGTTGGCACATTGGCTTCTGTGGCCATAATGCACCTCCCAAGGTTTTTGCGCTACTCTGATCCAAGCCCGAGGCGGGATTTGAACTCGCGACCTTTAGGTTGCCAAGCAGGCACTTTACCCACCCGGCTAGCCTAGTCGGCAAGAGGTACTTTCAGTTCCGTAGTTTATGAATATGAGAAATGTAACGAACAACAACAACTAGTTTATGTTGCATTAGTTAGCGATATCAATGATCATTACATTATTGCGCAAATGGAAAAAAGAAATTTTATCATGGCCTGAGAAATGCTACATCCACTCCCGCACTTCAAGCTGAAATGACCAGGTTGTTGAATAATTCTCTATTTACCATGCAAGGTAAATACGAGTTCTTTATACGAGTTCATCAGTAAATGACAAGATCTTTCCACATTAAATTGTCAAAGTTTACATGCTCACAGTGATGATCTCACTGATGCAGTTACACAACAATCCAATAAGCATACTTAATTTCGATAGTGTCGCTCAATTCAAACAAGCTGGTGGTGTAGCAGTTTACCATAAGAAAGAAAATGATACTCGTGTTGTTACTTCTCATATGGAAGTGATTTATCAACAAATTATTGGAAAATCCTTCAGTGTTAGAACTGTTGGAGACATTTGTGCAGCTGAATGCTTTTTTCCTGATGGTGAAATGATATCAATAGTCATTTACATTTCACCTAACCAAAAGATTAAACACATCATTGAATTCATCCATTTCATTTTACTTCCTTACACTGAAGGAGCTGCATTGCTACAACAATTTTCTCACAAGAAATGCTACAAAATACCAATGGTACTTAGTGGAGATTTCAACATTAATTTTGCAGATACTCAATCCAAACCTTTGACTGATTTCTTAGAAAATAAATTTGGACTAATGTTAAATACTTCTACAATGGCAGACAAAAAAACTGTATCACCTGTGAATTTTGAAAATAATGGGTTTTGCACTGCACCGTGGGTTGCAGAAACGTTTGAAATGCATTAGTTATATGGAATATATATCTCTGTGAATGAAATCCAATAAAAAGACTCCACCTGATATACCTAATTGCCATAAATATCTTCCCAAAGGGCAAAATGCATAATTAATGGAAATATGAGAAATCATGCAAATGGCAAACATGACAACCAAACACATTTTATTGCATTTATGTGTGCAAACTGAAATGACAAGTTAACGTAATAGTATTATGCACTGTAAATCAACAAAATAAGTCCTCAATATTTTGTTGTACCTCCTTGAGCTACAATTACAGCCTTGCAATGATCTGGCATAGAGTTAATCAATTTCTGGATTTATGGTTGCCCAATTTCATGGTACCACACCCTTACAATGCTCTCCTGCAGTTGAATCTTACTTGTTGGCTTCTTCTGAGCAATTTCAGATGACATTATGTACCAGCAATTTTCAATAGGGTTCAAATCTGCGGTGTTCCCAGGCCAGTCCAACACTGTATTGCCAACATTTCTGAGGTATGACTGCACCTTAAGGGAGAAAAATGAGAGAAAACATTGGTGTAAGTATGTTTTAATCCTTCTGCGACAAGAAGACAAACTCATCATTAAATTTAAATAGCATAAAACTTACCAATTTTGCTGTGTGGCAAGATGCTGAGCCCTGTTGAACGTCTGTGTTTTGATCCTTAATAACGGGTTTCAGGCACTCCTCCAGGATAACAGTGTAGTTTCTGTATTCACCGTTCCATTAATAAACTTAATTCGCCCCACTCCTTTGCTTGTTATGCATCCCAAGATCATCTGACCGGCGGGGAACTTCACAGTCTACTCTACTGTTATGCAGTCAGGATAGTATACCTCCGATTTTCGTCTTCTGACATATCGCTTCTGTCTGAGCCATGCAGGTTGAATTTCGATTCATCAGAAAAGATGACGGTGTTCCACTGCTCAAGAAACATGCGTTTTAGCCCAAGCAAGTTGCTTCTTCCTCATTTGTTGGGTCAACAAAGGCTTTTTCTTGAGCAATAGGCATGCAGACCACATTCCAAAAGCTGTCTTTGGATAGTTCATGCCCTTGTATCAACACCAGAGGCCATCTAAAAGTCTGGTTTTAGATCAGGAGCACTAGCATGGCGATTACGAAGGCATAGCTGTTTCAAATATCGATCTTGGGAAGGTTTAGTCACTGTCTTACGGTCCGATCCAGGTTTTCTCTTCACATCACCAGTTTCATGCTTTCATTTTAGCACTCGGGATACTGTTGACTGGTGGTGGTAGCCTATTTTATCAGCGATATCACGCATAGAAAGCCCTTCCTGGGACATAACTACAGCTACACTTTTTTTTTTTTTTGGTGTCAACTGAACATATGGCGCCATGCTTACACCTCCACAAAGCAGGATACTAATGAGCGTGTATACCCTTCCAACGCTGTATTTATAGAAATGGCTAATGCAGTTACTGTTTGATGCAATAGAAGCATTATCTGAAGCAATACCTTTGCTTTGCAACAAACAAAATGATTGTATTCAAAAATATCTGATACGTTTCACTACAAATGTTACTTTTTTTAAGGTGATGCAGTTTTTTTGTCCGCTGCTGCTGTAGATCAATATTTACTACTTATATTATGTGAAAAGGATGTTTTCACATATGGTGCTTTTTTAAACATTGGCCTGTACTTGTTAAGTAAATCCGTAGATCTCCAACATGCACAAAAATATCACCCATTGTGCCCTTAAAACATAATACCTGCTCTACAACAACATCAACTTTTGCTCTGGTAGACATACCCTGCTCCTATTCCACCTATCCTTTTGGCACAATATATTTCCTGTCTCCTGACAAGCCGACAGGGCTAGCCAGGTAGGTAAAGTGGCTGCCTGGCAACCCAAAGGTTGCGGGTTTGATTCCCGCCTCGGGCTTGGATCACGGTAAAATGCAAAAACTTTGGGAGGTGCAATATGGCCATAGAAG